>NC_060145.1:262724420-263034592 GCF_021461385.2 Schistocerca piceifrons | reverse complement strand
GGGAAATACAGACCCTGCAACGAACTTGTGACGTCACACTAGTCGCCTCGTCCGACATACTACCCGAACGTTCAGCTACGTCAGGCGCCAGACTGGAAATCACTACGTTAGTGACAAGGCACCCACCAAGTCCTTAACTTCGTCATATGTTATCGAGAGCAATGATTGAATTTAAACATGGTTTAAAGTTGTCTCAAATAGTAACTCGCTTCCTACTGGATATGGTCGCTGCATCTCATAAGGCCTGTAGTGTCACATGCTGTGACGTATGCGCCATGGCCTGTCTTTGTGCTGGGCCCCACAGATTCGCTTTCATCTACACCCAGTGTCTCCCCCGCTGCCCATTTCATTCAAATCTGGTCGCTTGAGTCTGTTGTTGTCTACAAGAGAGCTACATCAGTGTAGACAGGAGAGCAAGTCCACGACCTCGGAAGTATAACCGAGGAAGCCCGGCATAGCCACAACGTACAAAACAGTAGGACATGATTATTATTAGTTACCAATATGCTAACCTGTTGGTTATCAGTGCATATTGTTGTGTTTATTCATACATATCCATGTATATATGTAACTATATATATATATATATATATATATATATATATATATATATATATATATAGGGTGATTTAGCTGCCAGTACCTGTGGGTTTTATGCAACTCACATGACCAAAAGCTACGCATGAGACTTTCATGTTCTTTGCAATGCGCGAACTGATAGCTGTACAGTAAAAATGAATAAGACCTTTTTGTAGGAAATTTAATGTAGCTATATTTTCTAGTGCGACAAGTTTTCGCTGAGGGTCACAGTTTTCGAATTATACAAGAAAAACGCTTTTGAAGGTCACTCTTGTACGTTTTCCTTGAATAATTCGAATACTTCGGCGTCTGGCGAAAACATATCCCAGAACAAAATATAACTACATTACATTTTCTACAAAAAGGTCCTAGTCATCTTTTCTAACTGAAGCGTAGTGAGTGCGAGAATATGAAAATCCTGCGTATGGTATTTGAAACCACTGTGGATTGCTGAAAACCCCTCGGTAGGGGCAGCTGGATCACCCTGTATATATATATATATATATATATATATATATATATATATATTTTGTGTGTGTAAAAAAGTTCGAAAATTACTGTATATGTCTATATATATATATATATATATATATATATATATATATATATATATATATATATATATATTATTTGTTCACATTGGACGAACTTTGTATGTTGTCTGGCTGAAGTGTAAACTATAGCCTCAAATTTTTTCCGGACACCATTTTTCGCCTTATGAAGTAAATTTGCGCCCATAAACACCGCATCACTTAATTTTCGGCTTGCACCCTCTACAGCCCCACAAACCGATTTTCCATTAGTGAACAGCTGATCCCAAGAATCGGTCATTTTCGCCCTGTCAGTGCTACATTACGACAGCAACATCGTGCATTCAACTTTCATGCTATGTGACGGCCTTGCACTCCTCCACACCTTTGCAACAGGAAACGAGTCGTAACGTAGTAAAGCGACTGCAGCGTATCGTTCTCGGACTCGTCATACTAGCGGAACTACAGTGGGGAGGAAGGAAGCCAGTACAGCACTGGCGTAGAAGTGGCGCCTTGATTTATAATGTATGCAACCCTCAACACTGGACTCGTACTCGCTGCGTTTCTGATCTCTACGAAACACCTTTCTCCACAAACTCGAATTCCTCCTCTTTTTTGTGTGTGTACGCATGTGGGCTGAAGTAATATGTCCTTTGACTCGCTTTGGGACCTTAATTTCAGCAATTTTATAAGTAAAGTTTTCTGTGAAATACAATTCCCCTCTTGTAGCGCCTACCACTGCAGTTTTGTTGAGCAACTCTGTGACACTCTCACAGTAGTTAAAAGAACATATGGTCAATCTTTGAATATTTCTTATTTTCTGTGCGTACTGTGAGTGAAACTCCTTTGTTTGCATACTACAATTTCTTAAAACAGTTACAAGAAAATGTGAGTGTGGCATCTGTCTTCCCCAAAAC
This sequence comes from Schistocerca piceifrons, assembly GCF_021461385.2. Lineage (NCBI taxonomy): Eukaryota > Metazoa > Arthropoda > Insecta > Orthoptera > Acrididae > Schistocerca > Schistocerca piceifrons. The sequence goes on along the minus strand of NC_060145.1, from coordinate 263,032,566 downwards.
GTTCTATGATTCTATAATCTTCATTGCGATAGGGTACGCAGCGGCGATAAAATTTGTTAAAAATTTCATGATGCCTTCGACTGCCATTCTTTATATTCGATGTACGATTCTACCGTTTCGGTCTTAGGCAACTTTTAAGTAACTAAAGTGGAAGAATTATACACTGGATCCCAAGATATACTAGAAGGATTATAACCTACTTCTGGACGTTTCTTTAATTGTATATTATGCCACATACGTCCTTGCCCCTATGATTGTCACAAAATAAATTAGAAATTGTTTTTCGCTGTTTTAGGATCACATTACTTTTGATCATTTGTTGAAAATCTCTTATATAATCATGAGAACTAGGAGATATATAGCTTAATTAACAAATTTCTGTAAAATAATTATAATGATCTTAGAGTAAGTACATAAAAACATTGACCTTATTTATAAGAGCTTCCTAAAGTAGCAAAAAACTGTTTCTAATTTATTTTGTGACAATTATATGCAGTCACAGGAGCAAGAACTTACATGGAATAATATATAATTCTTAACGAAACGTTCAGAGACTAAGTCATATTCCAGCAAGTGTATCTTGGGATATGATAAGCACCTATGTTAAATTCATAATGGATACTAATCCATATCAAATAAAGAGAATGTCAGCTGAAGTCATCACGAAATATTTCAAAAAGCCTTCTATAACTGTTAAACCAACGATTTTTTTCTGAAAATATGTTATCCTGTCCTATCATTCTCACCTCCAAGTGGCAAAACTTAAGGACGAGATAAATAATGCATCATAACATTTTAACTACTCTGCAGACCATCCCATGCAATCGCCGTACCATTGTCAACTACAGCAACAGCTGCCCGCTACGTTGTGCAACAGAAAAGAAGAGACCCATGTCAAATAGCTGGTGCAATTGCAACATTTGACGGGACTGGACAGTACCAAGAGCATAGGGACTTGACGAAGAGGGAGCTGGTACGCCTGCTTCAATGACAGCAGACTCAGTAATGATCCTGGATGTACCCTCAAATGGCAAGGGGTGGAAACACGTAATGCACACCGAATTTTGTCGAGCATGATCATTTTGTGGTCTAAGTGTTATGCTGTATGGAGGTATAATGCTGAACAGGCGTACTGACCTCCAAATCTTTGCACACCAAATACTTACGGGGCAACGTTATTGTGACACCGTGTTCCTTTTCAGCGGTCCAGTACCTCGTTTTTATAGACGACAATGCACGATCGCATCGAACAGCGCAGGTGCTTAAGGACCTCTTGAATACAGTGGATATTCGACGAATGGACCGGCCTGCCCGTTCCCCGACTTAAGTCCCACAGATCGGGTGTGGGATACGCTAACGAGACGTATAGCAACACATCCACATGCAGCATCGAGCATCCAGCAGTTGTGAACCTCGCTGGTGTAGGAATGGGACGCCTTGCGCCAAGAACCCTTTACCAACCATGCGGCCAACATCGCAGAACTTTGCAGAGCATGCATTGCCGTCCATCGTGATCACACACCCTATTATGAACCAGGTCCCGCCTTTTTTAGTATCATAAATCGCAGTGGCTTTATTGTGCTTTTGAGTTAAAGTGTCATTTCTGTTCGTCTCGGTACGTATTTCTTTCAGTTGACTTTCTGTTCTACACTTTAGCTGTTCTTTCTGTGTGTGGACCATGTTTCATCGCTCTGTCACTAGGAAGTTACTCTCGTCCTAAAGTTTTGGACACCAGGGTCGAAGAGTAATAAACATTGTATACGGAATACGTTGTATCTTGGAATCCATCCAAAATAATAGGTAAGTTTATGAGAATTGCTTCGTTTCCAAAGACCGTTTATGTCTCCCCTCGGAAAGCTGATAATTGTTCCTGGAAAAGCTTCAGCAACGGCGATGGCGTGAAAATTTTACTGTTCATAAATTCTTCTAGTGTTAAATTATCTTTAAAGATAATACCATGTTAAGGATAAATTTTTAAAAAATAATTTGCGCATGAAATAATGTGAGAATTAAAATTTTTATCGAGCCATCGAATTGTAGCAAGACTGCTGTAATTCCTGTTTTTTCATAAAAAACCAGTGTCGGTCAAACGAGTGTCTTTAAATCATGGCCTAGCGTTACATCAGGTCAGGCTGTGACTTGATGATGGTAGCTTGACAAATATATGTGACAGCAGGTCCTGGTGGTGTTCTTTAAATACAATGAAACTTTGTAGCACAGTTTCCAGAAAATAGAATAAATAAAGTATAGGTACTTACATATTTGACCGAAACTATTGTTTAAATTAATTCCGGATATACTTTTTGGTAGCCCATCAAAGACTGAATTTGTCTGCTTGGAAAGCAGAATTACTAAACATTGTTACAAATCCTTTCCTTTCAAATCAGAATTGCAACAATATACTTAGCATATCAAAACAAAGTTCTTATTATGCCCTACTCTTGATCGCATTTATCATTCGTCTCCTTTCAGAGCCACTAAAACGTTGTATGCCATTTCTCTTACTTGCTGCAAACAGTATCACGATTTCACTAATACCTTTCTCGAAAAATAAAATCAAAATGAATTAATATATCCAGCGTGCTACTACCGATTCTTTCACTGAAATGTATTTAATTTTAATATTTTTTTTTAATTTTTAAAGCAACTTTTAACAGTCTGCCATTGCAAATAACATTATGGTTACAAATATCAGTTTCGAGAATATATAGCCATCTCCAGATCTGCAGAGTTCAAATTTCATAGGGTTCAAAAAATGGCTCTGAGCAGTATGGGACTTAACGTCTAAGGTCATCAGTCCCCTAGAACTTAGAACTACTTAAACCTAACTAACCTAAGGGCATCACACACATCCATGCCCGAGGCAGGATTCGAACCTGCGACCGGAGCAGTCGCGCGGTTCCAGACTGTAGCGCCTAGAACCGCTCGGACACCCCGGTCGGCTTTTCATAAGGTGACAGAGCAGTTTAATAATGGCGTTTTATAGTGTAACATAAACTCTCATAGATCATAAATCCCATCATATGTAACCGAAATCGTTATTTGTACTGAAAATTGCAATATAAAAAGAAAGCTGTGAAAAAAGTTACTATAGATTGCTGATTCTCTCGCAGACGTCATTAGACATCATGCCTTGCATCCGTAAGCCAAAACTCCACGGAATGCCTGGACTTGACTACAGTTTATTTATTTCTTTATCTTATACTGCATCATACTAGGCCTTCTACACATGCATGTTCCTGTCATGTAAGGCAAAATAGGGTTCCGTACGTTGACATGCGTCTAATTTATCTTTTTCGTATCGTTCTCTTGATAATTATTGCACTACATTTTTCGTATGCTGTAGATAAATTTCGCATCGTATATATAGAGAGAATTTGTAGATTATATGAATGTGAACCATACCGTATTTCATAAAGTTCTGGATTAGTTCTTATAGTCCATATACCCTTGTTCCCCAGGCTTAATTTTGCGTCACGTTGCTGTAACCAACGCCAGACCTTGGTATTAATGACGAAACGGGGAACGTGAGATTTTAATTTGTCGTTCCGGCTCTCTCGGCGCGCGACCTCATCAGCTCGCGGAGGCGACCAGCGACAGTCGATAGCGGCTTGTCGCGCGCCGCGATTATCCCGCCTGCGCTATCGAACACGGAGGCCACGCCAAACACGCATTTCCCACTCCATGGCTTAGCCGCGAGGAAGAGGGAAGACGGCGGAAATGCGCGCCGGCTTCCGGTCGGAAGGCTCGGTGGCGTCGACCGCGGCCAGTATCGATCTCCGATAACGAGGCGCTGGTCGATCCCAGAAGCAGGGCCGCATCTGCCCGCGGCGGTGATGTTACGGGAGAGGTTATTTTACCGAAGGCTGCCGCCGAAAGAGAGAGAGAGAGAGAGAGATAGACGCAGAGAGATAGAGAGACAGACAGACAGACAGAGACAGAGAGAGAGAGAGAGAGAGAGAGAGAGAGAGGGAGGCAGGAAGGGAGAGAGGGAAAGGGTGAGGGGAGGGAGAGAGAGAGAGAGAGAGAGAGAGAGAGAGAGAGAGAGATACCATCAACCAGCTGAATGACATAGCTGCGAAGCAAGGCCGCTGACGAAATACCAGCTGGGGCAAAGCTTACACTTCAACTATAAAACAGCTCTGTGTATTTGGCACGAATTCCACTCCTTTTTCTCATCTTCTACTTTTTCTCCGTCAAGTTTTACGACGATTTGCGGGTATGCTGTACAGACATTTTGAACTGTTTTTATAGAGGAGTCATTGTATGGTTTTCAGACGAATATACAGAGGTGAGACAAAATATGATAACACCAAATTCACGACACACAACCATGCCTATTCCGGTGTAGAAAGCTGCCTGGCATTCAAAACAGATTCCTTTCGTCTCGTAATGGATAGATGCAGGATATGTACAGTTTTAAAGAGATTTTTACACCATTCTTACTGCAAAATAGTGGCAAGTTCAGGTAACGAAATTTTTTGTTTTGTTTTAGGACGCAGAAACAACTGAGGTCAGAAGCGCCCATGTCATAAACTTAGAACACTAATAAGAAAAAATAAGTTTAAAGCGACTGCACCTTAAGTCCAATCGATGGAAGTGAAGAGAGCAAAAAACAACGAATTCCACTTGGAGAAATGTCCACAAAATGGTTCAAATGGCTCTGAGCACTATGGGACTTAACATCAATGGTCATCAGTCCCCTAGAACTTAGAACTACTTAAACCTAACTAACCTAAGGACAGCACACAACACCCAGCCATCACGAGGCAGAGAAAATCCCTGACCCCGCCGGGAATCGAACCCGGGAACCCGGGCGTGGGAAGCGAGAACGCTAACGCACGACCACGAGATGCGGGCAAATGTCCACAAAATACACTTTAGATAGAGTGGAGGTTCCAAACCAAAGATTAAATGTCCCTCGCCATATTGCTACGTCGGATAAGAAATAAAATGCGGGTGACACCCCACGCGTCGTTCGCTAAAATGCCGATAACTCAGACGACAAACATACACTAGAACGTAAGGGGTTAAAGAAAGGGCAATCGGTCAGGAAATGGAGAATCATCAAAGTTTGAAGACAATGAACACAAAGTGGTGGGGTATCAACACTTAGCAAATGGCGACAGCTAAGAAGACAATACCCAATCTACAGCCTAGCTAAAATGATCTCCTCTCGGCGAGAGAGTTGAGAAGAGGTAGGTCAAGATGCTGAGAGAGGTTTAACTCCCTGGAGCTTGTCCTCGTGAAGAAAAGACGAGAGGTGATGCCAAAGTGACACCAGTTGGCAACAGACGGCAACATGGAGATCATCCAAAGGAATGGAAGGGCTATCAGGCCGAGGTAGGAGGACTGCAGCCTTGGCACCAACATCAGCAGTATCATTTCTCTTCAGACCGACGTGGCTGGGAAAACACACGAACATGACAATGCCTCAACAGCAAAAAAGTGGAAGCTTTCTTGGACCTGTTGCCCTAATTGATGGGCTGTGTACAGCACACAGAGGTTCTGAAGGGCACCGACAGAATTCGAGCATATGATGTAATTAAAAATCGTGTCTCACTAGATGTACTGGGTGGCCTGATGTAGGTCGAAGAGTTCTGCTGTAAATATAGAGCAGTGTTCTGGAAACCAGTACAGAAAATGGTCAGAGTCAATGACGAAGGAACACCCAGCGTGAGCCATCAGTGTGCACAACGGTGCTATCTCTATGTTAAATGCAAAGGTCGAGAAACTTACACTGACAGATTGAATCCAGAGCAGCTTCCTTGAGAAGTGAATGAAGTCAAAGATGAACAGGGGCAGCCGCACAAAGCCAAGGCAGTGAAGGATTCACACCCATTTGGAACATGGCAGGTAGCATGAAGTTAAGCTGCCACAGTAGTAGTCAAAAATGAATTCTGAGAGGTAACAGAGAAGAAAGACGCGCCCCATCCTGGTGGCCAAGTGAGTCATCAAAAAAGAAGGTGTAGGATGGGTGGCCGGACATGGCAGACAAACGGCATTCGTAGCCACTGAGAATAACATCATACTGGTATGACAGTGGTAGTTCAGCAGCTTCTGCATAGAGACTCTCAACCAGGCAAGTATAAAAGGTACCAGTGGCCAAATGTATTCAATGATCGTGGAGTGTATTAAGACGACGTAAGGTGGAAGAACGTGCAGGTAAATAAACAAAACACCCATACTCTAGAACGGACAAGGGATCGGTACAAGCGGAGGAGTGTGATCCGACCAGCTGCCCCGGAAGTACCCCTTAGGACACATAGGACATTGAGGGACCAGGTACGACATTTGGCCAGGTAAGACACTTGGGAGGACCAAGGATGTTTTCTGTCAAGCATGATCCCCAGAAATTTCGTACTTTCAGCGAAGGGAAGAGCAACAGGTCCAAGACATAAAGACGATGGAAGAAACTCGTTGCGCCGACAGAAACTCACACAAGCGATTTCGTCAGTGGAAAAGCGAAAGCCATTGTCCATCCTCCACGAGTAAAGACGATCGAGACATCGCTGAAGACGCCCCGCAAGGAGGAAAGTCCATGTAGAACCGCAGTAGATCACAAAGTCTTCGGAGAAAATGAAGCTAGATTTGCCTGGCAGGAGACAGGTCAAATAGAATTAATGGCTATAGCAAAGAGGGCGCCAGTCAGGATAGAGTCTTGAGGCACTACGTTGCATTGTAGCGTTCGGGATTCGGGATTCTGAGAGGAGAAGAGTGTCGCCAGAACCTCCTCCACACGTTTCTGAGGGAGGAAGGCAGGAGCTCAAAATCTCCGCAGAATAGCAATAAGATCGACAGAAATATCATCTGCTATGGTCAGGTTGGAAATTGAGGAATGGGCCTTGATCCCAGAGAGCTGAGAGATGTTGCCCCACATGGTGGAAGAAGCAGTTAATGAAATCCAACTAGCCTTCTTGCTGTCCCAAAGAATGCGACGATTCTGTGGACGCAATTGTTTATAACAAAGACAGTTCGCCATTGTAGGATGATGGTTAAAAACTCACAGAACACATCGCGCGAAAATCACGTACCGGCACGTCTCAGTCCACCAGGAGACCAGGACACGGCGTGGTAAAGATGCAGTGCGAAGTATGGAACGTTCCGCAGCCATACGGATAACATTCGCAAGGTAGTCTACCTGGTTATCGCAACTGGAGAAATGTTGTTCGTCAAAGTTCGTCACAGTCAGGCTCAGAAAGCTGCCAATTGGATTTGCACATAGGTGAGGTAGGAGTCAGCAAACACATAGCGCAAGGGAAATGGTTGCTCGAGTATGTTTCAGAAAGAATCGACCATTCGAGATGATGGGCAATCTGGGCACTGCAAAACGAGAGGTCCAAATGGGAAAAGGTGTAAATGAAATCTGAAGGAAACGTGGGTGATCCATTGTTAGATGACACTGCGTTGATTGAGTAGGTCAGCCAAGAACGCACCTCTCGAGCAGGTTCTTGAAGAGCCGCAAAGGGGATGGTACAAGTGAAAGTCACTGAGCAGGAAAAAGGGGTGAGGGAATTGACTAATAAGCTGGAGGAAGTCTGCCCTAGCGACAGCAAGTAACGGAGGCATGCAGATGTTACAAAGAGAAAAGGTGAAGTGAAGAAGGAAAATATAAATTGCAACAGCTTGTAAACAGCTGTAAATTTCAGGGCAGAAAAATGGTAGGCAGTGCTCACCAGAAAAATGGAGATCGGCCGAGTGAGGGTATCACGCAGTAACACCATTGAAGCGAATCTCTGATTTTGGGACGAATAACATAGTTTGCCTTCATTCGATTTCCTAGAGCCTTGACGGTTGCCTGACAAAGACTCAGACGGTTTTTGGCTGGAGGGACGTACAAAGTCTTTGCGCAAGTATTCGGTTTGTTCTTTCTGGCCTACCATTTGTGTAGGGGACGATTTTGTTGCCGGAGGCCAAGATTTGGTGGCTTGTTGCGCAGCTGTAGGAGAAGAAGATGGGGATGCTACCATGATAATAGACGATTTTACAACTGAAATGCTGAATTGGAGGTCACAAGCCTGCATGGCCGTGTCCTTGGTGGAGCGAAGCGTAGCAAGAACGGTACTAAAAGTGCCAGATGGTAAAATGGAGGGCTCTTGACAAGTCAACAACTTGCAAGCGTCTTTTTCCTTAACCTGGATCTCTTGTGTGTGTGTGTGTGTGTGTGTGTGTGTGAATCCCTAAAGGACCAGACTGCTGAGGTCATCGGTCCCTAGACTTACACACTATTTAAACTTGCTTATGCTAAGAACAACACACACACCCATGCCCAAGGGAGGACTCGAACCTCCGGCAGGAGGGGCGTCGCAATCCGTGACATGGCGCCTCAAACCGCGCGTCCACTCCGCGCTGCGGATCTCCTGGATCGCCCATTGACGGAGATACGCAGGACAGTCACAGGATGAGGCGGTATGGTCGCCTTACAATTGACAGAGTGGGAAGAAGGAGGCGGATAATCGCCCTCATGAACATCCCTATCAATAATAACAGGACATGCGAGTGCGGTTGTAACGTTGACATTAGTAGTAATAAATTGAGTTTGGAATATACAGTCGGACCATGATGACTTCAGAGCCTGCTTTGCCTTCAATGGAAGCACTACTCGATCAAATGTGAGAAAAAAGAGTGCACATAGGCACTAAGGTTGTGTGAACCTTTTTCATTATCCGATGGACTGCAGTGACACCGTGATCAGAGAAATAAGTTTGGTTTTCTCCCTCGCTCAGAGCATCAAGCAGCTGAGTATAGATAACACCACGGGAAAAATTCAGCATTCGATGGGCCTCGAAATGAATAGGATTTATGGAGGAGCGAAGCTGTAAGCAGTTGTTGGGTTTGAAAATCACAACTGGTTGCAAGAAGTGAAATCGCATTACATAAGCGAGAACAGGATTTCACAGGGCCTGAAATTGCAGCAACACCTTTCTGAATAAGAAACGAATTAATCGTATCAAAGTGCTGACATTCTTCAGTATGTGAGACCACAAGAAACCAAGGTGCAGCTGGGAGAGTCTCTGAATCGTTATCCTCTGTCCGTTTACGAAACGTAGACCGAGAGGGTGATTGGCTCATTGCCAGCATCTCTGATTGCGCGCTCTGTCCGTCTGGGGGCCTCCCTCAGAGGCGGATTCACCAGCCGTAGGTGGATGCTCACACATCAGGTCACACCTCAAGGATAGAGGTTATAATTTGTATAACGCCTGGAATATGGCTCTTGGTGTAATTACATTGGAGAGAAGTCGTCAAGACGTTGCTGCCGGCGAATATACATCGTTAACTGAATCGAATGTCTGAACACTTTCACCGGAAGTGGTGAGTGTGTAAGTGCACCTCTTTGTTGCCAACCGCAGTACCGCCGCGGTGGAGAAAATAAGTCGCCTTGTCGTCAGTCTTGCGTCTCACTCTGAGGATGGACAGACGTTACGCACCCGAAATATCTGTTGAAGAAGTAATATTTGCAAGGCTGCATGCCCGATATTTAACGGATTAACGTATTGTGTTTCTCCAGCAGTGCAGTGCACGTCCACATGCAACGTGATGTATTGAAATTCCCCTGGTGAACACGATTACCAAATCTCTCACCAATTGAAGACGTAGGGCACATGATGAAGTGGGAACTTACTTGTTCTCCAGGGCCTGCGAGAGCCATTGCCGAATTGCAACAATCTATCGCAGAATGCCATTCGGCACCTCTATGATCATTTTCATGCGACAATAAACATCTGCGTTGGCGCCAGAGAGAGGTACATGACGTATTGACTCACCTGCTCTGGCACCCTTCTCAGTCACAAGTGTATTTCATTTGGTCTGAGCTCCGTGTGATCTCCTACAGTGATTAACTACCTGCCACGTCACTGGTCAACCTTGTCCGTGATGGTGTTGCATTTTTACCGGCAGTGTATTACTTTCTCCAACATACCTCTCGCAAAACGATCACAACGAAGGAATTAAAGGATTCAGTTGCCATACGGCGCTTTGCCAACAATTTTATTTCCCCACACACCATTCGTGAATGGTATAGGGAAGGTGGAAAGTATACTGGAAGCACTCTCCACCACACACTGTAACGTGGATTGCAGATTATTCAATATGTGATCAAAAGTATCCGAATACCTGGCTGAAAATGACTTATAAGTTCGTGGCGCCCTCCATCGGTAATGCTGGAATTCAGTATGGTGTTGGCCCACCCTTAGCCTTGATGACAGCCTCCATTCTCGCAGGCATACGTTCAATCAGGTGCTGGAAGGTTTCTTGGGGAATGGGAGACCATTCTTCACGGAGTGCTGAACTGAGGAGAGGTATCGATATCGGTCGATGAGGCCTGGCACGACTTCGTCGTTCCAAAACATCCAAAAGGTGTTTTATAGGATTCAGGACAGTCCATTATAGGGGTCTTATTGTCGTGTAACCACTCAGCCACAGGCAGTGTATTATGAACAGGTGCTCGACAATGTTGAAAGATGCAGTCGCCATCCCCGAATTGCTATTCAACAGAGAGAAGCAAGAAGGTGATTAAAACATCACTGTAGGCCTGTGCTGTGATAGTGCCACGCAAAACAACAGCCCCCTCCATGAAAAACACGACCACGCCACGACATCATCGCCTCCGAATTTTACAGTTGGCATTACACACGCTGGTGGATGACGTTCATTGTGCATTCCCCATACCCACACCCTGTCATCGGACCGCCACATTGTGTACAGCGATTCATCACTCCACACAACGTTTTTCCACCGTTCAATCGTCCAATGCTTACGCTCCTTACACCAAGCGAGGCATCGTTTGGCATTTACTGGCGTGATGTGTGGCTTATGAGCAGCCGCTCGACCATGAAATCCAAGTTTTCTCACATCCCGCCTAATTGTCATAATACTTGCAGTGGATCCTGGTGCAGTTTGGAATTCGTGTGGATAGATGTCTGCCTATTACACGTTACGACCCTCTTCAGCAGCCGGCGATCTCTGTCAGTCAACAGACGAAGTCGGCCTGTAAGATTTTGTGCTGTATGTGTCCCTTCACGTTTCCATATCACTATTACATTGAAAATAGCTAAACTAGTGATGTTTAGCAGTGCGGAAATCTCGCGTACAGACGTATGGCACAAGTGACATCCAATCGCCTGACCACGTTCGAAGTCCGTGAGTTCCGCGGAGCGTCCCATTCTGCTCTCTGACGATGTCTAATGACTACTGAGGTCGCTGATGTGGAGTACCTGGCAGTAGGTGGCAGCACAATGCACCTAATATGAAAAACTTACGTTCTTGGGGATGTCCGGCTACTTTTGATCACATAGTGTAGATGTAGACTATGTGGATTAGCGATAAGGAAGTACCAAAAATGTAACTGCAAATGATAAGCTGAAGAAAGTGTACAATATGGGAGTGTTATTCGACAGTCAAAAATGTGATCCCACACCCTCAAGGGGCTGCAATATGATACTTATAATTAAAGTAGCGACTGGCTACTGCTCATGGGTAGCGCTAATTATCTACGCCAGACTACTTGTCTGGTTCAGAGGTAACCATATTTAGGGGCCACTGCGTAGAGCTATGATTAAAATTCAGAGACGAATGTGAGGTAACATGACACCATCCCCTAAAAGATTTATTGGGCACATGCAAGGAAAGCTCTCAGGAGATGCGAATGTTACCAGTTCTATATTTAACTGGCATTTACAGTGACATAACTGTTAATACATTTGACAATCAGTGCCTTCATAGAGAAAAGTTTGCGATGCCTACAGAACTATAATTGTAACCAGGCGTGTTCCTCTTCGTCCGAAACAAATCAACGGTCACCTGTGTCTTTCTTCAGGGCACCAAGAACATGTAAATCGCATAGGAAGAGATCGGGACTATGCGACTACGTAGAGGATGTGTAAGGGCCTCCCAACGAAACTTCTGCACATGTACAATATTACCAGTTCTATATTTAACTGGCATTTACAGTGACATAACCGTTAATACATTTATCCCACTATTAGACAATCAGTGCCTTCATAGAGAAATGTTTGCGATGCCTACAGAACTATAATTGTAACCAGGCGTGTTCCTCTTCGTCCGAAACAAATCAACGGCCACCTGTGTCTTTCTTCAGGGCACCAAGAACATGTAAATCGCGTAGGAAGAGATCGGGACTACGCGACTACGTAGAGGATGTGTAAGGGCCTCCCAACGAAACTTCTGCACATGTACCTTCTGCACATAACCTTAGTATATGTGAATGGTCACTATCTCGCAACAGAATGATGCTGTTTGAACTATGCTGCAGAGGTTTCGCTGGGAACCCCTTACATATCCTTCATACTGCCCGATCTCTCCCTGTGCATGCAATTTCCATATTTTTGGTGCCCTGTGTAAAAACATTCGTGGCCGTCAATTTGCTTCGAACGACGAGGTGCAGGACTGGGTACAATCAGGATTCCTTACAAAACCGCAAACATTTTTCCAAGAAGGCATTGGACTGTGTTGACTCACAGTGGGGCTAATAAATTAACAGTTATGTCAGTTGCTTTTGAAATGAACAGTTTGTTTACTTTTTTCCATCTGTCTCTTCTTCAGAATATTCAGATGTGTATGGATTCCTAAGCGACCAAACTGCTAAGGCCATCTGTCCCTAAACTTACACACTACTTAAGCTAGCTTATGCTACGGACAACATACACAACCACGCCTGAGGGAGGACTCGAACCTCCAGCGGGAGGGGCCGCGCAATCCGTGACATGGCGCCCCAAACCGTGCGGCCACTCCGCGAGGCTGTCTCTTCTTCGTTTGACTGTTTCTTATAGATGACAACGGCACAGTTTTCACAGCCGCGTGGGGCCCCTACTGCACCACGGCTAAACCAGTTTGCACGAAATATACATTGCTCAAAACAATTGGGGGATCAGTTGAGATATCTAGGTTCTGAGTATTGTCATCGGCAGCATGAACTAAAATGGTTCGACGTCTTTCTGAGGGTTCTGCGGAGTGGAGACAAAAACATTACGGTCACCGAGACAGTGGTAATACCGGAAAGCTGCTGCAGGGAGGGGAGGGGGGAGGGTTGGTGTTAACTTGTGTTTACTCTACCAAACGAATTACACAAGCAGTTGGGTTCAGATAGTGTAGTGAGCATGTAGTGCAATGCAACAACAACGTGACATGCCCGAAGCTATAGCATGCAGAGCCACAGAACGGTTCGAAGCGGGACAGACACAGAGAGAGGTGGCTGCAGCTATTGGAGTGTCCCAAAGTGTAATTTTCAGGTCCTGGACGCAATTTCAGACAACAGGAACCGTTAAAAGAAGGCATGACCAAGGTCTTCCACGGGTAACATCAGCAAGAGATGACCCTTATTCTAGTCAACAGCCCGTCGAGACAGGAGGTTCAATGCAATTCAGCTGCAACGCATCCTCCAGGCAGCAAAAGGACGCACAATATCAACACAAACAGTCCGAAATCGCCTTCGGAAATGTGGCCTCTACACACGGAGGCCTATGGTGTGTGTTCCAGTAAAACAACGACACCGTTTAGCTCGCAGAAACTGAACGGATGAACATCAAGACTGGAGTCGTAACGAATGGCGCCGGGTTCTGTTCACAGATGAATCAAGATTTTATGTTCAGCCGGACTATCATCGTTCCCTCGCCTGGAGAGAACGCGGAACTCGGAACTATCCTGCTTATGTGCATGAAACATCGCCATATCATAGTGTCAGGAGTCAGTATTGGCGAACATACGGAATATGTCGTTCAGAACGGCGCGTTGACTGCTCGACTTTTGTTGTGCCTCACGCTAGTGCCATAGAAGATGTGTTCCTTCTGGTGGACGATAACGCTCGTCCTCGCGGAGCTGCACTGGTGGACAACATGCTTGAAGCTGAGGGAACTGAACGAATGGAGTGGCCAGCTTGTTCACCAGACTTAAGCCCGATTGAGCCTTTCTGGGATGGACTTGGCAGACGCATTTCAGCCACACCAGCACCTCCCACAACGGTTGCACAGCTGGATATTGCACTCATGGAAGAGAGGCCAAATGTCCCTCATACTGTTCAAGCCACGAAGGTGTGCATATGCACTGGTCGTCCGAAATGATAACACTCCATATTAGAGGTAAACGAGAATGACTGTCTCACTATTATGATAGCACCATGGTGCCTTGCTCTACGTAAACGACATGTAAACCCCAAGTAAAGAGATGAGACAGCAAAATATCATACTGTGTCACACACAGATTACAATTGTAACCGATATCTGAACAAAACACGTTACCACATGTCTATTGTGTATGATATCTCACCTGATCACCTAATTATTTTGAACAGTGTATATAAGAGTAATTCAGCAGCCCCTACTGATCCGTCTTATGCAACTGGCACAATGCCAGTTTGAGGATCGGAATCTATACCGACTACAACCACGTAATTGATATAAGTTCGCTATCAGAGCTTTTGCCTACTTAGCAAACGGAATCATACTGAAAAAAGTTCAAGTGATTGGCCATGGGTCACTCGGTAGTTTTGGACGAAGGTGTATGTTACTTGTGCCATACATATCTAAATGTCTGCAGTATTTCTTTGTGTAATTAGCAGTGTATTGATACAGGTTTAGGATGTCTCTGTTTATAGTAGTTTATCTTTGGTAAATTGTTCATAAACTTTCTCTTATGAAGTGTGTTTCATTATCACAAACAATTAAATTGACAGATGATATCAAAATTGGGAAATGTGGAAGTAATAGCATTCTGTTATATACACGTAATACAGTGAAAAGATTAATATGTGATTCGCTACATTAATGTGCAAAAGTAGTTTCATAAGCAAAATTTGGACAGGAGGTCTAAGATTCCTTCGTGTAATTTACCAGTTATTCTGTGACATTTTGACAATGTGCCAGAGCTAACTGGCCAGCAACATTATTCACTCACGTGGCGTTGCATAAACGATATCGGCAAGAACAACTGAATCACCCTGTCTATTAATATTTTCATTGGCTCATATGTCTGAAAGTGTTTACTTCCACGCTTCCCATTTTGGTATCTCCAGTTATTTTAGTTGCTTCCATTGGCGAAACACTTTTTATAAGGCAATGTTTCTGAACCATTTACGAAATATTAAGTACTGTAAGCAGAATGACATCATAAACATGTATGACTACACCGCTAACTACAAAAGAATGGTTGGAGACACTTGGATAAGTATGGCAGAAGTAAGGTATACCTTGGTCCATAAATACCGTGTAACTCGTGACCAGTCCTCACTTGTAGTTTCGACATTACGATTCTACTTGCTTAACAGTCACACAAGAGTGTGCCAGCAAATTTATATCGATTACGTGGCTGTCGCCTGCCTGGTTACCGTTCCTGGTACAGACATAGTACAGGTGAGGAAAAATGGATCTTAGTGACAGTTGAATCACCCTTTTTCTTTTTCTTTTGAGTCATCACACATCTGGTTGATATGATGCGGCAGGCCACGAATTCCTCTCCTGTGGTTTGCTCTTCATCTTGGTTCAAATGGCTGTAAGAACTATGGGACTTAACATCTGAGGCCATCAGTCCCCTACACTGAGAACTACTTAAGCCTGACTAACCTAAGGACATCACACACATCCATGCCCGAGGCAGGATTCGAACCTGCGACCGTAGCAGCATCGCAGTTGCGGACTGAAGCGCGTAGAACTGCTCGGCCTGCCTTGCCGGCCGGTGTGGCCGAGCGGTTCTACGCGCTTCAGTCCGGAACCGCGCTGCTGCTACGGTCGCAGGTTCGAATCCTGCCTCGGGCATGGATGTGTGTGATGTCCTTAAGTTAGTCAGATTTAAGTAGTTCTGTCCTAGGGGACTGATGACCTCAGATGTTAAGTCCCATAGAGCCATTGGAAACATTTGAACTGCTCGTCCACAGCGGCCGATGCTCTTCATCTCAGAATAGTGCTTGCAACCTACGTCCTCAATTATTTGCTCGATGTATTCCAGTCTCTGTCTTCCTCTGCGGTTTTTGCCCTGTACAGCTCCCGCTACTACCATAGAAGTCATTCCCTGATCTCTTAACAGATGTTCTATCAACCTGTCCCTTCTCGTTGCCAGTGTTTCCCACATACTCCTTTCCTCTCCGATTCTGTGCAGAACATCCTGATTCCTTGCCTTATCAGTCCTCCTAATTTTCATCATTCGTCTGTAGCACCACATCTCAAATGCTTCGATTCTCTTCTATTCCAGTTTTCCTTCAGTCCATGTATCACTACCATACAAGTTATATACACAAACAACAAACCTTACTCGCGAATCAGTCTGTCTAGTAGTGAAAACTGTATCAAGGTCCCTATAAAAGTTTCTGAGATTATCCCGAACATTTAGACAAAAACTGCGGCAGCCGATTTTAATTTATACATGTTGTAATCTTACCCTCCCACACATCATTATTAAAATTCTCTGTCTCTGCACAAGTTTTGAAAACTTCATGAGGCGTAACATACACAGAAGAAAAACTTTTTACTTATCTTTATTTTCTCTTGTTCTTGTATCTAGGGGTACAATCTTGCAGCTGAAGTTTTGATTTAACGTTGAAGGTTCCTGATGACTAAATAATTGATGAAGATTTGCCGGTATATTTCTTGAATTTTATTCTTTGTCACATTTTTCAAAATCATACCGCCTTTACAATTTCCACTTAATATTCCAAATTACATTTTTAATGTCGATCAAGAAAAAAAATACGTCTGTCTCCATTAGAGGCATACCCACTACTCCTGACAAAATGGTTCAAATGGCTCTGAGCACTATGTGACTTAACAGCTGAGGTCATAAGTCCCCTAGAACTTAGAATTACTTAAACCTAACTAACCTAAGGACATCACACACGTCCATGCCCGAGGCAGAATTCGAACCTGCGACCGTAGCGGTTCCAGACTGAAGCGCCTAGAACCGCTCGGCCACTCTGGCCACCCCCACCAACCCTAACATTCTGCGGTACTCACAGTATTCCAAAATGTTTACAAAGCAAAAGAGTTTACAAACTTTCTTGACAACAAAAGAATCATCACCTAGTTATAACGTTATTTTGTAAATGAATCCAGAAATAAATTTATTAATTAGCGTTAGATTGTGCAATTAATAATATGAATTTTAAATATGCCAGATATTTCGTAATTTCAAATATTTTTAAAAGAAGAGTAATTTCAACTGTACGTACAGAATACCAACAATTTAATTTCTTTTTTTACGTTTTAGCCTGAAATATAATACATCGTATTCAAAATCATATGGAGTTCATTCAGTTAAATAGCTGATATAATGTTGACCTATACAAGAATCGATAGTATACATGGTATCGATTATTTCTTCAGAAAAAGATAATGTTAGGGGAGGGTGTCCCATTACAATGTGTAGAGAGAAGATAGATTTCACATACAAATAAGTAGTAGAAGTAACTAAGGTAAAACCGAGAAATTTGAAATATTTTTAATTTTCTTATGGGACAATGTTGTCAATTGATAAAAAAAACTAAACAAATGTGTAGAGAGAGAGAAGGAGAGAGAGAGTATGTGAAGAAGTTATTTGACCCAGAATGAGGCACACCTAAAAATACCAGAATTTAGTATCTACTGTAAAAGATACTGTCTCTCACTGCCCTCGTAGCCATCGTATCTGTTTCGTATCCGTCCCATTCCGTTTCTCGGAAGTAAGCACAAAGGTGCTAGCTATCCTTGTACAAGTGGATCGCATGTCGGCTCGCCCGGTAACATTTGCACCGCCGCCTTGGCTCGCTGTTCGGCGCCTGAGGAAAATTGCATGTCTACATGCGTCGTGCCCACTTTGCGGTTCGCCAGTTGTGTCACGGCGTGTGCATTAGCCGGAAGGAGGGGGCGTGTTGTTGCGGCGCCGCCGGTAGCCGCTAGACGCTGGCCGCCCTTCCGCCTGTCCATTAAGCCGATTAACCAGCCAGCTGCTTAATAATGCAGCGCCGGCAACAGACGCCAGCGCCAGCTCGCTGATGCTACGAGGCCAGCCGATGGCTTCGTAGTGTCACACGAGGAGAACACGGCCAGTGCCGTCACCCGATTTCCCTGGAAATTCGCGCAGTAGAAGAGGTGTCAAACTAAGCGAACACGTGTCACGACATATCCGTAGATACTCTACCGTATTTGAAAAAACGACAGTCAAAGTTTTCGAGGTATTTTTCGGCTTAATTTATGTTTCTTTTACGGCATGATATCCTCAGACGAAATGGTGGCTGAGTGGTTGTCATAGGGGCTTGTTAATTTTGCACTCCATGTTTGAAACCCGATTATTGTTTATATTATACGCGTTGTTTTGATTTATCTACCCTTGTCCGTAGAAGGTTTCTACACGAATGTTTCTTATCAAATCAGAGACCTAGAAACGACGGTGAGGCTTCGTCCCGCCCACAACAGGCCACAGCAGTCCACCCACCCCACCACCGCCCACACCGAACCCAGGCTTGTTGTGGGGTTCGGCCCCCAGTGTAATCACAAACCCGAAAAAAAATTCCTTTTATCATTTATTCTCTGCCTGTCTGTCGGTCCGTCTGATAAGTGTCGACATCAATAACAGACAAAAAACGTCGAGACATTCGCATTTGGCCAGGTTTTTTTTTTTCCTTACTTTAGGTGTACCAATAGAGCGCTTGTGGTTTTATGTTTCGAAGGGTCTAACCCTCGCATTAATAGAGACCGATGCTTTACTCTAGGTGTCCTAGGAGAGTAGCTACGTCATCATCACCTTACATTTCATTACATTACATGAAACATTCCGTACATCACGTGAAGATACAGCTCTGTGATTTGGAGGCAAGAGTGTACATTTTACCTAAGCTAAATACATAGAAATGACTAAACTTTATGGAAGATTGCAGCATCAAAGGGCTAATGTTAATTGCGGGAGGATGTCATAAGGTTTTATCACCTCGAAAACTTAAAGTTACGTAATTATTTTTTTTTTTGTTTGCAGTTACATGTCAATCATGCTGGTAAGCATTGAAATCCCCACGTCGCACTACATTTGGATGCCTGTAGAGGTGCCACAACAAAATGGCTCACAACATTTTGATTAAGTGGAGCATCGTACGATAATTCGTTAACTGAGTGACGAAAAACGAAGAGGCACGCAACCTCTTTGTGAAGAAACGGGCACCGCAAGGGAGGCTCTGGTGTTCTAATACCTGCTTATCATAATAGAGATAATTGTGGGAAAAGTAAGAATAAGTTAGGTTAGCTTTTAACGTTTTGTACGGCATTTTGAAGATGAAAAAGGTCGCCGCTCGCTGGGTTCCGCGACTGCTCTACGCCGTTCAAGAAACCAGACGGTCCGAGATGCCGGCACGGTAGCTCAGCGTGTTCGGACAGAGGGTTACGTACCCTCTGTAATAAAAAAACTGAGTTAATCGATCATCAAAGAACTTAATCGGATGTCTTACGGCGTCCGTCCCGATCAGATACAACGAACAAACGCGGACAAAATGAAAATAAAAAAAAAAAGAAAAGAGGCAGCAGTGGAAACGCAGCAGCTGTGGCATGCCTACCCAGATGAGTTCCTTAGCCGTCTCATCACCACGGACAAGTGCTGGATATGTCGCCGATACCAAGGAGCAATGTAAGCAGTGGAAACCAGCACCGAAGGCGCAATCATCATCAGGCAGGAAGAAGCTGAGCATTTCTCTAAGTGCCGTAGTATGGCACTAACAGGTAAGGAGAAAACAGTCATACGGTAAGAGCGTCCTACCCAAAGATCCTGACGAGGGTATGGAAGGTTGTCAAGATGAAACCGAAAGCTTCCACGAGAATGTCCCAGGACCTTCTACATAGCCCACAATAACAGTGCTGTTTCTTTGGACGGTCATATTTTGCCTCAACTCCTGTATACTCCTCACATGACCCCCAATGACTTCTCCCTCTTTCCTTGGATGGCAACGTGGTGATTTTCGAGATAGAATGTTTCCTGAAGAGCCATAACGCATACTTCTACAACCAAGGTCTCTACGAAGTAATAAGTCGTAATGGATCCGACGCTAGCAGCCTAACCACCCCCCTACCCGACTGTGTGGGAGGCAGGTAAGCAGCCGACGGACCGAAAAGAGACCCCCCTCCCCACTGCGGGGATATCCAGACTATCATCTTCCAGATTTTTTTTTCTTTTCTCTTTAGAAGAGTGAATGGGACGTAGTGCAGAATTTAAGATGTTACACTTCATTTTTATTTAATACTCAAATGTCGCACTCTAGTTCACTTTTATAAATGCTGTTATGGTCTTTAAAATTTCCACCACTACACTACTGTTGGGAAAATGCCCCGCATTGAAGGGTCAATATGTAGAAGAGGACCAACACTGTCACCGACATCGTTTGTAACTTAAATTTTTTTCTTTTCCGGGTGATATAACTTAATGATAACTCATCATATATTACACCTCATTACATTAATTGTAGGTTTCCCTGAGAAGCTTCTCTGCAGTGGAATAGAATTGTCAGTTTTCTTTAACTTCCATTAAATATCCGCTACATTATCCGCAAGACAGTTAGTTTATTCTGCCAGGTTGTACCCATGTGTCTGACTCGTTTTCGCACTAATCTTAAGCCCTTGAAGTCTTTATAGAGGTTGTCTGTGCTCCTGCTATTATAGTCATGCATTGTACTTTCTTTTTTTAAAGAAAATATTGCTAACAACGAAGGACATTAATGAACTGCGAAACAGTTTTCAATTTGCAGAATCTCTGCAAGATATGACAGAACTAACACCACACATAATTCTCGTGATGCGCTTTTATTTTCTCAAAATAGTACCCCTGTAAGTTGAGTAGCCCAAGACACCGATTCCATGGTTGATTAATGTATGGAAATATACAGATCAAACTAATGTCTTCATTTTTAAATGGCATGTGCTACTAATCGTGCGCCCTACAAATGTAACTGATCAAAGGTGATATGTTAATTCCTGGGAGCGATTTTCTAATTTTCTAATTTTGTAGTCTATCCATAATCCCATACTCGTAATACAATCAATCTGATATATTCCACTATTTGACTATACTATCTGTATAGCTTGTGGCATGCTATGAGAAGAACTGCAATGTTTGCATTAACTCTTGTCAAAATGTAATGATAATCTATTTGCCTTGAAACGACCGTCGACAGTTATGGATGGATATTTTATTAACTGCCTTTTCAGCAAGAGTGCAATATTATTCTTATTCCTATAGTTGCATTACCTACAAAACGAACAAAATTTGCACCTTTTCAAATTGCACATGGAAGCTCATTTATGGACAGTAGCGGCCACAGAAGGCCCAAAATGGAAATGAAAACTACCAACAGCTGAGGCCCCTTCGTCGACAAGCGAGTCAATGATGATGAAACACACACAACACCCAGTCATCTCGAGGCAGAGTTTCCCTGACCCCGCCGGGAATCAAACCTGGGAGCCCGTGCGCGAGAAGCAAGAACACTACCGCAAGACCACGAGCTGCGGAATGTTACAAGCTCTGACCACACAATGCGTATGGTGTCGCTAATCAAGTTCCTAGTTAGATTGCATTAAGTTATAAATACTTTGCTACCGGAAATTCCATTCCGTGGTTAAAGAGTAGTAAATTTGCACTTCACAGCTTGCCTCATCCCAGGAGCAGAATTACCGCATGCACGAAGTATCATACCATCTTTAGTGCGCATCAGTGTCACTAGATGGCTCTGTGGTATTACTGAAAATTCTCTCACGGCCATTCGGCCTTCATGCGGAATAAAAATAAATGATTTTTATGGCAGTGAGTTTAGTTTCACTCCCGGGCAGTACTATTAGGATTCATTGGACGATACAGGGGCGTCGTTTTTCCTGTCAGTTAAACCTGTAGCTAATATATGAACGTAGAATAACGTGGTTTATGATGTTCTGTACAGACGCCCTTACGTTTAATGTACATAGCCGACATTCATCATGCTTTATAGCTTACCACTAGACAGCTGCCACCCATTCTCTTGCCAGCATGGTTTTATTCAGTCCCGTATTTTCGTAAGACTTAAGGTTGCTGCTTAAATTCATACTTTCCTTTTCTACGGCAATGCTGTTTTTATTCTTATATGAAAAGCACACACAATTACTAATGTAATTACGAATTAGATTACATTAAATAGTAAATACATCGCTAACAAAAATTCCGCCTGAATTTGGCTTAAGTGCAAAACATTCACAGTTCTCAACGACGATGTATTTTTCCTGTTCTGTACCTGAACAAATAGCTCCCTCGAAGATTTTCTTGAGAACTGTAAGGTAGAAATATCAAGGTAATAGACGGCAGGAATATTAATACGATGGAGTTCCACTCCGATATTTAACAAACTATGTGGTGATGTTCATCGCGTAACAGGTATTAAAACTAAAATTTCATTCTGCTCACAGCTGATATCCATCATCAACGTTAGTAAGAGTTGTGACCTCTCCGCCCTCCCCCCCCCCCCTCCTCCCCCGCTCCACCCACCCACTGCCACGTAAACCCGTTTGTATTCACTATGGCGTGGAGCAAACAGCTATCACACTTGACCTTGCGGAAGCTCTTGCACTGCCTGAAATACATACCGTCTCCATTGCTGGTGTAAGAGTAAAGTCTTCCCATCGCTTCCCAGACGTAGCCTATGGGTGACAAGTCCGGGGACTGGGTAGACCTGTCAAGGTCAGCCCATTTCTCAAGGCTTTATGGCGTGAACAGCAGCGTGGAGTATTCCATTATCCTGCTGGAATATGAAAGTTAATACTCTGGTCATGAACGGTATCACAATTGGCTTTACCATTTTTGCTCCGTACTGGAAGCATTCAGTCGTCCTTCGAAAATTACCGAATCAATCATGTTGCAATACCCAGTATCTCCCCACACCACGATCGTAGATGCTGTAAAGGTATTGGCATTGGTGTTTGCAGAAATGTTTTCAAGAGGGGTCCAAATTCTAGAACTGCCTATTTTGATATAACTGAGGTGACCTGTTTGAAAACGTGTCGAACACCAATAGATAAATTTGGCAATAACTACGTAAAACGTTCATCACTTCCAACGCGTGATTGTTATCCAGCTAGTATTTTAAGCTAGGTTCCTTTGACACTTTAAGGTAAGCATACTTGAATAGTGTACAGGCTGAATCACGTGAAACTTGCACCGCAAATATTGTGGAAACCACCGATGTGTGGTTTTCACAGAATGGCTTGGTAGACAGAGCCAATAAACAGATTGTAGTAACATTTAGGAAGCATATTTTCGAGCAAACACACACTTTTTTAAATGGAACAATGCCTACTGACATTAACATGCTAAAAGTAGGCTACATCAGAATGTCAGTGGTGTTTGTTGCGGAATTCTAATGCGAGTTCAAATGGCTCTGAGCACTGTGGTACTTAACATCTGTGGTCATCAGTCCCCTAGAACTTAGAACTACTTAAACCTAACTAACCTAAGGACATCACACACATCCATGCCCAAGGCAGGATTCGAACCTGCTACCGTAGCGGTCGCGCGGTTCCAGAGTGAAGGGTCCCTAGAACCGCTCGGCCACAACGGCCGGCCTAATGCAAGTCATTTACGAGATATCGTATTTTCAAAAGTTCCCACACCGACACTTGTACAATGCCTGTGGTAGCACGTACTAAGGAACAACACTAGTTATATGGGTTCTGATCAATAACGAGACAATTGAAAATCACAGGTTGTGTTCAAAATGACCACCGGCAGCGGCAATACATGCTTCCAATCTGATAGGGAATGACTGCTGCACGCGTGCTAACATTTCAGCAGGAATATCCAAGCAGGCTGCAGTAATATGTCGTTACATGCCATCGTGTGTAGATGGTATGTCCTTGTAGGCAGCTTCTTTCAGCTTGCCCCACAGAAAAAAGTCTACAGGCGTCAAATCCGGGGAGTGGGTCGGCCAACGAACAGGCGCACTGCGTCCAAACCAACGATTTGGAAACAGTTCTTGAAGACGTGCTGTAGTATGTAATTCGTCTACTGCGGGCTGAACAGCCATTATGTTGGTACCACATGTTCCTCCTAGTCTGCAAAGGAACGTCTTTTAGCACCCTTGGTAGATGGTCGGTCAGGAAGCTGTGATACTTGTGCGCGTTCAGTGTTATGTCTACGAGAAACAGGCCTATGAGCTGATGGTTCACTATCCCACACCACACGTTGACGTTCCATGGACACTGACGTTCCATCTGACGAAGCCAGCAGGGATTGTCAACAGACCAACAGCGCATGATTCGGCAGTTTACCTGGCCATGACTGGTAAATGTGGCTTCATCACAAAACATGATACAAGATACATCTGGAGTACCCTTTCTTAACATCCATGTACAGAAGTTAACACGATTCTCATAATCGTTTCCATGCAGCTCTTGATGGAGGGAGGTGTGATATGGATGGAACCTACATCGACGGAGAATGTGAAGAACACTTGCCTGACTCCTGCCACTTCCTCGTGGGATTTCACGGGAGCTGACGCGTGAATGAACTGGAACAGCAACAAGAACATTCATTTCCCCCTTTTCTGTCGTCACTTGTTCCCTTCTGCTACGTTGTCTAGGTTTTACACTACTACTTTCATGTAACTGGTTGAAGATCATAAATAAGTGCCGAGATGGTTGACGTGAATTGCGATATCTTGGCAAATACAACGCACAATAACAAACTGAATTCCTCCTACACTCTCCATACACTCTGAGCGTGTAGCCTTTTTTGCATTGGTAAATCCCACCGTCCATTCACGACCTACTGCTTGGACTGCCACACACTAATTGACTAGCAACTCGCAATGCGCTCAAGGGACACACAAGTACACTTAAGCAAACGTAACAACACCCCACCTAGCAACTATGCAGGTTGAATGGCACAAGTAAGTATCGGTGTGGAAACTGTACACAATATGATACCTCTTAAATGACTCGCCCTAGAATCCTGCAGCAAACACCACTGACATTCTAATTTACACAGCCCTGCTTGTAGCTTGTTAATATCAATAGCCGTTCTTCCATTTTAAAAATTGTAGGTTTGCACAAAAATACAGTTCCTAAGTATTATTACAATCTGTTCATTGGCTAACAATCCGGGTCTCTGACTATCAATCCATTCTGTGAAAACCGCACATCAGTAGCACTTTCTGTTTCCGCAATATCTGCGATGCAAGTTTTCGGTGACTCGCCCTGTATACTCATTTTTATATTACTAATATGAATATCGATGCCACCATTTTGATCCAACGACCTGAATTTGGATCCTCTTTCGACCACATCGAGAATATCGAACGAGTGATGAGACAGAACTACCGAATAGTCACAAAATTTTTATTAAAACTCCGATAATGTAAGGCGTAAACTGAAAATTAAAAAATTGCCACAGTATAAAAGTCAGAATCATAGAGCAAAGTCCTGGTGGATATAAAAAAAATAACCAAATAAATGGCAAATTCATATTCGAAGAGGAGAAACAGGGAATGAACTTTATAATAGACTTATTCAATTTCGATGGCGTTTACAACACCTGGTTTGTATACGAAACTGCACATCTGATAGCATTAATGGGTTTATTTCATTATTTTCGTTACTTCTCTTTTTTAATTTTAACTGATGTAGTTGAAGCTGAAAAAAATGTGATTCTAATACTATGTTTATTGCGGGTTCGTTATGTAAAGTATTGCCTAGGCCCATGGTACGACGACCAGATGAAGGTGAAAAATCTCCCAAAATCGCCCTTAAATTGGCTGCTACATTTGATCTTTAGCAGCTAAAGAAATGCAGCTCTCGTTTGAAGTTTATCGTATTGTCGAGCAGCCATGTCAACAAGACTGCAGAATTAGTCGGACTGCATATGGCGCTGGTTCGCGCCAAACGGAGTTCGAGAGAAATGGAGAGAACGGTTCTGTAACCTGAAGTTAAATAGAACAGTTATCGTTGCTAGAAGTTCGTGAGAATACCGCAGTCAATGAAAAGGCTGTATCTACATTCCAGAATGCGGTAAGTGCAACCTCGTATCTACGCTTGTGGACGCCTATGGGTGTTGGTCTCCAGATCTCTCACCAAGACGTCTATGGACGCATTGACATAAACAGAAAGGTACTGGTTCAAATGGTTCAAATGGCTCTGAGCACTATGGGACTCAACATCTTAGGTCATAAGTCCCCTAGAACTTAGAACTACTTAAACCTAACTAACCTAAGGACAACACACACACCCATGCCCGAGGCAGGATCGAACCTGCGACCGCAGCAGCCTCGCGGTTCCGGACTGCAGCGCCAGAGCCGCACGGCCACCGCGGCCGGCAGAAAGGTACTCATCACAGAACATCGCAGAATGCCACTCCCCATCCAGGTTGACTGTGACTATACAATGCAAGCCTACGTTGTCTGGTGTGGGGTCCGATAGAATAGACACTATATATATATATATATATATATATATATATATATATATATATATATATATATATATATATATATATATACAAAGAGCCAAAGAAACTGATACACCTGCGCAATAAAGTGTAGGAATCCCCGAGCACGCAGAAATGCCGCAACGCGATGTGGCATACACTCGACTAATGTCTGAAGTAGTGCTCGAGGGAACTGACATCATGAATCCTGCAGAGCTATCCATATATCCGTAAAAGTATGAGGGGCTGGAGACCCGTTCTGAACAGCACATTTCAAGACATCCCAAATATGCTCAATAATGTTCATGTCTGGGGAGTTTTGTGGCCAGCGGAAGTGTTTAAAGTCAGGAGAGTGTTCCTGGAGCCACTCTGTAGCAATTCTGGACATCGGGGGTGTCACATTATCCTGCTGGAATTGCCAAAGTGCTTTGTAATGCACAATCGACATGAATGGATGCAGGTGATCAGACAAGACAGTTACGAATGTGTCGCCTGTCAGAGCCGTATCTAGACGTATCAGGGGTCCCATATCATTTCAGCTGCAAATGCCCCGTACCATTACAGAGCCTCCATAAGCTTGAACAGTCCCCTGCTGACATTCACGGTCTATGGATTCAGGGGTTGTCTCCGTACCTCTACACGTCCATCCGCACTATACAATTTGAAACGAGACACGTCCGACAATGGATGATGTTTCCAGTCGTCAACAGGCGAGTGTCGGTATTGACAGACCCAGGCGAGACGTAAAGCTTTGTATCGTGCAATCATCAAGGGTATACGAGTGGGCCTTCGGCTCCGAAAGTCCATATCGATGATATTTGATTGAATGGTTGGCACACTGACACTTGTTGATGGCCCAGCATTTAAGTATGCAGGAATTTGCGGAAGGGTTGCACTTCTGTGATGCTGAAAGATTCTCTTCAGTCGTCGTCGGTCCCGTTTTTGCAGGATCTTTTTCCGGCCGCAGCGATGTCGGAGATTTGATGTTTTACCGGATTCCTGATATTCACGGCACACTAGTAAAATGATCGTACGAGAAAATCCCCATCTCATTGCTACCCTGGAGATGCTGTGTCCCATAGCTCGTGCGCCGACTATAATGCCACGTTCAAATTCACTTAAATCTTGATAACCTACCATTGTAGGAACAGTAACCGGTTTAACAACTGTGGCAGACACTTGTCGTCTTACACAGGCGTTGCCGACCGCAGCGCCGTATACAGCCTGTTTACATATCTCTTTATTTGAATACGCATGCCTCTATTAGATACTTTGGCTATTACGTATATATAATCATTGTTTTGGTGGTGATTCTTCAGTTTCTCCCGGCGTATTTTTTGCTCGAACAGTCCACGGGTGTACTGCCGGTCCATAGTGTTCAGCTGGCACAATTTTCGGCGATCAGACACGTCGCAATCGTCAGGTACACTGAAAACTGAGCTCCTGAGGGCGGGCGGCCGTCTTAAATCCCCTCCCCCTGCGAGGCGTTCTCCCAGCGGTCCGCGCCTGCGCGTCAGCGGTTGGTGAGACGCTGGCGTCGGCGTCTGTAGTGGCGTCGGTGTAAATGCCTCATCCTCCCTAGTCGCCCGTTCGTTTTCTTTGCTGAGTGTCTTTTTAATTAGACTCAGTGCTGGTTCCCATGCCTTGCTGAGGTTATAGCCGTAATCTTGGTTGATGAGACCGTCCCTGGTACGAATTTCGATAGCCTCTCTAACGACGCTGTCCCAGTATTTAGATATCTGTGCCAAGGCCCTGGTATGTTTGTAGTCCATTTCGTGATTTTCGGACAAACAGTGCTCTGCGACCGCTGACTTGTTGGGGTACCTAAGTCGAGTGTGCCTCCGATGTTCTCGGCAACGATCTTGGATGGTGCGCACTGTCTGTCCAATATAAGTCTTTCCGCACTGACACGAAATCTAGTATATGCCGGCCTTCCGCAAACCGAGATCGTCTTTGACACGTCCCAATAATGCTCTTGTTTTATTGGGTAGGCAAAAGACAGTTCCTACTTGGTGTTTCCTCAATATTCGTCGTATTTTGTTATTGTGTTGGTTGTTTTTTTCCACATCGAGTAGTCTTCCCACAACTACTTCACAAACTATACAACCTGATGTTTTCTGTATGACCGTAATTGCACCACTAAGTGCCTGTCAGTATAGATTACCCATTCTGCGTCCACGTATCCACACTTCAACACCTGACCTGTTCCCAGGGAAATAAGCTTTAATGCCTTGTTCTTGCCACACATACTTGGAGATACTAACTAACCTAAAAACATACTACTCCTAATGTCTCCAATCATTAGTCTGAAAATGAAAACAGTACTGATGTAATGTTGTTCAGTACACCGTCCTTAGTCACTAGTAGGAATATCTGCACTTATACCCATTACAATGCACACCATGCAAGCGCTAAACAACGCAGGCCTCCTCAGGATTTCAACCAAGTTCCTCGTAATCTGCGTCCGACGGTTCGGGGTGATACCCTGCCCGCAACAACGGGTGCCTAGTCTTCTCGTCGCACTATCCTAATGAGTCCGCCGCTCGTTCTGCAGTCAGCGCATTACAGCTAACTGTCTGCACAATTTATCGGTATAATGATACCGTGTGCCTCATGTTAATGATTGGTATTTTCTCCCAAGTCGGAAATATGGTGACAAGCTGCCCGTGCAGGTCTTCCGGGCCTGCAGTATTACGATCCTCACCTGAAAAGTTCCAGCAACGTGAGGTACAGCCAACACGAAACTTGTACGCACACCTCTCTCACTCTTTTGTAGAAACAGATCTTTTCTGTACGGAATGTACGAAAATTAATTTCTCATCATGATGAAGTATCAGTAACCGTATCCCACATGCATGGAAATACAGGAGTATCCGTTTGGCAACTTTCGAGCAAAGTTCAAATCGTTCAAATGGCTCTGACCATTATGGGACTTAACTTCTAAGATCATCAGTCCCCTAGAACTTAGAACTACTTAAACCTAACTAACCTAAGGACATCACACACATCCATGCCCGAAGCTGGATTCGAACCTGCGACCGTAGCGGTCGCACGGTTCCAGACTATAGCACCTAGAACCGCTCGGCCACCCCGGCCGGCTCCGGGCAAGAAACTGACGTTGTGACACTTCCTGTTTCCGTCAGTGTAATACTTCTACGTCAACATGAGTACTCTACAGTTCACAACCAAATGCCATATAGAGGGTTAATCGAACCAACTACAAGCTATTTCTCTACCGTTCCACTATTGAACAGCGCACGGGAAAACGAACGCAGTCTTTACGTGCGAGCCCTGATTTCTCCTATTTGATTACAATGATGATTTACCCTAAGTAGGGGGGCGCCAAGAGAATATTTTCTCATCGGAGGGGAAAGATTGTGACTGAAATTTCGTGAGAAGTTCCTGCCGCAACTAAAAACGCCAATGTTTTAATGACTGCCGCCACAACTGGCGCATCGAATGCTTGCACTCTCTCCGCTGCTTTGCGATTACACTAAATGAGCTGCCTTCTTTTTGAAACTTCTCCTCCGTCAATCCTATCTGATAAGGATCCCATAACGCACAGCAATGCTCCAAAAGAAGACGGACAAGCATAGTGAGGCAGTGTCTATAGTAGACCAGTTTCATCGTCTGTTCTGCATATAACACGGAATCTTTTGTTTGCCTTCCCCACATGATTATCTATGTGATTGTTGCAATTTCAGCTGTTATTGTTATCCTCAGGTATTTAGCTGAATTGACTGCCTTTAGATTTTTCTGATTTATCATTCAACTGAAATTTAGTGGATTCCTCTTAAAACTAATGTGGATGACTTCATACTTTTTCATTACTTAGAGTCAACTGCCACTTTTCGCACCATACAGATACCATGTCTAAATCATTTTGCAATTGGCTTCGATCATCTGATGACTTTACAAGACGGTAAATGACATCATCTGCAAAGAGTCTAAGAGGGCTGCTTAGGTTGTCTCCTAGATCGTTTATGTGAATCAGTAACAGCAGGGTGCCTATAAACCACCTTCGAGAACGCCACATATTCCTTCTATTTTTCTCGATGACTTTCCGTCAGTTACTACTAACTGTGGCAATTTGGGCAGGAAATCAAGACTCCAGTCGTACAACTGATATGATACTCCGTAGGCACGCAATTTGTTAGAACTCGCTTCTGAGGGACGGTGTCATCAGCCTTCTGGGAACCTGAAAATGTGCAATCAATTTGAGACAACCTGACGGCAGTACTCATTATTTCATAAGAATAAAGAGATAGTTGTGTTTCAGAAGAACAATAATTTCTGAATCCGTGTTGACTCTTTATCAATAAATCGTTTTCTTATTAGGTAACTCATACCATTCCAAAATCCTGCCGCAAATCGACGTCAGTTATATGGGTCTGTAATTCTGTGGATTGCTCATATTGAATTTTTTGGGTATTGATGTAATCTGTGCAACTTTGCAGATTGTAAGTACAGATCTTCCGAAAAGCGAGTGATTATAAATGATTGTGATGTATGGAACTATTGTATCAGCATACTCTGAAAGGAGCCTAACGGGTGTACAGTCCTTGCCTTTGTTAAGTGATTTAACTCTGCTTTAGTGACACTATAATCAGTATCATTACCATTTCTGCCGCGCAATGAAGGTATTGACTGTGTCTTCCGCTTGGTGTACTTTACATACGACTAGAACCTATCTCGATTTTCTGCTAGATTTCGAGACAGAGTTTGGCTGTGGAAACTATTGAAATCATCCCACACTGAAGTCCGCACTAAGTTTTGAACTTCAGTAAAACATCGCGAAACTTGGCGTGGTTTTTCCGATGCTTCTGCAACAGTGTCGTGACTTATTTTGTATACCATGGAGGCTCAGTATATAATAGGATTGTAAAGTTACTTAACAGCTGAATTCCTTATAGCAGCATATCGGGGGATATTACCGTACTGGTCTTATTGGTGGTTTTTTCCTTTCACATCGGTTATAAACTTCATGGTACCCAAGCTGTCAGCAAAATTTGCTCATTCTCTCCCACCCCTTCCTCTCTCACTGTGTCTCTCTCATGCTCTCTGCCTGTCTATCTCTGTATCTCTGTTTCTTTCCAAATAACCCTTAATTACACACACACACACACAAAGAGAGAGGGGACATGCAAATACACACAGGATTAATTAATGCGGCAATTACACTCTGGTTGCTAATGACAGCAGTGCGTGCCTGCCTCATTAACGACTCATGTTTAAAACCGTGTGAGCTTAGTCGACGTCAGCAGAGCAAGGAAACTCGTCGCATTCGCCTCTAGGGATGACGAACAGCGAAGCCGTGAATCAACATGAGTTGTTAATCTGTTAGCTTCCGAAATTGCCTGTGCGTAGGCACCGCACTAAGGACTTATACATGGTTCATTTTTGCCACACCGAATACGTCACATGTTAGCGTATGTGAACTGCGAAGATTTTCGAAGATGTCAGCTTCATTGTCTCTACAGGCAAAGAAAAATGCAACATAGATGTTTCAGTGTATTAAATAGACAACAGCTATTCTCCGAAGTGAGGTGCATTTTTGGTAGCATTAAAGAGTTGTTGCTATTCCTGGAATTCAGCATTTAATGACCGAGGCGTTCCCGGATGATTCTAGATCGATGCAAGGATTAACATCGAAATAAAAGGATTAGTGGTCATTCAGATTTCTTACTACAACAAAACATTTATGACTGTAGATCTGTAGTTACAGCAAGAAAAGGGGGGGGGGGGGGGGGGGGAAGACGATCTGATTAATCTTAATTCTCATGTCACTTAGTACTGTTGATTCACATAAATGAATCAAAGTCGCTTTAAGTAGATTATCAGACCTCAGTTAACAATTCTGGGCCATATGTGAGTAAATTATGTAAATGTAATTCGAACAAACCAATATAGGCTAAAAACGTTGAAACTCCAATATTTCTTTGACTATTATATTGATTATATTGTTACACTTGTGTGGGGTTACCATTGTCTTCAAGTGTGCCCAAATGTTAATGAAAACTCCGTCATCAGGCATAGAGGGCTGGATCATTTTCTTACTATAATATCAATGCATGTCAGTACTGAGGTTCATCGGCCGTTACGACATCGGCAGCAATCCGACGCCTTGGGTTCACTGTCATCGACATGGCCCAGTCCGATATTCATCTGTTTCCAAAACTTAAAAAAATTCCTTCCAAAACTTAGCATTGATCGAGATAAAGTGGTGTAAGCAGAAGTGAGGTTATAGCTCCGTCAACAAAGTAAAAGATTCTATAGTGAGTTATCAACAAACTGGTCTCTCGCTGGGAGGAATGGGTTCGTCGCCAGGGTTACTACGTTGAGAAATACGTTGACTTAAAAATACAGATGTAGAATGTTAATATCATTTGTTTTATTTCAAATTTTTTATAGTTTCCAAATAAAAAAATAGAAGTTATTACTTTTCAGCACACCCTCGTGTATACGAAGTTAATTAACTCGACTTAAGGATCATTAATTGTTCAATTCACAATAGTTGGAAACGATCGAATTAACAGAGAAAGTAATTCTAGTTTTGCCTACCCATTCAACCAGTAATGCACTAGTAGCTTTAGCGACAATATTATAGAATGCTTATAGTGAAAGTAATTCTAGTTTTGCCTACCCATCCAACCAGTAATGCACTAGTAGCTTTAGAGACAATATTATACAATGCTGTAAGTTTGTGATGGTATTCTGCGTATTCTGAGATTTAAGACTATACTGGAGGCTAATCTTCAAACAGAAACAAAACAAAATTGCATTGTTAATCGACATTTTCTTCTGTGGGCCAGTCATTACGGTGCTTAGAGATAATAAACTACAGTCACTGTAAGTTTATGATTTCTATTATGTCCAACGCATATCGGAGGTTTAGTCTCCATTTTCAAGAAATACACTGACGGAAAAAATCACAACACCAAAACATTATTAATGTAGGGTAATGAAATTTTGGGAATACACTCATCTAGGTAAATATTAATATTGCAAGATCGGAGGTTAAAGTAAGCAGGAGATAAGTGATTACAAATGTGAAATGCTGGTACATTATAACCAGTGTAACAGCCAGGATATTCAATGCAAGCGTACAAACGTGCATGCTTTGTATTGTATAGGTCCCGGATGTCAGTTTGTGGGATGCCTGTTTCACTTGATCTATCAATATAGGGACGGTTAATGCTGTTTGTGGATGATGCAGGAGTTGTCGTCCGATGATGTCCCATACGTGCCTGGTTGGAGACAGATCTGGTGATCGAGCAGACCAAGGCAACATGTCGACATTCTCTAGAGCATGTTCGGTTACAACAGCAGAATGTGGGCGAGCGTTATCCTGTTGGAAAACAGCCCCTGCAATGCTGTTCGTGAATGGTAGCAGAACCGATCAAATCGAAAGATTGACATACAAATTTCCAATCCAGGTGCGTGGGATAGCCACGAGAGTGCTGCTGCTATTACGAAATCGCACCAAAGATGTGTCTAGCATGCATACAGATTGGTTTGTAAGTGTGTATGTTGGCAAAGCGATAGAATGCATTAATAGCACTGATAGCGCTGTGCGCCCTTTGTGAGACACTCTGTAGCTGGCCGGACTCGCAGTTGGAGGTGAATAGCCAGCAGTGATTGAGGTTAGATGCTAATAGTTAGCAGTGATGGAGGTTAGGGGTCTGAAGTGTTAGCACGAGCAGACGGTCTGGACGTGTGTCCGTCATGGAGATGTAATATTATTGACGATTATATAATTTTTGGAACTGGATGTAACAGACGATTATATAATGTTTTGAACTGGATGTCACATTATTAAGGTAAAATTTGGTAAATACATTGTTCACTCTGCAACAAAATCTTTCCTTTGCTAACCATATGCCTATTAGTAGTTAGAGCCTACAGTAGTTAGAATCTTTTATTCAGCTGGCGATATTGGTGTTTCCTCTATCAGTGTAGTTCGTGTAATGAAGATTTTCTAAGAGGTAAGTGACTTATGAAATGTATGGGTTATTGTTAGGATTTCTTCTAATTCAGGGCCATTCTTTTGTGTTAATTATTTGTGCAGTCAAATTGCGTATCGTTGTATATTGTGGGTTATAAATGAATACAGTAACTTGGGAGCTGTATTTGTCAGGGAGAATTCTGTAGGTCAGAAATTAAATGATAAAGACAAGCAAAGAGACAGTACGTTCAGTTTCACTCAGCAGTTTAAGAACATTGAGTAAGTATTCAGCAGTTAAGTAAAATCATATTAAGAAGTTTCAGGTTGCAGGCTCTCAACTGACCTTTTATCACACGGCTACGACTGGTATCGGGTCAGAACCAGCTTTCATCAGATAACACAACTGACCTTCACCATGCAATCCAGTGAACTCTCTCTTGACACCACTGAAATCGCAAGCGGCAGTGGTTTGGTGTCAGCGGCACGGAGCTGTCCTTGAAGTAAGTGATTTGTAACAGTTGGTCGAGTCACTATGGTGCCAGCTGCTATCATATTGCTGCTGCAGATGCAGTTCGATACGGCAGAGCCGCAGGTCGAACACATTTGTCTTCCCTCTCGATAGCACCACGTGGTCGTCCGGAGGCGGATCTTCTTGCTGTCGACAAGGGATCTCAGATCGATTCCACAGTCCTAGATTTCCAGAAGGCTTTTCATACCGTTCCTCACAAGCTACTATTAATAAAATTGCATGCATATGGAGTATCGTCTCAGTTGTGTGACTAGATTCGTGATTTCCTCTCAGAGAGGTCACAGTTCCTAGTAATAGACGGTAAATCATCGAGTGGAACAGAAGTGCTATCTGGCGTTCCGCAAGGTAGTGTCATAGGTCCTCTGCTGTTCCTGATTTACATAAGTGATCTAGATGATAATCTGAGCAGCCCCCTTAGATTGTTTGCAGATGACGCTGTAATTTACCGTCTAGTAAAATCATCAGACGATCCATTCCAATTACAAAATGATCTAGAGAGAATTTCTGTATGGTGCGAAAAGTGGCAATTGGCACTAAACAAAGAAAAGAGCGAGGTCATCCACGTGGGTACTAAAAGAAATCCGATAAATTTTGGGTATACGATAAATCGCACAAATCTAAGGGTTGTCAATTCGACTAAATACCTAGGAATTACAATTGTGGGCAACTTAAATTGGAAAGATTACGTAGATAATATTGTGGAGAAGGCGAAACAAAGACTACGCTTTGTTGGCAGAACACTTAGAAGATGCGACAAACCCACTAAAGAGACATTCTACGTTACACTTCTCCGTCCTCTGCTGGAATATTGCTGCGCGGTATGGGATTCTTACCAGGTAGGATTGACGGACATCGAAAAAGTGCAAAGAAGGGCAGCTCGTTTCGTGTTGTCGCGCAACAGGGGTGAGAGTGTCATTTATATTATACGCGAGTTGGGGTGGCAGTCACTGAAACAAGGGCGGTTTTCTTTGCGGCGAGATCTATTTACGAAATTGCAGACACAAAATTTCTCTTCCGAATGCAAAAATACACTCCTGGAAATGGAAAAAAGAACACATTGACACCGGTGTGTCAGACCCACCATACTTGCTCCGGACACTGCGAGAGGGCTGTACAAGCAATGATCACACGCACGGCACAGCGGACACACCAGGAACCGCGGTGTTGGCCGTCGAATGGCGCTAGCTGTGCAGCATTTGTGCACCGCCGCCGTCAGTGTCAGCCAGTTTGCCGTGGCATACGGAGCTCCATCGCAGTCTTTAACACTGGTAGCATGCCGCGACAGCGTGGACGTGAACCGTATGTGCAGTTGACGGACTTTGAGCGAGGGCGTATAGTGGGCATGCGGGAGGCCGGGTGGACGTACCGCCGAATTGCTCAACACGTGGGGCGTGAGGTCTCCACAGTACATCGATGTTGTCGCCAGTGGTCGGCGGAAGGTGCAAGTGCCCGTCGACCTGGGACCGGACCGCAGCGACGCACGGATGCACGCCAAGACCGTAGGATCCTACGCAGTGCCGTAGGGGACCGCACCGCCACTTCCCAGCAAATTAGGGACACTGTTGCTCCTGGGGTATCGGCGAGGACCATTCGCAACCGTCTCCATGAAGCTGGGCTACGGTCCCGCACACCGTTAGGCCGTCTTCCGCTCACGCCCCAACATCGTGCAGCCCGCCTCCAGTGGTGTCGCGACAGGCGTGAATGGAGGGACGAATGGAGACGTGTCGTCTTCAGCGATGAGAGTCGCTTCTGCCTTGGTGCCAATGATGGTCGTATGCGTGTTTGGCGCCGTGCAGGTGAGCGCCACAATCAGGACTGCATACGACCGAGGCACACAGGGCCAACACCCGGCATCATGGTGTGGGGAGCGATCTCCTACACTGGCCGTACACCACTGGTGATCGTCGAGGGGACACTGAATAGTGCACGGTACATCCAAACCGTCATCGAACCCATCGTTCTACCATTCCTAGACCGGCAAAGGAACTTGCTGTTCCAACAGGACAATGCACGTCCGCATGTATCCCGTGCCACCCAACGTGCTATAGAAGGTGTAAGTCAACTACTCTGGCCAGCAAGATCTCCGGATCTGTCCCCCATTGAGCATGTTTGGGACTGGATGAAGCGTCGTCTCACGCGGTCTGCACGTCCAGCACGAACGCTGGTCCAACTGAGGCGCCAGGTGGAAATGGCATGGCAAGCCGTTCCACAGGACTACATCCAGCATCTCTACGATCGTCTCCATGGGAGAATAGCAGCCTGCATTGCTGCGAAAGGTGGATATACACTGTACTAGTGCCGACATTGTGCATGCTCTGTTGCCTGTGTCTATGTGCCTGTGGTTCTGTCAGTGTGATCATGTGATGTATCTGACCCCAGGAATGTGTCAATAAAGTTTCCCCTTCCTGGGACAATGAATTCACGGTGTTCTTATTTCAATTTCCAGGAGTGTATTTTGTTGACACCGACCTACGTAGGGAGAAAAGATCACCATAATAAGAGAAATCAGAGCTCGAACGGAAAGATTTAGGTGTTCCTTTCTCCCACAAGCCATTCGAGAGTGGAATAGTAGAGAAGTAGTATGAGTATGGCTCGATGAACCCTCTGCCAGGCACTTAAGTGTGTATTGCGGAGTAACCATGTAGATGTAGATGTAGATGTTCTTGCACCCGTATATTCTCGTGACCACCGCTGCCAGCAATCATATATAGTGGCTATATTCCTGCCAAGTCTTTCTACAGCATCGCGGAAGGAATATACAGATTCTGGCAGCCGTATTACAAGGCCTCATTTAAACGCAGTGAGCTGTTGACATTGGCGTCTTTGTCACCTTAAATCATGTCTGACTAACATCAATTCAACACGCCCAGTCTCAGAGGCAACTAACGCTCACTACCATTATAGCTTGTATTTAAAGCAAACCTGATTTGCGTCCTCATAGGGGCGCAACTAGCGCTACTCTTATGCGACTGGCAAGAAATTTTAATAGACGTCATCTTTCAGATGTAGAAACACGGCTACCAACTTCAGTTTACGTAGCGCAAGTCCTTCTTGGCGTTGCAGTTTTTTTTTCTGTCAGTGTAGAGCTCGGCTCTGCTTCACTAACCCACCTACCACAAAAGGAAAATTAGTGACAGCTGTTAGTTTTGTGACAGCGGGGTCTCAGACGCAATTTAATTTTAAAAAAACTTTGCAGAGGAATTATCGCTCTTGTGCCTCTGGACCCTTACTGTGTACATCTGTAAAAATCTTTGCATCTGTATTCACGCTTTAAAAAGTGTGCGACGCAAATGTATAAACTTGTCAACAACGCAAACATTCAGTGAGAGGCGGAAGATGGATATTATTAATTTTACCTTAAACTGCATCCGAAATACCATTGTTTGTTACATATATGGTGAAATTACAGTTCATTTTGTTTTGTAGTTTTTGGCACATTAACATCTGGAACGAGTAAGTACGATTTGTTTGTTTAAAGAATATGTATTACTTGATTTATCTCCTTCACAACGTCTATACTTCCTTTGTAACTTAATTCATAGTGGCTGTGTATCAAAACTGTGTCTGTTCTTTAGGACATGTCCAAAAGAACTGACACCAAAAGTATATAATTAAGAAAGGTGGTCCGTCATCTTTCCGGCGTGCATATGGGCCAGAAATATTTCTTCTTTCCATCTCTTGCTTGATAATTCTACAGCCACCTTCGTAGTGGAGACGATCAATTACGGTCCGAAAGACTGAAGCATTAAAAACTGTGTTGTTCCACAGCAGGAGTGAATCATTTTTGTTTAGCCCATCTGGAGCCCTACTAGCTAGCCTTTCCCTACATCTTTATACACTTTTTCCCCTACAACTTTATACTGAAGAGCCAAAGATACTGGTATGCCTGCCTAATATCGTGTATGGCCCTAGCGAGCACGCAGAAGAGATGCAACAAGATGTCTGAAGTAGTAATGGAGGGAACTGACACAATGAATCCTGCAAGGCTGTCCGTAAATCCGTAAGAGTATAAGGGGTGGAAATCTCTTCTGAACTGCACGCTGTAAGGTATCCCAGATTGCTCAATAGTGTTCATGTCTGCGGAGTTTGGTGGCCAGCGGAAGTGTTTAAACTTAGAAGAGTGTTCCTGGAGCTACTCTGTAGCAATTCTGAACGTGCAGGGTGTAGCATTGTCCTGCTGGAATTGCCGAAGTCCGTCGTTATGCACAATGGACATGATTGAATGCAGATGTTCAGAGAGGATGCTTACGTACGTATCACCTGTCAGAGTCGTATCTAGACGTACCAGGGATCCCATATCACTCCAACTGCACACGCTCCACACCATTACAGAGCCTCCACCAGTTTGAACAGTCGCCTACTGACATGCGGGGTCCATGGATTCAGAGGTTGTCTCCATACCCGTACACGTCCATCTGCTCGATACAGTGTGAAGTGAGACTCATTTGGCCAGGCAACATGTTTCCATCATCAACAGTCCAATATGGATGTTGAGGGGCCCAGGCGAGGCGTAAGGCTTTGGGTCGTGCAGTCGTCAAGGGTACACGCGTGGATCTTCGGCTCCGAAAGCCCATATCGATTATGTTTCGTTGAATGATTGGAACACTGACGCTTGTCGATAACACAGCACTGAAATATGCAGCAATTTGCGGAAGGGTTGCACTTCTGTCACGTTGAACGATTCTCTTCAGTCGTCGTTGGTCCCATTCTTGGAGGATCTTTTTTTGGTCAAAGCGATATCTGAGATTTGATGTTTTACCGGATTCCTTGTATTCACGATACACTAGTGAAATGGCCGTACGGAAAAATTGCCACTTCATCACTACCTCGAAGATGCTGCGTCCCATTGCTCGTGCGCCTACTGTAACACCACGTTCAAACTCACTCATATATTGATAACCTGCCATTGTAGCAGCAGTAACCGATCTAACAACTGCTCCTCATACTTGTTGTCATATCTCGGCGTTGCCGACCGCAGCAGCGTACTCTGCCACTTTACATATCTCTGTATTTGGTACGCTTGCCTACACCCGGTTTCTTTGGCGCATCATTGTATTTCATGCAAAAAAAAAAAAAAAAAAAGGTTTTCGCCTCTGACAGAAAACATTTTCAGGTATAAATAAACGATCTTGATGAAACTTGGTGGGTATGTAGCTGGGTCAAAACAATTCAATAAATATTTTTTCGTTTTTACCCAAACTCACTTTTATGCCGTAAAACGCTTCCCAAAAAGTAAAATAGCATATGAGGTTGACAGGGAGCGTCTTAAAAATCATGATATATAAAAAACGTATTTCGTATAAAGTCGAATTAATTAAATTTTTTATTGCATTATTGAATTATTTTGACACCTCTACACACCCCACAAGCTTAATCAAGATCGTTTATTTACACCTGGTAAGGTTCCCGTGTGATTAAGGTGTAGTCTGAATTTCTATTATCGATGTCAGAGACGTGTTAGATTATTCACTTGACTTGGGACCTGTCCCAGAATTGTTAAACTTGCAGCAACACTTGTCAGACATTCCAATTTGTTCATCTGTAAGAAAGAGCTCTGAGTTAAATTATCATTACCTCCTACAATGGTTTATAACTTGAAGCTACAAGAATTAAGGGATTTGTAGACAACGAAACCACAAGCCGTCAAATAAAACTATCTAGGAAATCTCCTGATGCACATTCTGCTGCAAATTGAAAGATTCATTATGGAAAGCTATCAACTGTTACCCGCAATGCTAACGTGGATTACGTTTGGTTCCTGATAAAGTGGAAGGATTCAGTATGCTAGAAGTGGAGTACCAATGATTCTGTCACACCGTCAGCAGTTCTCTCACCTTAATTTTTGTTTCTTCAGCCAACTTTTAAATTGCTCTAACTTCTCTCTCTCCCTCTCTCTCTCCATCTCTCTCTCTCCCTCTCTCTTTCGCTTTTCTCCCTCCTTCATCCTCTCTACCCCATCCTATGCCTCTCTTTGCTCTCAATTTATTCATTATTCATTTACTATTTTATGGATATCATTGTCGCTCATTACGTTTATTTCACGTCAGTGCTGTGTCATGAGAAATAATTTCTGGCTATATCAGAAGGAAATTCAGTAATCTATTTATTATTACAATTATTGAATTGTTGGAACTGATGGTCTAGTAGTAAAGCGGGCGCCTGAAAACCGAATCCTCGTAGGATCGAGTCCTGGAGATACTACGGAATTTTAAGTTGGATTTTAACTTATATTTCACCTCTCAATGAGTGAATATCACACAGTAACGAGACGAGTTTCATACTCCTCGTTAAACTGTAAGTTTCCGTAAGCCAATAGGATTCCTGGGATAAGTTAGTCATCGAAGAGGCATCTAATTGAAACTTCGCAGCAGGCTCTTGAGTTACTCGGAATTATTAATTATTGTTACAAGTATTATTAATTAAACAGTAACAATATGACAGAGATTAGTTTAATCTCGCACATGTACTACGGAACAGATCAGTTGCTAAAAAGTCGAAATTTTGCTAATATTTATCTCTTCGTATCAATCTGACAGACCAAATATCATATAAATCATCCGTAGGCGGATGAACTAAGTAACTACACTAAAAGCAATTCTTTTTTCAGATAAAAACTAACCATTCTGAAGACAGACAAATCAACCAGAATGGAGAGTGTTTGAACAATGGGTTCCAAGATAGGGTTTAGGCCGTGTAAGAGATTTTAAAACTGATTGAAGAATATTGAAAATAATATAGGTTCTGTGGTTTGATTCTCTCAAAATAGCACTGTAGATGAATGAGAAACGAAAAAATCATCTGAAATAGACCTGAAAGAGAATGCCGTAAGAGAAATGTCCTCTGACGTATGAAGGGAAACAGTGGGTGACACAGCAGGAAACCATTGCGCTCTCTGGTAATAAGCAGGAAACACCGACGGAGACCCTAAAGAGATACGGTCGATGTGAAATATGTGGATAATGACGGCCACTGACCAGAAGGTAAAAAGCAATTTTTAAAGTAACCAGCGACGAATGAAGGAGAATTAGTACTTGAGTTCCTACTTTCAGGGCAATGTAATTCATAAAGAGTACTTACCAGCAATTGTTTGGCAGATTTACGGGAAGGCCCTAATACTGTCAGCCAAAACAAATACATGAATAAAATTAATAACATTACCAACATTCTGAGGAAATCTGCCGGAAGGAGGAATCAAATTTCCTTGGAATAAGAACACTTAAAATTGGAAAAAATGGCAGAGATACTCACTGCATGATTTCAGTGCTATAAATATACTAAAATGGGTGCAACTATTCGACTCACTTTTGACAGATATACGGTGGGTATAATCTCCAGAGAGCATTAGAGAGAATAAGAGGTTTGGACACGCCATGTGGCATGATTGTTGAGATAAAGACACGGCTCGGCTCACTGTCACAAAACGTTTCAGTAAGTCGCCGGCGAGTGTTCTCACGCTACCAAATTCGCTGACTTGAAAATATTGCATCAGGAGGAAGCTCTTTCCATCTACTTGAAGGAATTCTCCTGCTCCACTACGGATGGCGCGTGAGTGTGTGTGTGTGTGTGTGTGTGTGTGTGTGTGTGTGTGTGTGTGAAACTAGGATACGTCAGGAAATTGAACTATGAATTTTTACGTGATAGATGCGACGCCGTGTTTGTTTAACTCGTTGTTAAAATGTGGGCTCAGTCACTTTCCGCCATCCGCTGTCTAGTACGAGGTAAGCCACCACTCCGTCTACAGGCCACAAGTGGCCCTTCTGGATCATCCGACCGCCGTGTCATCCTCGGAGGAGGATGCGGATAGGAGGGGCGTGGGGTCAGCACACCGCTCTCCCTGTCGTAATGATGGCATTCAAAATGGCTCTGAGCACTATGGGACTTAACATCTGAGGTCGTCAGTCCCCTAGAACTTAGAACTACTTAAACCTAACTAACCTAAGGACATCACACACATCCATGCCCGAGGCAGGATTCGAACCTGCGACCGTAGCGGTCACGCCTTTCCAGACTGAAGCGCCTAGAACCGCTCGGCCACAGCGCCTGGCTAATGATGGTATTCTTGACCGAAGCCGCTACTATGCGGTCGAGTAGCTCCTCAATTGGCATCACGAGGCTGAGTGCACCCCGAAAAATAGCAACAGCGCATGGCAGCCCGGATGGTCACCTATCCAAGTGCCAACCACGCCCGACAGCGCTTAACTTCGGTTATCTCACGGGAACCGGTGTATCTACTGCGGCAAGGCCGTTGCCTGTCTAGTACGAGGTAAAATCAAAAAATAGGTTACACATTATTGTGATATGTCAAAAAGCTTTTATTGAATTTGTTAAATTTCTCGACGGTAGAAATCCGTTCTTTGACCATAGAGTCATTAGAAACTGCTGCGTGAACGTCCACGTCATTGGGAAATGTCCTTGTCCCAGATGTTCTTGCAAGATTGCCTGACTTGTCGTATGTGGTTGATGTCGATGGATTTCCTTACCGATCATCATCACTCACGTCTGTGCCGCCCAGGTCAAATGACTGGCACCATTGCACTACGGCTTAACGCGACGTTGCATTTTTTCCATAGATCACCAGAATTTCTCGTAAATCTGAGTGCAATTTAGACATCTTGTCCACAAGAATCGTACCGCCCTGCGTGCTTCAACTTTGGGGTTAGTTTCCAGTTGCCACGCAGTTTCGTTCTCACACTGTGAGGAACCAGTTACACATACCGCAGCAGAAACCCCGAGGCATAACCATTGATGGATAATGTCCGGGGATGGATCGAGAGAAAAGCTTACCTTACCCATCCTCTTAGGATGGTAGCAAGGCGAAGTTTTCAGAGAAAACGTAAGCACAAGAGGCGAACTGATCGTTACAAAAGAACGCCAATACGATCTCAGAAGAGTTACACGTGGTGTAGCTAAGACTATTCGAAAGAGCATTGAAGTTGGAGGTGGTCCCCGGCTTATCATCTTCTATATTTGTTTGGGTTACATTCTAACAGTTGTATCCTAGTAACCAGTAAAAACTGGACACTTGTTGTATGGACTGGTTTTTTTTTTCCTCCAAATCACTCCATACCACCACATCCCAGAATATTCACCATTCTTCCTGAACCATACCATGTACAGGTTGGGGAACATAGAAGTTTACCGGACGAGTGGATACGATTCGCCGTGAATGAAGGCATATAATCACACACTTTGACGCGCAACAGGATGGAGCAAGTGCCCATACAGCCAGCCGAACCTTGGAGCACATTTACAGTAGCTTCACGCCTGACAGAATTGTTATCATGGGTCAGTCT
Organism: Schistocerca piceifrons; assembly: GCF_021461385.2. Classification (NCBI taxonomy): domain Eukaryota; kingdom Metazoa; phylum Arthropoda; class Insecta; order Orthoptera; family Acrididae; genus Schistocerca; species Schistocerca piceifrons. The sequence continues at coordinate 262,988,405 of NC_060145.1, read as the reverse complement.
GGTGGCGGCCCTAGCTGGCCACCCAGGTCACCTTATCTGTCAGAATGCGATTACCTTGCGTGAAAAGCCCTCATGTCTAAGGTGTATCGCAACAACCCTCATAGTTTTCAAGAACTGCAGCAGAACATTTCGGATGAGACTGCAGCATTCCAGCAGTCCAGCTTCGATCCGGCTTCAGCAAGTTGCTGACCAGGGTCCAGAAGTGTCAAGATATTCTAACAGTTGTATCCTCGTAACCAATAAAAGTTGAACACTTGTTGTGTGGACTGATTTTTTTCTCCAAATTAATACCGCCATCTCCCAGAATAATCACCATTCCTACTTAAACATACACTACTCGCCATTAAGAGTAATGACTGGCGTATTGTGACGAGCCAGTTGCTCGGTCGCCATTGACCAGACGTTTTCAATTGGTGAGAGATCTGGAGAATGTGCTGACCAGGGCAGCAGTCGAACATTTTCTGTATCCAGAAAGGCCCGTACAGGACGTGCAACATGCGGTCGTGGATTATCTTGCTGAAATGTAGGTTTTCGCAGGGATCCAATGAAGGGTAGAGCCACGGGTCGCAACACATCTGAAATGTAACGTCTACTCTTCAAAGTGCCGTCAATGTGAACAAGGGGTCACCGAGACGTGTAACCAATGGTACCCCATACCATCACGCTGGGTGATAACGCCAGTATAGCGATGATGAATACACGCTTCGAGTGTGCGTTCACCGCGATGTCGCCAAACACGGATGCGACCATCGTGATGCTCTAAACAGAACCTGGATTCATCCGAAAAAATGACGTTTTGCTATTTGTGCACCCAGGTTCGTCGTTGAGTACACCATCGCTGGCGCTCCTGTCTGTGATGCAGTGTCAAGGGTAACCGCAGCCATGGTCTCCGAGCTGATAGTCCATGCTGCTGCAAACGTCGTCGAACTGTTCGTGCAGATGGTTGCTGTCTTGCAAACGTCCCCATCTGTTGACTCAGGGATCGAGACGTGGCTGCACGATCCGTTACGGCCATGCGGATAAGATGCCTGTCATCTCGACTGCTAGTGATACGAAGCCATTGGGATCCAGCACGGCGTTCCGTATTACCCTCTTGAACCCACCGATTCCATATTCTGCTAACAGTCATTGGATCTCGACCAACGCGAGCAGCAATGTCGCGATACGATAAACCGCAATCGCGATAGGCTACAATCCGACCTTTATCAAAGTCGGAAACGTGATAGTACGCATTTCTCCTCCTTACAGGAGGCATTACAATAACGTTCCACCAGACAACGCCGGTCAACTTTATGAGAAATCGGTTGGAAACTTTCCTCATGTCAGCACGTTGTAGGTGTCGTCACCGGTGCCAACCTTGTGTGAATGCTGTGAAAAGCTAATCATTTGCATATCACAGCATCTTCTTCCTGACGGTTAAATTTCGCGTCTGTAACACGTCATCTTCGTGGTGTAGCAATTTTAATGGTCAGTAGTATACATAGTGATCACTTTCAGCATGTGCTATAGTCCGGTTAATACTGTATTTCTTTTCCTCTGCTGTGTTTCGTTGTACCCTGGAACTCTGTTCTCCGGGCCATTTTTATTTGCCCCGCCCTATAGTAGGAGCAGCGAAACAACCGCTGCGTGGTCACTATTAACAGACCATAGAGTCAGTTTATGTCTTGTCCTTATCTAGTATGATCAGTTCCTGGAAATAGATCTGACTCTTTCGCTTCGCGTTGTGTGCAACGTATTGCTCACTGTTGACTCAGCTCCGGAAATGCCTCTCCGCCGTCCGCGAACAGTAACCGTTAAGAGTAACTTGCGATAAGGCCAGTGCGTAGTCGTGGCTAACTGTTTCCTAGCAGGTACTTATTATCGCCGGCTTTTCCTCTCACAGCGGAACTCACGAAACGCTTCGACGACCATTACCTAAATGGGAATTGTGTTGAAGGCCTGATGCTCAATAACGGACGTCGAGCATATTCTGTAGCGAACATTTTCCTTATGATCTGATGCAATGAAGCTTTCTGTGTGCCTATATTTTTTCCCGTCGTGAAAGTCACTGCAGTGGTTTGGGTTTTACAGCTCTAGTCTGGTAGAATATTTTGGTGACGAGTCATGTCAGTGCATGTTGTTGAATTATCGGAGTGAGACTAGTATCTCAGCCGGCAAACATATTGACAAACTAGTCTCCTTCATTTAGTTAGTTAACGTTCCACAGCTCATTTGAACGATTTTTGTCGATATGATGAAACGAGTCAGTTTAGAGGATGTGTGTATATGATTAGTTTTAACATTAATGAACATATTATTTAGCAGTCTTATTCCTGCAGCTACACTTCACAGCATAATACGAGGTTTGGAACTTTAATGGTTCAATGGCTCTAAGCACTATGGGACTTAAGAGCTGAGGTCATCAGTCCACGAAACTTAGAGCTACTTAAACCTAACTAACCTAAGGACATCACACACATCCATGCCCGAGGCAGGATTCGAAACTGCAACCGTAGCAGCCGCGTGGTTCCGGACTGAAGTGCCTAGAACTGCTCGGCTAGCGCGGCCGGCTGGAACTTTAATATTGGCAACTATTTATTTACAGCTCGTACAAAATAGATCCGTGTTTCAAAGTTTTACTGACCTTCAAAGTAGTCAGCATTGTGTATAACGCGTTGCCAGCGATGTGGAAGTCTTAGAATACTCTTAGCAATGCCAGTTGTGTTGACAGTTCGAGCGGCGAGGTCTATTGCCCCACGAGTTTGTAGCAGTTCTGAAGTGAATGCCGTGAAGTGAGTGCTTCCTTCAGTTTAGAAACAGAATTGAACACACGAGGGCTTAAGTCAGGGGAGTGCAGTAGGTGGTATAGCACTTAGCAGCCCCAGCAGTCAAACAAATCAGTAACAGCTTGCACTGTACGTGCTTGAGTATTGTCCTGCAAAATGATGGTCAGGTCCTGTAGAGAGTGTCATCTCTTCTGTCTCTAAGCTGGTCGTAGGTTGCGTTCCAAAAATGAACAACATAGAGACAGAAGTGATGACACTTTCTGCGGGACCTGACCATCGTTTTGCAGGACAATGCTCAAGCACGTACAGTGCAAGCTGTTACTGATTTGTTTGACTGATGGGGCTGCTAAGTGCTATACCACCTACTACATTCCCCTAACTTAAGCCCTTGTGAGTTCAACTCTGTTTCTAAACTGAAGGAAGCACTTCACGGCATTCGCTTCAGAACTGCCACAAATTCGTCGGGCAATAGACGGCGCCGCTCGTACTGTCAACACTACTGGCACTGCTAGGCGTATCCTACGACTTCCACATCTCTGGCAACGCCTTCTACACAATGCTGGTGACTACTTTGAATGTCAGTAAAACTTTGAAACAAGTATCTATTTTGTACGAGCTGTGAATAAATAGTTACCACTATTAATGTTCCAAAATGTGGTGGATTATTTGTGACATTTCATTAGCGAAAATTCTGGCAGTCGTCAAGAGGAATTTCTCTGGTGTTTCGCCAGATATTCACAATTTCGTTTTTGCAATGTGTAGCTGGAGTCAGCCCAAACAAATACTGCTCATCACGTCTTTCATGCGATACCCAGCTTTTACGGAAAACGTCCATCTGTTTCCCATTACAAACAAAATGATTTCTAAAGCGGAATGTTATGTGTCCTTTCGATAGAGCGGGCCCAAATTCGTCTATTGCGATATTTATTTTTTCGATATGAATTTGTAGCGACAGTAAAATACTAAGAACGACCAGTACTCCAGCAGCTATTGAGCAGCGCTGCTGCATGGCGATAGCAGTCAGCACGGGCCGGAGCGGCGCTATCACCGTGGAGTATTGACCATTCTTCGTGTTTTACTTTCCTGTTGATACAACTCGATAGAACGAATATCTCACTAGACTATTCTGACCCTGTCCACACTATCACGAAATACACTGTCTTTATAAAACTTCATCTACATCTCAAGCCAAAGGGTACCTGGAGTATGTCAATCATGTTCTCCCTTTGCTTTCCCAATCGATAATAATGTGTGGAAAGAACGACACTCGCTGACACTATTTGTGAGTTCCAGTTTCTCTGGATTGTTCATGTTTCGCGATATATGAATTGCATGACGTAATTTTTTTGCTTGACTCTTCTTGGAACGCATGCTCTTAGGATCTTAACATTAAACTTCGCCGTGATGCAAAGCGCCACTATTGCATCACCTGCCACTGTAGTTCGAGCTTGCGACGAAGCGAGTCAAATGTTCAAATATGTGTGAATTCCTAAGGGACCATAATGTCTAGGTCATCGGTCCCTAGACTTACACACTACTTAAATTAACTTATGCTAAGGACAACACACACATCCATGTCCGAGGGAGGACTCGAACCTCCGACGAGAGGGGTCGCGCAGTCCGTGACATGGCGCCTCAAACCACGCGGCTATTGGGCTCGGCTACGAAGCGAGGCGTTCTTCATTGGATCCTCTATTTGGCTTTTATTAATCTTAGCTGGAATAGGTCCCAGGCCGACAAGCAGTATTTAAAAATCGGAATCACTATTTTCAAGCCATGAATTTAGTGGATGAACTACAGTTCCTTAAGAGTCTTCCAATGAATCTCAACCTTGTACTTGCTTGTACAACAACTGGCCACTTTCAGTTTTCTCCAGACTGTGACTCCTAGATGTTTTACGGTTTCCAGTTGTCCTCAGACCGACAATTTATCCTTCTGTTTTTTTTTGTTTTTTTTTTTTTTTTTCTTCTAAGGTGGGGCTCGTGATGGGGAGGTAACCGACACTGTATCAGTTTCTTCTAAATTTCCCTGACTACGGTTTAAAAGATATAATTCGGACGTTTTGCACATATATTTACAATTAGTGGTATGGTTCTACCCGTGTGTGCACAGAAAATGGCGGTACAGTCTCTTTTAAAGAAACCTTCCTTGTATACAGGGTGTTACAAAAAGGTACGGCCAAACTTTCAGGAAACATTCCTCACACACAAATAAAGAAAAGATGTTATGTGGACATGTGTCCGGAAACGCTTAATTTCCATGTTAGAGCTCATTTTAGTTTCGTCCACCTACGCTCAATGGAGCACGTTATCATGATTTCATACGGGATACTTTACCTGTGCTGCTAGAACATGTGCCTTTACAAGTACGACACAACATGTGGTTCATGCACGATGGAGTCCTGCACATTTCAATCGAAGTGTTCGTGCGCTTCTCAACAACAGATTCGGTGACCGATGGATTGGTAGAGGCGGACCAATTCCATGGCCTCCACGCTCTCCTGACCTCAACCATCTTGATTTTCATTTATGGGGGCATTTGAAAGCTCTTGTCTACGCAACCCCGGTACCAAATGTAGAGACTTTTCCTGCTCGTATTGTGGACGGCTGTGATACAATACGCCATTCTCCAGGGCTGCATCAGCGCATCAGGGATTCCATGCGACGGAGGGTGGATGCATGTGTCCTCGCTAACGGAGGACATTTTGAACATTTCCTGTAACAAAGTGTTTGAAGTCACGCTGGTACGTTCTGTTGCTGTGTGTTTCCATTCCATGATTAATGTGATTAGAAGATAAGTAATAAAATGAGCTCTAACATGGAAAGTAAGCGTTTCCGGACACATGTCCACATAACATATTTTCTTTCTTTGTGTGTGAGGAATGTTTCCTGAAAGTTTGGCCGTACCTTTTTGTAACACCCTGTAGATACACGTTACAGTTAAGCTTCTGGAGGTATTGCTTTCGTTCTTCGAGGGTAGTAAAATAGTCCATACTTCTCAAAGGACATGAAATAACTTTTCAGATTTAATAAAACACAACATGAATGCCGAAAAGTAAAGCAAATTTGTCATTATAAATACCAGTAATATCTACACATAAAATAGGTTACACGCGGGTCTCCATGCTATTCTATTCCTCCATTCTGAGCAAGTGCTTTCATCTCCGAATAACTACTGAAAACTGCATCCATTTGAACCTGCGTACTGTATTCATCCTTTGGTATCCCTCTACAGTTTCTACCCCTCTCACTTTCGTCTATTAGCCAACTGACAATTCCTTGATGCTAATCAAACATGACATTAATGCGATTTATTAAATAAAAAATTTAAAGAAAAATCTTTTAATTCCCAGACTGCAATTTTCCCATCACAATCAAATCACGCTAACTAGTATCTATAACCATCTTCAGATCGTTCAAAATGTGAACAATCGGTGCATATGCACTGAAAAGCATCATTAGCTGTGGTCATGGAATAACATGCAATGACAGTACGTAGTTTAAAAATATCATCGTGAGTAATCCAGGTTGTGGACCGTAATCTCGGAGGATGACGGTAATATAGAAAACTTTCCAGTTGTATTAGTAAAAGTTGCATCAAAAGCTCATTATTTGCTATAGTGTAGCAGATATTACAGTGAAAACAGTATACGCAACGGTTACAAAAATTGCCAGCTGTTCCGTAGCCTGGATTACAGCTGAATGATCTTGCCCGGCACATGAAACAGTCAACTTTATAAAATGTGCACAGGCTAAAGAAAAGTAGAAAGATGATTATTTCATACGCCATGCAGGATCATTCGTTTGAGAGCGAGACTACGGAACAGCTGACAATTCTTGGAACTGTTGCATATGCTGTTCTCACGATGATACCTGCTATACTATTGCAAATAATGATCTTTTGATACAAGTTTTCCTCAGGTGACTGGACGAATTCCTGTATTGCTGTCACCCTGCGAGATTACTGTCCACAATCTAACTTGCTCACGGTGATCTTTTTAAGCTACGAACTGTTATTGTCTTGGTATTTACAAAAGCATGTTATTGCATAACTACAGCTAATGATGCTTTACAATGCATACGCACCGCTTTTTTCACATTTTGAACGATCTGAAGATGGTTGCAGATAGCAATGGAAACTAGGTATCGTACTTGAATTGTGATTGGAAAATTGCAGTCTAGGCACGAAAAGATTTTTACTTTAAAAATTGTTATTAAATAAATTCATTGATGCCTCAGGGTGTGTCCTGTCAACGGATCCCCTCTTTTAGCCAAGTTTTGCCATAAATTCCTTTTTGCCCTAATTCGATTCAGTACCGCCTCATGAGATACTCGCTCTACTCATGTAATCTGCAGAATTCTTCTGTAGCACCACATTTCAATTCTGTTCTTGCCTGATTTGCTTATCGTCCATATTTTACTTCCATACGATCTATCCATTACATTCATCTGTTCTTCCAAGTCCTTCTTGATGAATTACCATATATTTCCAATAACTGAATTTTTGTCACCAGATGGTTTACATCGCCCAATCATCATAATACACAAATCAAAAAAAAGTTTTGTGTCATCCTGGTTCCCAGAACTCCTGAAGATAGACGTTGACTGTGGATATTGTATCACAGTCAGAGTCCCTTTGACTGTTCAGAGATGTCACTAAACCCGCCCAAAGATGTAAACAAGCATGCTTGTGCAGCGCCTATTAGACGGAGGGGTCCGACAGTCGATCAGTTCCACTCATTCCACCAGGAAGGAGGTACACGGCTCGTGTTGTCTGTAGTTCAACCATGTGCCTAGACGGCCAATACCGCTGTTCGATCGCGTCCACATTGTTACTTTGTGTCAGGAAGGGCTCTCAACAACGGAAGTGTCCAGATATCTCGGAGTGATACAAAGCGATGTTGTTCGGACATGGAGGAGATACAGAGAGACAGGAACTGTCGGTGACATGCCTCGCTCTGGCCATCCAAGGGCAACTACTGCAGTGGATAAACGCTACCTACGGATTATGGCTCGGAGGAACCCTGACAGCAACGCCACCATGTTGAATAACGCTTTTCGTGCAGCCACAGGACGTCGTGTTCCGACTGTGCGCAACAGGCTGCATGATGCGCAACTTCACTCCCGACGTCCATGGCGAGTTCCATCTTTGCAACCACGACGCCATGCAGGGCGGTGCAGATGGGCCCAACAACATGCCGAATGGACTGCTCAAGATTGGCACACGTTCTCTTTTCCGATGAGTGTCGCATATGCCTTCAACCAGACAATCGTCGGAGACGTGTTTGGAGGCAACCTGGTCAGGCTGAACGCCTTAGACACACTGTCCAGCGAGTGCAGCAAAGTGGAGGTTCCCTGCTGTTTTGGGGTGGCATTATGTGGGGCCGACGGACGTTGCTGGTGATCATGGAAGGCGCCGTAACGGCTGTACGATACGTGAAAGCCATCCTCCGACCGATAGTGCAACCATATCGACAGCACATTGGAGAGTCATTCGTATTCATGGATGATAATTCGCGCCCCCATCTTGCACATCTTGTGAATGAGTTCCTTCAGGATAACGACATCGCTCGACTAGAGTGGCCAGCATGTTCTCCATACATGAACCCTATCGAACACGCCTGGGATACATTGAAAAGGGCTGTTTATGGACGACGTGACCCACGAACCACTTTGAGGGCTCCACGCCTAATCGCCGTTGAGGAGTGGGACAATCTGGACCAACAGTGCCTTGATTAACTTATGGATACTATGCCACGACGAATACAGACATGCATCAATGCAAGAGGACGTGCTACTGGGTATTAGAGGTACTGGCGTGTACAGCAGTCTGGACCACCACCTGTGAAGGTCTCGCTGTATGGTGGTACAACAAGCAATGTGTGGTTTTCACGAGCAATAAACAGGGCGAAAATGATGTTTACGTTGATCTCTATTCCAGTTTTCTGTATAGGTCCCGGAACTCTCAGAACCGAGGTGATGCAAAACTTGTTTTGATGTGTGTATTAAGCATCACATTCGTTAGACCTATATGAATTAGAGGTTTGACCTCAGCCTTTTTTAATCTAACTTGGTACACAAATAACTTACTGTCGGGTAAAATATGCTATTAGCGCAAGTGAAGATGGGATATGAACGATGTGACGTTTAAAAATAATCGAAAACGAACTACGAGTATATTAATGTCGTATCCACACTTTTCGGAGTTTTTGGACTGATAGGTGACCATCACAGCGACATTTAACGGAATCATGCTGTTGTACGATAATTCCTGCTCCAACTCTGCCAAACGGAGGAAGACGAGGCGTCAGCGATTTGTTTGGGAAACACTGCAATATCCTCCGTACAGCCTGGATCTTTCACCGTGTGATTTTCACTTTTGTGGCGCCCTCAAGATAGACATGCGTGAACGTCGGTTTCGGTTGAACGAGGAAGTGCAAATGTGAGTGCGATTGTGTATCCGTCAGCGACCGATTGCGTTCTACAAAACAGGAATTGACAGTCTCGTTTCCCTGTGGGATAACTGTTTTAATGCGTCTGATAGTACCATAGTGACGGGTGTTCGGTTTTCATTTGACTGCCCCTTATACGAGGCGTGTTTTTTAAGTAAGTAATATTTTGAAATTAAAAAAGACGTGCTAAAATATCTCAATAATTTTATTTTTACATGAAAGCCTGTACCTTAATCTACGCACTGACGCTATTACAGTCTGATTCTTCCTTGTTTACGTTGTGTACTGAGTGTTTAAGCTGCCTCCGATAATCGTGAGTCCCGCCGACTGTGAAGTACGTGCTGTTATAAGATCTCTTAGTGCTAAAGGCCTAAAAGCAATCAATATTCATCGTGAGATCTGTGCAGTTTACGGAGAAAGCATTATGAGTGATGGAATGGTAAGAAAGTGGGTGAGAGCATTTAAAGATGGCCGCACAAATGTGCACGATGAACAAAGAAGTGGGCGTCATTCAGTCGTTAATGAAAGTTTGGTGCAGGAAGTGGACAATAAGGTGAGAGAAAACAGATGCTTTACGATTTCCTCCTTACGGGATGACTTTCCTAATGTTTCTCGTAGTGTTTTGTATGGCATTGTGACCGAGCGCTTGAATTACCGAAAATTGTGAGCACGTTCGCTACCGAAAATGTTGACGGATGTGCACAAAACCAAACGTTTAGACATTGCATTGACTTTCCTTGAGCGGTACCACAACGACGGTGATGATTTCTCAAGCCAGATTGTTACGTCACACCAGAATCAAAGCAACAGTCCATGGAAGTTGAGCAAGGGCATCGTTTTGCTGCAAGACAATGCCCGTCCGCATGCGGCGAATCAGACCAAAGATCTCATCACATCTTTTCGATGGGAAACTCTAGATCATTCTCCGTACAGCCCCGATCTTGGGCCCAGTGACTGCCATCTGTTCCTGCACTTGAAGAAACACCTGGGCGGTCAGCGTCTTCAAGACGATGACGAAGTCAAAACAGTGGTGGTGCATTGGTTAACAAGTCAGGCAACAGACTTCTATGAGGAGGGTATTCAAAATCTGGTACAATGTTATGACAAGTGCCTCAATATTGATGGAAATTATGTAGAAAAGTAGATTAATGTACAGGCTTTGTTGTAAAAATAAAATTATTGAGATACCTTAGCACGTCTTTTTTTAATTTCAAAACGGTACTTACTTAAAAAAACACGCCTTGTACATAGGTGTGATCAGCCCACTTCATGGTACCATCTGTGCGTACTATACGCTGCGTATATCATGTATATTATGTACTATTTACGATGTGACAGTCTGTTGGTTGCTATTCATCGCATATACTCGTATTATGTATTTTTTGTGATACGACAATTTTCTTTAACAAAAGTATGTGATTTTTTTCTGGCGTTCAACTGTTATACATTTGTTTTTAATAAACTCGGTACACTTTTCTAATTATCAACCACTGCACTTTTATATTTTACTTATTCTTTGCAGGACGCCTTTTTCATCCGATCCTTATTTGACGTCAGCTTACTTAAGGTTTAAGCCTGTATCAAGCTTCTGTCTTTTGAAACCAGTAAAGCGACTGATTTTTATTTTCTAGAAAAGAGAACAACATAAGTTGAATGTAAAGGTACAATAATAACGTAATACTACGATATTGCTGTGCCTGTGTTATTAAGAAGTAGGCTGTAAAGCTCATCCAGACACTCATGCGTACACACATGGAGCAATCAGAGGCACTGCAATATCGTATTTATTCGGCGATACCAGGCAGCGAGTTTGAATTAAAATGTCCTCCTGACGTACAAGAACTACGTAATGTGTAGGAGTCCAGATTGAACGACGACGTGGAAGTTTTGGTGTGGCAGTGAGTCGTGCACGGATAGACAAAGCGGTTAAGGCATCCGCTCGCCTAAAGCGGGAAATCCGAGTTCAGCTCCCGATCCGGTACAAATTTTCATTGTTGTCATTTCGTAATACAGCTCATGGTTCTCCGTATTCACAACTGCGAATATATTTCGGGTATATATTGTAACATTACTCATCCAAGCAAGACACAACACTCCAAAGTTAAGTTTGTACACCGAAAATCTCACTAGGAACAGATAGCTATTGCCACTCCAAAACTCAGTGTTGTTTTGAAACAAAACCGTGTGTGTGATTTTGTTTCTCGTTACTTCTCCCTGAAGTGACGCGACAGATGCCGTCGCCAGCGCTAGAATTTAGAAAAGCTCTCGTCCGATTCGGTCTGCTGTCCAAATGCCGCCGGACTTCTCCCTAACAGAATGAGAGCCATACACCTAAGTCATGGCAAGAACATCTCGAGATACTGAAAGCGATGGAGAGGCATCTTCATTCACGACCCCTCAGCCTCTGCAAACCACTCACGCAGATTGGTCTGAGGCGCGCACATGTCGATCGATGGGTGTCACTGAAGTGCTCTGTTCGACTGAGGTAAGCTGACTTGGCACCACACTTTTGCTCGCAGAGTTCTGCTGATACCCTTCTGACAAGTTCTGAAGCTATCGAAAGCTGCATTGTCATGGTGAACGTATTGATAGTCTGTGCGCAGCTGCATGCCGATAAACGGATGCACTTGCTGGGAGATTATGGTAGACGTATCACATGCGCTATTTCATCCCACGTAAACTTTCTGCACCCCAAAATACCTCCATCATCAGTCTTAACGATACTATGGTAAATGGCATTCGACACCTTGTGTTGTTTTCTATATACTCTTGGCTTTCAACTGCCTTGTACGAATGTGTACTTACGTAATGTGGCGCCAGATATTCAGCCTCACATACTTCCTCATACACTGCGTCACTTTGTTTTGGCTTCTGTGACGCTACAGACTGGCCGAAAAAAGTCCGTGAAAACTGAAGACATTAACACTTGGCACTAGCAGCGGGTCGCCACGTAACTGTACTTAAAATGATGAAAGCAAAATGATGGTGTGGCTTTATTGACCTGGAGATCTCCTCTGAGATATTCGGGCGCAGGGCGTAACTCTCTTTCTTCGACGCCATTTCAGTGGCTTGCAAGTCGATGCAGATGAAATGAAATTATTAGGACCCAAACGAAGACAATCTCCCTGCTGGAATCGAACTTGGGACCCTGTGTTCTAGAGACGTATACCCTAACCAGTAGACCACGAGCTGCAGATTCATTTCAGCGTAATCAGTGAGAAGGTAGGATTCACCAAAGAACTAGAAGCCAAGGACATGCTTTGAGTGGATATAATGCATCGGCCAAATGTATTGACGTTCATCACTTCAAGAATACGACACTCCTGCCTAAAGATCAAGCTTAATTAACCTGAATAAACGATGAATTACAACTATCATTATTGCCTCCCCCCCTCCCGCCCCCACCCCCAACGACTGTCCCCGCCAAAACTTTAGGATAGAGCTAACAATCCATTACACTATGCAAAGATTCTGCCCCATATCTTACTACTAGCGATGACTACTGCCTTCTTAGCCAATGCGCTAAGTGTGCGACCTCGGGCACACCGCTCCCTCGCCATACTGCCAAGTTCTATGAAGGTGGTTCAAACTTCGATAATAGGGAACCCTGTTACGGATGGAATTCGCGCGCTTTGATAGTTCTAGTGCAGAGCATGGCTAAATAGCCCATATATTCCCAACCGTGGATCAACGTATATCAAAAAATGGAATGGACAGAACAAGAGACGAGCTAAATAGGAGATGAAACCTAAAAATAACCGCACACGGTTGCTTATGCTAGTAAATTAACTTATATATGAAGCTACCTATGACAACAGGAGGAACTCTTAAAAACTATACCTAAAGCCAGTAGTTAGCCTGGAGGGAGGGGGGGGGGGGGGGAGCTGAGGGGACGTAATCTAAAGACGTCGTGGTAATAAAGATATAGGGATAAAACGTGAGGTGTTCATCGTAAAAAGAAAGAAGATGAACAGCTTGACAAACCGCGCTCGCCAATCAGCGCACGCATGTGAAAATCCCCAGATCATCAGATTTACAAGTATGAAGAACAAAGAAAAGGCGCGAAACCTTCAAAAAATTTTCTATTTCTTAGTAGGAGTTGGTCGGTAAGGATATTGTCTTTGGCATTTGAGAAGTGAATATGGGCCTGTGCGACCGTAAACCGCCGTTGATTGATTCACCGATGCCATCATGAAAAGAGCTCGTAGTCACAGAGCATACCTGTTGCCGAGTACTTTGTACTAGTGGAAACTCTAACGAGATGTTGGAGGAGGACACGAGGAAGATAATGATAATGATGAAGTAGTCGTTAGTGGGACAGCAAGTGAAAACGAACGTGGGGTCTGTGCGCATCTGCCACGTGAGGCGTCCTTGACTACGTCCGCGTGGGCCGCCATCGACCGGCGTCTATTTCGAGGCCGGGACACGGCAGGGCGCTGCCGGACGCTGGAGTCTCTGGAGAGGAACCACAATGGCTGCCGCGACGGCTAATGAGCCGAGGTCAGGAGACGCGGGCGGCGACATAGCTACACGGCCTGTCGCGAGGGGCAGGTCATGGAAGTCCAGCGTTTGTTCAGGACAAGTGTAGCAGTCACAGTAGGCGGGTCATGTCGCCTCAACAACGGTTCCTGTCTATTGGTGACACAGTGATGATGAATGTCACAGGCAATGAATTTCACCAAAGGCACGTCACAGCTGCAACAACATCTATTCAGGGTATCATCTGGAGTGCTCCAGGGAAGTGTGGTAGGTCCGCTGCTGTTTTCTATCTACATAAATGATCTTTTGGATAGGGCGGACAGCAATGTGCGGCTGTTTGCTGATGATGCTGTGGTGTACGGGAAGGTGTCATCGTTGAGTGACTGTAGGAGGATACAAGATGACTTGGACAGGATTTGTCATTGGTGTAAAGAATGGCAGCTACTCTAAACATAGATAAATGTAAATTAATGCAGATGAATAGGAAAAAGAATCATGAAATGTTTGAATACTCCATTAGTAGTGTAGCGCTTGACACAGTCACGTCGATTAAATATTTGGGCGTAACATTGCAGAGCGATATGAAGTGGGACAAGCATGTAATGGCAGTTGTGGGGAAGGCGGATAGTCGTCTTCGGTTCATTGGTAGAATTTTGGGAAGATGTGCTTCATCTGTAAAGGAGACCGCTTATAAAACACTAATACGACCTATTCTTGAGTACTGCTCGAGCGTTTGGGATCCCTATCAGGTCGGATTGAGGGAGGACATAGAAGCAATTCAGAGGCGGGCTGCTAGATTTGTTACTGGTAGGTTTGATCATCAAGCGAGTGTTACGTAAATGCTTCAGGAACTCGGGTGGGAGTCTCTAGAGGAAAGGAGGCGTTCTTTTCGTGAATCGCTACTGAGGAAATTTAGAGAACCAGCATTTGAGGCTGACTGCAGTACAATTTTACTGCCGCCAACTTACATTTCGCGGAAAGACCACAAAGATAAGATAAGAGAGATTAGGGCTCGTACAGAGGCATATAGGCAGTCATTTTTCCCATGTTCTGTTTGGGAGTGGAACAGGGAGAGAAGATGCTAGTTGTGGTACGAGGTACCCTCCGTCACGCACCGTATGGTGAACTGTGGGGTATGTATGTAGATGTAACATTCACAGCCGACAGGTCATATCGTCTCAGTAGCTGTTCCTACCCAGTGTGGAGGCGTCGTAGTGACGCCAAGCAGGACGCGGTCCTTCAGCGTCTGTTCGGGCAACTGTGGCAGAACATAGTGGGCAGGTCGTGTTTCCACGTGTTCATATTAAGTGTCACGAGGTGTGGCGGCTTACTGGTGACGAGTTTCACATTCATTCTCAAAGACGGATCACAGCCACCACAACAGGTGTTCGCGACAGATGTAGCAATGACAGCTGACACGTTGTGTCACCACAACACCTGTTCCTATTCAGTGTCTTCAATTATGGCAACGTAGTAGGTGTCAAAAGCGCTCTGTTCATCACCAAAGCATGTCATGGCTAACCCAGTATCTGTTCAGATCAAGTGTATCGGTCACACTTTCTCCAGTTTTGTTTGCACAGTAGTGACGAATGTCACAAAGTTATCATCACCAAAAGTAGACCACAACCACATGCTGTAACAGGTGTTATGGGCGAGTGCAGCAATTGCAGGAGATAGGCTTTGTTGCTCCATCACTTGCTCACATTCATTGTCACCAAGTGTGATGGAGTAGTGATAGTGTTTGCCACAAGCACATTGATCGTCACTAAAGGCATATCACGTCCTCCCATCGTCTGTTCAGAACAATTGTAGCAGTCACAGTAGACAGACTATGTTCTCCCATAACTTTTTCATATATGTTATCACCATGTGTGGAGATACAGTGGTGGTGATTACTGCAGGCAGACTGTCACCACAGGTAGATAGATCAAGTCGCCCGGTCATATCAAGTTGAGCAGTCCTAGTAAAAATGTAATGTTTTCCTACGACTACTATAACTAATGTCATCGAGCAAAGAAGCGCTGTGGTCGACCCCTTGACTTGTATATTGGATTAGTGCACTTTTCTTGTGTCGCTCTACTTTGGGTTCGTTGTGGTTTCACTAAACACTTTCAAGATGAGGTGACAAATTGTTCCTTTGATAAATCACGGCTGTTTACCTTCTCCATCCCTGTCTGATAGAGCAAGGACTGAACCGGTAAAGCTCTCCTTCCCGATGATGGTTGATCTCAAGTATTTTAATGGCAGATTACTAATACTGAAATAGTTCCAACAGTATCGATAGCTAGAGATATTTTGACTCAAATTTTTCAGTGTGTTTCTGAGGGAAGAAAGTCGTAAGTAACGCTCTGAAATAAATAGTAAAACAGGATTAGGATACTTAAGCAAGTCATAATTAGATATGTGACAAATCAGAAATTACTTAAATTTTAAAATTATTACTTAAAAATTTAGTACATTAATACTAGACAAGACATATTCGATCTAAAAATCTACTACGTTTAGTCTTACGACAGATGATGCAGCAGGTGTAATGAGATCAGATGACATAGATAATGCCTTATCTTCTTTATGTACCGACAGTTAAGAGACGCCCTGAGTTGTCAGAGACGGTTTCTGGATGAAACACATTCAGAAACTTTTCCTCCAACGGTCTTATTATCCGTCTCTCTCTCTCTCTCTCTCTCTCTCTCTCTCTCTCTCTCTCTCTCTCTGTGTGTGTCTATCTATCTATTAAATTGCAACTGTATCGACTACATCTGGCGATAATGTGCTTAACATGCCAACAATGTGAGCAGCACAATATATCCGCTTGATTCACCAATTTTTAATTCTTTTCTTTTCCTTCTACCACGTGGTTGTGACGCCCCTCGCAGATTCCACTCCATTCTAAAAGACCAAATACAGATTTTCATCACATATAAAATATGACAGTATTTATTTCTTCCTGAAAACTGTCAATAATTCGTGTGTAAATACAGCTTATATTTCTACTCGCGATTATGTGCTGCTACGACTATTACCATTATTACTACTACTACTACTACCACTCCGATGGTTGAACTTGAGATCTACCCACTTCTTTTTAGTCATCAATCTTCACCCTGGTTCGATGCCCCTCTCCCCCCCCCCCCCCCCTCTCAATTTCTCTCTGGTGGCAGCCTCCTCTGAATAGAGCTTGCACCTTACATCCTCAGTTATTTGTTGGATGTCTTTTTACGCACTACAGCCCCCTCTAGTAGCACGGAAGTTGTTCCATGATGTCTTAACTCATGTTATATCATCCTGCCCATTCTTCTTGCCAGTTTTGTCAGGAAGTTCCTTTCCTCCCCGATTCTGCGAGAATGTCTTCATTCCTTACATCAGTCCACCTAATTTTCGGTCTATATCATTCACTTAGAATCTCTTCATTGCCAGTTTTCCCTCTACTACCACTAAATTCTGTGCTCCAAACGTATTTCTCAGACATTTCTTCCCTAGATTAAGGCCGATGTTAGGCACAAGCAGTCGTTTCTTGGCACGGCAATGTATTAATCTGCTTTTCATGTCTCACTTTCTCCGTCTATCTTTTTTTTTTTCAAGGTATCAGAATTCATTAACTTCGTCTTCTTGTGGTCCCGAATTTTGATGTTGAGTTTATCGATAATTTCATTTCTGCAGCTCCTCATGACTTTCGCCTTCTCTCAATCTACATTCCTTACTCAACAGGCCATTCCATTCAACACGCCCTGTAATTTTTCTTCACTTTCACTGACCGCAACTACGTCACTAGCGAATTTAATCGATATCTTTTCACCCTGATTTTAATCCCACCCTAGAAACTTTGATTTATTTACAACACTGCTTCTCAGATGTATAGATTAAACAGTTAGAGCGGAACACTACATTCTTGTCTCATCTCTTTTTAATCCGGGCACTTTGTTCTTGTACGCATTGTATGTTATCCGTCTTTCTCTAGAGTCTGCTCCCGTTTTTCTTAGAATTTCGTACATCTTGTACCATTTTATATCGTATATTCTGTCAACAAATCCCTTGAAAGTGTGTTAATTTTTCTTAAGCAGCTTCAGATCTACCTCTCTGGTGTTCTTATTTTTTCGAAAGCCAAACTAATCGTCGAATAAAAAGTTCTCATGTTTCCATCCGTGTCAAGTGATTAACATTATACGAACTTTCGGCCAAGCACTTCTTGGCCACTGTCAAATGGTATGACTGCCAATGGGCTGCTGGTCCCTCATATGCTCTATCTGCCGGCTGTGACGCCACTGTGTTCGCGGCTTCGCCACATACGGGAATTAGTTGATTCGGCGTTGGATGTGTCCGTTTCAACCGCGCGAACGCTGGATCCCTATTCGTGCTGAGATACAGGCCACAGTCTCCATTTAGGGTGCTGTGATTTTTATTTCAGTGGCTTCTTTAATCAAGCAATCCCAGAAGCCGTTAGTACGAGCCACTACTGACATTTCGGCAAATCTTGTCCTCTGTCCGTTTTCTAAAACACGCTCAACTAATGCAGACTTCTCGAGATAGCGTAGGCAATAAACCCTCTCATGTTTCTTCCTGCATTGTTCCACAGTGCATTCTGTTTGTCCGACGTAAGACAGATAACACTCACAAGGCATCGTGTAGAACTCAGGTGTTCTGAGACCTGTTGTGTCTCTAACTGGTCTCAGTAAGTGACGGATTTTTGTCTGAGGCTTAAAGATCGATTTGATCTTGTATCTCGATCGGTCCAACGAGGACCCACAGAACGGCAAGAAAGCAAGTCCCTTTTCCTGCTCCTCGTCTGTGATCCTAATGTGATTCTTCCTAGAAATCACTTCATTTATTTGATGAACGTTATAGCCGTAGTTCCTGAGGACCTTGCGTAGGTGGCTCAGCTCGTGGGGCAGGTTATAAGCGTCTGAGATTATTCTTGCACGATGCACCAATGTTTGTAAAACAGTGCGCTTCTGAGCAGGGTGACGATGGCTGAAAGCGTGCAAGTACAGATCGGTGTGGGTGGATTTTCTATATATTTTACGGCCAAGGCATCCATTTCGTTTGCGGCGAACCAGGACCTCGAGGAAGGTCAATGCGCTGCTTTTTTTCTATCTCCATGGTGAACTGGATGTTACTGTTAATTCTGTTGAGGTGTTCCAAGCACTCGCCAAGTTTCTCACGTCCGTAGGGCCAAATGACGAAAGCGTCATCAAAGTATTGAGAGAAAAAAGTAGCCTTTAATGGCACCGAGTCTAACCCAATGCCCTCAAATTTCTACACGGAGAGGCTTGCAACAGTTGGAGCTAACGAGCTATATATTGCAACGCCGTCCGTGTGGTCGTAATCCTGGCCGTTCAATAAAAAATACGAAAACTTGAAAGCGTGCCTAAACACCTCGGCCATGTCGCTTACAAAGAACTGGAATGCTAGATCCAAAGACTCTTTGATGGACACATTCGTAAACAGCGTCACCACATCAAAACTCACCATAATGTCATCCTCACTATGTCGAAGACGGTTAATTCGACTGATAACATTTGCTGAGTTTTTAATACGATGTTCGCAGTACGGCACATGTGGAGCGAGCAAGTTGGCCAGGTACTTCGCCAGCTTGTATGTTAGTGAACCAATGATGAGGCGAAATGGCGTCCCGTCCTTGTGAAACTCGGCAAAGCATAAGCAGCTAGGTGTCTGTGGGAGAAAATTCTTGACCGCCTTCTCTTCCACCAAACAACGCTTGAGAAGTTCAGATGTCTTCCTTAGTTTGTATTATTCTCGATGTTGGGTCGCGTGAGAGTTTCTGTTAAGTATCTTCGTCAGGTAACGAGCATATCTTCGTACCACAGTCCACGTATTCCATCGTTACGGTTGCACTGCCCTTGTCAGCAGGGAGGATCACAATGCTTTCATCATTGCGTAGTTCAAATGGTTGAAATGGCTCTGAGCACCATGGGACTTAACTGCTGAGGTCATCAGTCCCCTAAAACTTAGAACTACTTAAACTTAACTAACCTAAGGACATCACACACATCCATGCCCGATGCAGGATTCTAACCTGCGACCGTAGCGGTTCCAGACTGTAGCGCCTAGAACCACTCGGCCACCCCGGCCGGCTATTGCGTAGCGTTCGCGGGCCATTGCGCTCAGCCCGTCACAGTGAATGCTCGTAACTTTGCTTTCGTTAGAATACGCCGTATTTCATTGGCAGTTTCATTTGGGAGCTGGCGAACTGCCTGTTCGACGGCGCTTATTATCTCACACATAGGAATGTCTCACTGCGAAGGTGCGACATTAATTCATTTCTTAACAACCGATGTTGTATCCTTGTCTGTATCTCTCGCCATCAAGTTGATGACGGTGAGTTCTTAGGATCTGTGGTGCACACCGTGTTGTTGGGATAGGCGGCCTAACTTTCCTTTCTGCTTCTCTGTAGTTCATTTCTGTGATGACCTTTGTTGGAAAACCGTAGCTGCATCTTCGATATTTGCAGATGCAAGGCCACAAAAGTAAGTCCATTTGTATCCAGCTGTTGCCTACTGTTGTGTATTTTTTCTGCAGTAGTGCGAAGTTGGCACGACGAAATATTTAATGTTGGCGCCGCGAGACTCTGCATTCTTACGCAGGCTAAGCGTCATTTAACAGATCCTCAATTTTCTTTTCAATTTTTCTCTATATTATCCGTGTTAGCAGCTTGGATGCATCAATCGTTAAGCTGATTGTGCGATGATTCTCGTTTTTCCTGCCCTTGCTACTCCAGGATACCTATAAATCGCAATAAAGCGAGTCCCCACTAATAAGATAGAATCCCAATCCCAGAACTCCCATGGATATACTTATCTTCTTGTTTGTTGTCTAGAGTTTGCAGGTCCCGAACTCATCTTATGTCAGAGATGATCAAGTATTTACAGACCACAAAAATACTTCGAATATTTTTGTTGTTGTTCAGTACAAGTCATAAACCGTGTTGCATCTATTTTACCGCCGTACACTAGGCAAAAACAACACAGAGTCATCTTGTAAACATGCACATCTGTAGCCGTCAAAGCGTCTAGTTGCTACACCGATCAACAGTATGGCAAGACTCTCACACAGGCGCTTCTGCCGCCCAACTGCTATTTTTATTTTGGTGGCTTGTGACGTCATTCACATGGTGTCAACCAAACCCTACTTGAAAATTCCGATGTGTCTTGTGAATCCAATTAAGTTTCATGTAGTTTTAAGATATGCCGATGACCAACTATAGAAGTAATATAGTACATCCTCACTACAATGGCAGTCCCTCACAGTTCGCTGGTTATGTTGCCATGCGAATAGTGTTTATACTGTACTGAATGATTCCGCTGAAAGGAGGGGGAGGGACTAAAAATATATAAAACCTAAAATCATTAGCATCATGTCAAAATTAATATCAAAAGAAATGCTATCGTAATGCTAACCGTCCGTCCAAAATGTTCCGAGACTGGTTTTATTTCTGCCGTATGCATCTTAACGTAACAACCGCAAACAATAATTGTGCATTCGGCCTGCCAATTTAGAGCAGGCTGTGCTCAGTAGAGGACGTGCGACCGTAGGGTGTCAACGTTGTTGTGTCATAAATCGGAATAGAGCAACATTCGAAGCATTCTCCAGAATGTCATGAAGTTGAGAAAACTGTATGCAGAATTCGTCACGCACACCTGGACTCCTGAACAAAAACGACTCGTGGACGCCTACCGCGGCTTCACAGAAATGCAAAACGCGGACAGTTCTTTTCAGGAAAAAAATCATCACGAGTGACGAGACTTGGTGTTATTAATACGAACCTACCACAAAACTACAAAGTACATCACCTCGCAAGAAGGGCCAACGCTTTTCCAATCGTCCACGAGCAACAAGGCAGTTTGGGATCCACTTGCAGCATGTGCTACTCAGAGTGTAGCAAGCACAACACCAAATCCGGGGTTTGACCGTCTGCCTCCCTGGTTACTGCGGAGGTCTAGTGCAGTACAGGTGGGCTTGCACCCCTTCCTCTGTTTTAATGCATTATTTTATAACATTTAAATGAGTACCATAATTTCATCGCTGTCTTTACGGATGGGTCGAAACAGCAAGGGGACTCCGTTGGTTACTCTTGTTTTCCCTTACGATGTCCTCAAGGTCCGACTGCCTCAAGACTTAAATTGTGTTCGACCCGCAGTTATGTGCGCTCTTGCGGACACTGGAGCAGATGAGACGTTCTTCTCATGCTAAATTCCTTGTCTATTCCAATTCTCTGAGTGCCCCTCACTCTCTACAACGCTTGTACCCAGCAGATAAAGTACTCCGGAATATCCAGGACGCTCTCCTCCAACGGCTGGGGAAGGAGTTGTCTTTCTGCTGGGTACCAGGACACATGGGTATTACGTGGAACGAAAGGGCGGATCTGGCAGCCGAGGAGGAGTGTTGTGATGGTCAGTTATTTCTGTGTGCCATCCCCCCGCGTGCTTGCGCCAGTGGGAGGATGAGTGGTTCGAATTGACAGGTAATAAGTTTCGTCTAGTAAAGCCCACAACGTGATCGTGACGCACCTCCTTCCAGCCATGTCAACGAGATCCTCCTTACTCGTCTTCGCATAGGCCCCAGACCTATGACATATGACTTCTTTCTCCGGCTAGAGGACTCTCAAATGTGTGGTGCTTTTGCCGTGCAGATTACTGTACGCCATATTTTATTAGACTGAGTTTTATTATCCGACCACAGGGCAGTGACAGATTTGCCAATAGATCTGCCCTCTATTTTACGTGACGTTCAAACGAATGTGGTGAGAGTCTTAAGGTTGTGTGATTTGTTCAATTTATTTCCTGAAATTTTAGGGATTCTTTTTTTTAATGTGTTAATAGGGTGACTGACTCACGTAATTTTCTTGTAAGTAGTCCTCTAGTCGCAATGCCCTATGCCCGTCTTTTAGCTCTTTCGCGGTTTTACTTCTGCTTTAATCCCTTTCACTCTTTCTTCGTCGTCTTAATGCGTATAACATGAGTGATTGTGCGAGTGCATGCGACTGAGGTGGGAGTGAGTGAATGCTTGTCATTTTACACACTTCGGATTCACTGTGCGGCAACAATTTTAGTAATTTTCTCCAGATCCGTTTCTTTTAGTTTGTGTAAGAGCGCTGGTGACCTCGATGCTGAACGCCCGAAAGCTCCAAACACACACACACACACACACACATACACACACACACACACACACACACACTCGACGCTGCGACAATATAAGCGACATTCAAGTCAGTGTGTCACGCTAGTCGAATAGTATCCCAAACCAGGACTTCTGCGTCAGTTTCACATGGTTTTATGAGCATACTCAAGGGGGGCGGGGGTGGAATATGTAGAACACATGCAATGCAGCATTAAATCAACCATGTTAAATTTTCTCTTCTGTTTGTCAATCCTGTCTCAAATTTTTTTTTTTTTTTTTTTTTTTTTTTTTGGACTAACGGAAGTATATCACACAATTCTGTTTGATCAAAGGATTACGAAACTGAACTGGATTTCGTCAAAGCAAATTATTACAAGAATTACCGATGTATCTCTTTTTGCGCCCTATCACCCTGTTCCTTGTTCTTGTCACTGTTTCCTGTGTGTTCCTTTCTTCACCGATTCTGTGGAAGGCCTCCTTATTCGCTATCTTTATCAATGTTTTAATTAATTAATAGTAATTGAGGCGTTTTATGGCGCAATAAGTTAACAGAAATCCAAATCAGTCAGTTATTCTTAGATATTACGCTATCTCATCATATATTCTAAAACCACAATATTTCATTTATATTTGATTAAAATTTAATTAATGTACAAGAATTTAAAATGGTTAAAAAGCTATTTAAACGTTTGATGCTCAGTATCTCGATCTCAATATATTTCAGTTAAGTCGTTGTTGATAGCACACCCCAATTTAAACAACGTCTTTTAAGAAGAACTATTCGATTGAAATACATCAATTGCTTCAAAAGACTTTTCTAAAAAAAAGTGCCAAAATCACGAAGACTGTTGCTCTCAAGTCAGGCTTTGCAGTATTAATCCAACCCTTTACGTCACTGCAAATAAGAGGTGGTCCCGACTTCCAATAAATGTTAGTAAAGTTGAGGATAATATCGAAAAGAGAAAAGTTTTGAAAAATTATGCCACATGAAGGAAGCCGATAAAGTAAATACGACTAAAAAGAACGATATACAAGGGGATGCATAATTTTTGTAGTGAACTTATATAAGAAAAACACTTATTACGTAGAATTTTAGGCTAAAGTTTACAAAGCAATTTCCACCTGAAGCAATCACTTTGTAACAGATCGAACTGTCGCAATTGATTTCGGAATTATGAAATAAAATTATAGATTCAATTCTATTATTCAATAGAATTATTTCACAAACTGCTGTGTCCGTGTAGTATTCACCGTCATAAACGTTGCACAGTCCCTTTCATTCTTTGCTGGTCTTGTTCGCCACAAACTTCATAAGAAATGAAAACGGGGCGAAGCCACGGCAGTATTTCATCGGACAGATTTTCGTCTGAAAGCAATCTGCAAGTAGATAAAGATGTGCTTCTTCCGCCTGCTGTTTATTTATGCCTCCAACAAAATTTGTGGCGCTTTGTTCACTCCTCCGCAATCCCAGAGAGTGCCGCGCTGTGCATCGCATAACACGGTCCGTGTGGGCGCTCGTACCTTTTTCCTGGTCGCGCGCTTCCATCTCTGTTAATTGCGTTTCAAGCGATTCTGATTCTCTCCCCGCTTTCGTTCGCGGACGAAGATACTGGTGGGTTAAAGCAACTGCGAGGCTCCACTGGAACATCCACCCTTGCCTCGCAGTGGGTAGCACTCTAATGAAGGTCCTCGAAAGAATTAAACTAGCTCTTGGAAGTCCCTAGGCAGCAAAGCAAGCTAACCAAGAGCCCATAAAATGTTATACGGTAGCGGCTTCCTGGCTTCTTCTGGCATTTCCGCCAACTTTGCCCGAGAGACATTTATATTGCAAGGCACCCTTACATACGAAGCCGCTGGACCATACGCCGTCTTGTTGCGGTACAGCCTATCTTATTTTTATTGAGTCCCATATATAGAAGAATAGAAAACTGACGATCTGTTAAAGGACTATCACTTTGGTTTTAGAAAAGGTAAACGTATGAGAAAGGTAGTCGTAACATTGTGCTTGATGACAGAAAGAAGAGCGACGAAAAACAAACCACATTAATAGCATTTGTCGACAGGGAAAAAGCGTTCGACAAATGGTGCAAGAGTTTCGAAATTCTGAGAGAAATACGAGTGAGGTACAGGTAAAGACGGGTAGTACACAATATGTACAACAAAGATACAGAATAAGACTGCAAGACCAAGAGCAAAGTGCTTGAATTAAAATAGGACTAAGACAGGAATGTAGTCTTTTAGTCCTACTGTTCAGTCTATACAGCGAAGAATCATCGAGGGAAATAAAAGAAAAGTTCAAGAATGGGTTTAAAATTCAGGCTGAAGAGATATCACTTTTAAGATTCCCTGATGACATTGCTATCCTCAGTAAAATTGAAGAATTACATTTTCTGTTGAATGGAATAAACAGTCTAACGACTGAAGAATATGATTGGAGAGTAAACAGAAGAAAGGCGAAAGTAATGAGAAGTAGCAGAAGTGAGGATAGCGAGAAACTTAAAATTAGAGTCGGTGATCACGAAAAAGCCGAAGTTAAGGAATTCTGGTAACTTGCAAGTAAAATAACCCATGACAGACGAAGGAGGAGGACATAAAATGAAGATTAGCACAGGCACAAAGGGCATTCTTGGAAAAGAGAAGTGTGCTAGTATCAAACATAGGCCTTAATTTGAGTAATAAATTTCTGGGAATGTACGTTTGAAGCAGAATATTGTATGGTAGTGAACAATTAACAGTGGTGAAAACAATCGAGGCATTTTTCAGACTTGGCGCTACAGATGAAGAAGGGAGAAGATGACAGCACATGTATTAAGACACCAGGGAATAAATTCCATGGTGACAGAGGAAGCAATAGATGATAAAAACTGTTCTGGAAGACGGAGATTGGAAGGAAGGCCACATCAGACCATTCAGAAGACAGTTGAATGAAAAAAATACTCGGAAAACGTCGTACAAAAGGTTCTGGAGATTCCAAATCCCACCGGAGCACCAGAGGAGGGAATTCTGCGGCCATTGAAACTGACCACAAGATTAAAGAAATGTCCAGAACCGCAGGAGCGAAAATAACCCTCGAATTTCGTGCAATATTTGCAATGAAGCGATTGCAAATAGATTGATACAACTGATGAGGAAGCAGCATGTGACCCCCACGACCCTGCCAGAGGAAAAACTGGAACACAGGCTTACAAAATGTATCGACAAATATGGTGAGTGTGCGCGAAAGAAAAAAAATTTTCTCAAATTTCATCACCCTAGTACGACATATAGGCTTCATATAAGTTACTTATGCCTTTCGCGGGCAATTCTCTTACCGTCGTCGTAGTATTCAGCACCTTCCTCAAACTCGAAGCTGTGATGGCAAGTAGTATGTCGAGCCTAAATAGCTCAGTCAGTAAGAACATTTTCCGCTAAAGGACCCTTAAACATGATTTTCGTCTTGGATAAGAAGGTCATATGGAGCGAAGTCTGCTAAATCCGGCGGGTGGAAAACAACTGTCCTCTTGTTCTTCAAAAAATTCCTAATGTAGGTCCTATGCGGTCGTGCATCGTCATGGCGGAGTATCCACTTCTACAGAAGTCTTCGCCTCATGTTCTCTCTCAAACGCCTTAGGTCATCCCTATAGAAATCTTTTATTGATCGTCTGACCAAGATCGGCAATCTCTGAAATATCCCGTCAGGCTTCTACGACTGATTTGACAACCTAAAACAAAGGGCGCACGTCGAGTGTTGATGATGACCATTCCGACTGGCCGCCAACTGGAATCACCTCAGAAAATGTTCCTGATTCTGTAAGCTCATAGCAAACCATTCATGACCTCTGCAACGATTTGGGAATGAGTTAGGTTACATGTAAACGTAATATATCCGAAGAATAAACATGAGAAGGATTGTGCCGTAGTTCATGCCGTGACTGCTTGAAGACAATCAGAGTAACATCACGTATGCAGAGAACTTAAACAATTGCTCCAGGAAGATTTTGTTTCAAAGGTTGTTACTGGTGACGAAGTTGAACTTGCGGCATCGATTTTGAAACGAATCAGGAATAAACACAATGGAAGACTTGTAGAGTTGTTTTGCCTGAGCTGAAGAAAATCTTTTCCCTGCACGTTGCAAAGGTCATGGATAGTTTGTTTACGATCTTGCAGAATTATGTCCTTCAATTTGGGAAGATTTACTGGTGTGACGCCCGTTGAAGGCCGACTGGGATATTCATCATTATCATCGTTATCATCATCATCATCATCATCATTAGTCGGTTAACGTCCTTGTTTTAAATCCTCATAAGAGCCGTAAAAGTTTATGTCAGAGCCAAAGCGTTGTCTTCAAAATTTTGTTTCAACATTTATTGCAATTTTGCAATAGGTTTTCCCAAGTTTGACGCGAAACTGTACATAAACACAGTGCTCTTTCAGAGCCAACTCGGAGAGGCGACAATGGAGTTAGGTTCACCTACAATTGACCACACCATACAGCTTGCAATTGCCTGGCATACTGGTTAAAGAGGGATTTATTTGAAGACACCCAGCGAGAATCCTGTGCACTCGCGACCAGTTGTGCGCAAAATCCAAATGCGGTTCGTTTGGATGCCACCTCGAATTTTCCTGGCAGGAACGCGCCAGTTGTCGGTGTGCACACTACACCACCTGCGCCCAGCCGCCTTGTTTTTCAAGTTTAGATGTTTTCAAGTTCAGATCTTTAGATTTTTGTAAAACATTACAACGCCGACATTAACAAATATATCACTATACCTGAATTTTCAAGAAGTTTTGAATGTCCTAAAAATATATCGTTCCATTTAAAAAAGTCATTTTGCTTCATATCATGCTTGATACAGTAGTCAAACAAAACTGCGTGAACCTGTGGCGGGCTACAAAACGTCAGAAACCTCGTTTATATATCTTAAATCATTTATATCGTTCCATTCTAAAAAACTACTTTGCTGTATATCTCGTTTGATGCAATAGTTGACAGGATTAACCACGAAACAAAACTACGGCCCGTATAAACACTATAAAATTCTCTTTTACCAACTTCCCGTCACCTCTAACTGATATATGCAGAGCAATGTAACTACACAATTATACACTGAAGCGCCAAGAAAACTGTTACAGGCATGCGTATTCAAATACAGAGATACGTAAACAGGCATAATACGACTCTGCGGTCGGCAACGTCCATATAAGACAAGTGTCTGACGCAGTTCTTAGTTCGGTTACTGCTACTACTATGACAGGTTAGCATGATTTAAGCGAGTTTGAATTTGGTGTTATAGTCGGCGCAATAGTGCTGGGACACAGCATCTCCGAGGTAGCGATGAAGTGGGGAGCCGTGAATATCACGAATCCGGTAAAACATTAAATCTCCGTCATCACCGCGGCCGGGAAAAGATCCTGCAAGAACGGGACCAGCGACGACTGAAGAGAATCGTTCAATGTGACAGAAGTGCAACCCTTCCTCAAACTGCTGCAGATTTCAGTGCTGGGCCATCAACTAGTGTCAGCATGTGAACCATTCAGCGAAACACTGTACTCGTGTACCATTGATGACTGGACGACATAAAGCTTTACGCCTTGCCTGGGCCCATCAACACTGACATGGGACTGTTGATACGTGGAAACATGTTGCCTGATCGGACGAGACTCTCAAATTGTATCGAGCGGATGAACGTGTACCGGTATGGAGACAACCTCATGAATCCAAGGACACTGCTTGTCAGCAGGGGACCGTTCAAGCTGGTGGAGGCTCTGTAATGGCGTGGAGCGTGTACAGTTGCAGTGATATAGGACCCCCGATACGCATAGATACAACTCTGACGGGTGACACGTACGTAAGCATCCTGTCTGATCACCTGCATCCATTGTGCATTCCGACGGACTTGGCCAGTTTCAGCAGGACGCTGCAACGCGCCACACATCCAGAATTGCTACAGAGTGACTCCAGGAGCACTCTTCTGAGTTTAAATACTTCCACTGGCCACCAAAGTCCCCAGACATGAACATTATTGAGTATATCTGCGATGCCTTGCAACGTGCCGTTCAGAAGAGATCTCCACCCCCTCTTACTCTTATGGCTTTATGGACAGCCCTGCAGGATTCATGATGTCAGTTCCCTCCAGGAATACTTCAGACATTAATCGAATCCATGCCACTTCGTGTAGGGGCACTCCTGCGTGCTCGCGGGGGCCCTACGTGATATCAGGCAGGTGTACCAGTTTGTTTGGCTTTTCATGTATATTCGGGCCGAGATCTGGTTCGAAAACCCTATAACAAACCAAAATCTTTTGTAACTTTCGTCATATTACGGAAACGTACGATACCACGTTATTGTTAGCCATGGTTGTAGCTTTTTTCGGATATACAATGTCTCATCCATGTCTCTGGATATTTACACAATGTTTTGCACTCTGGTCAAGCTCTTGCTTGTTTAAGGTTAGTCGGGCATACATCGATATTTTTATACGCTACTCGGTTAAGCTACGAAAATTAGTCTTCCTACAGATATAACAACAAAAATATATAACCTTATTCTCAGTTTTGTTTTATGAAATCAATATAACATCACCTATAGGATACGTCAATTATATTTGTTTAATTAACTAATCTATGCAGTATTATGTTGAAATTAAGGCGAAGCATAACATCCGAAAAAAATCTGAAAAACATTTAATTTTGTCAATCTCCTTAATATCTTTTGTTTGCATAATATTTACAAAGTAATTTCAAATGTGAAAAAGACCGACTAATTTTGATTTGTGTTAACGATTGAAAGCGGAAGATGTACAGCACCAGTTTGATTTACCGAATGTTCTGGTCGCTTCTGTAGTATCATTTGATTGATATATATTGTAAGTTGGCGCCAAAGACGGCACCACTTCTTCACTAACATTTCAACTGTGCTGAGATTCAGTTCACGAGACTCTGTGCTATAAACAACTACGTATAATGACTTCATATGGAAACTGTGATTGCACCTGGTGCGCAAATGTTAGAGATTTTATGTCTATTGAGTCATAAGAAGTGAAAACAAAAATTGGGTACGTTAGATTCAACAAATAATACTTTATTCATGTGAGAGACCAAACTCAGGACCAATTTTTACTTTCATTGAGGTTATCAACGCAAGATGACGCCTAGTCGCTGACGCCAACTGCAAATAACTTTTTTATATATGAACTTGTTCCCTTGCAATGTGTTACAAAAATTGCAGCGTATGTGTCTTTTCACTTAAGTGCAATTAATTAGAACTTTCTTAAACATCAACAGTAACTAAGGGCGGGGGAGAGGGGGGGGGCCTTATAACCTCCACGTTTGTTTCAAAGAAAACAGTTAACGAATCAAGTAAAGTAGATGTCTTTGAGTCCTATTTGTAGAGGATCATCAGGACTCTCAACATCACCCTATAGCTGACCTGCAGAAGCAGTAAGATCCAGCCTGATTCGACCTCTGAACGCTCACCTATAAAAATATTCATCATATGTTTAGAAACATCGTACATGTTTTCCATGATTTAATGTCTTGATTTTAAGACCACTGCATTAAAAAAACTGTAAGCCTAAAGGGCAGTTACTCAGATGCTGCCAGCCCGCTCTCCTTTCGAGAAATGAAATAATAATAATAAAGAAATCAGTGTTGGTTAACGCACGGAGTATCATTCTTCATTTTTGACAATTGGGTAACAGTGGGTTTAAACGCTATGGTAATTTTTTTCTGGCAGAACATTCAGTGATTGCAATCTTTCTCGGCGTATTCCACTGATAAATTCTTCTCGGGTTATCAGCCGAGTGGTATCGTCGTCAACGTTTCAATGAGTTTCGCCAGAAGGCGATGGGCACGAAACTCATTGAAACTTTGCGACAGGACGACGCCATCACTCGGCTGATAACCCGAGAAGAATTCATCAAAATATTCTGTTTCTTCATGCTGCCGATGGCATCTGTGAATGTTATTGGAATTTGCAGGTGTGATTGTAGCACTTTGATGACAGAAGGACAGTTATTGACTCTAACACGTGGAAAAACAAAGCCTATCAATATGAAATATAGGCGCCTGCCGGAGTGGCCGAGTGGTTCTGGGCGCTTCAGTCTGGAACCGCGCGACCGCTACGGTCGCAGGTTCGAGTCCTGCCTCGGGAATGGATGTGTATGATGTCCTTAGGTTAGTTAGGTTTAAGTAGTTCTAAATTCCAGGGGACTGATGACCTCAGAATTTAAGTCCCATAGTGCTCAGAGCCATTTGAATTTTTTGAAATATAGGCTTTAATTTAAGGAATAAATTTGCGAAGAACTACTTTTGGAGATACCATTGTATGACAGTGAATTATGGGCTGTGGGATACCTAGAAAGAAGAGAATAGAAGCGTTTGACACGTGGTGCTACAGTAGAAATTTGAAAATTAGGCGGATTTATAAGATAAGAATGAAGAGGTTCTCCAAAGAATCAGAGAGTAATGGAAACTATGGAAAACACTGACAAGAAGGGACAGGATGGCAGTACACGTGTTAAGACATCAGGGAGCATCTTCCTCGGTAGTAGGGAGAGCTCTAGAGGACAAAAGTCGTAGGGGAAGATAGAGATGGGACTACATCCAATAAGTAATTGGGAATGTAGGGTGAAAATGCTACTCTGACATGAAGAGCTACCACAAGGGAGGAATCCTTCGCTGGCTGCATCAAACCAGTCAGAAGACGAGGAACGCAGAAAAAAGGAATGCCTATTTATGGATTTTTTCACTTACACTTCACCTCGCAAGCTCTGGTGTATGATTCGCTGCTCTTGTGCAAAGGTCGAAATTTTAAACATTATTTGAAGTTCTCTGACATTTTTATTGATGTATCACTGAGCGTTAAGTAGTTATAGCCGTTTCCAACAGCTATTTTGTGCGATACTACAGAGAGAGAGGAAAGAAACGCACTCACATATTCAATGTCCTGATGCAGCTACGTAGATATCTACGGAGTTAGAAATTCGTTTTCGGAGTGACGCAGGAACCGTCGGCAACCCCGGCGGCAGGCGGAGGCGGCGAGATGAAGTAAGCGCTGAGAGGAGCCATTAGGCGTGATCACGAGTACCGCAGGGGTGCATCTCGGGTCCCGCAATATACCTGCTCTTGGCTACACCTATTATAAAGGCCGCCCTCCTACTCTCACAGCGTGTCGAGCCGCCGCGTAAAAGCAAATTGTGTCGTCCTCCGGGAAGGGAAGGGTAGGCGCGCAAAGGGATGCTCCTCGAAAGCGTGGAGGGGTGGCTCGGCCGCGGTGGGGATGGTGGAGGTCGACACCCCCAAGGGTTCGTCGCTGTCAGCGGACGCCGGCGTGTCGCGGAGGTTGGAGGCGCCACCGCATAAAAATTTTACGAGCCGCTGAGTTACGAGGGGGCGCCGAGTAAAAGGGGTCGTCGGACGGGCGGCAACTTGCCTTGTTCCCGCTTCACGCGGGTCCACTTGACGGAGACAGCTCTCCAACTTGAACCGGGGAGTCCTACTCCCTCAGCGCGCCCTTGTCTCACTTGTCACCGGCGACTGCGGAAGTAGGCAATCTAGGGCTTGGACGAAGAGGGTCGATAGGAAGCGTACATAGCAAAAATACACTACTGGCCATTAAAACTGCTACACCAAGAAGAAATGCAGATGATAAACGAGTATTCATTGGACAAATATATTATACTAGAACTGACATGTGATTACATTTTCATGCAATTTGGGTGCATAGATCCTGAGAAATCAGTACCCAGAACAACCACCTCTGGCCGTAATAACGGCCTTAACACGCCTGCGCATTGAGTCAAACAGAGCTTCGACGGCGTGTACAGTGCCCATGCAGCTTCAACACGATACCACAGTTCATCAAGAGTAGTGAGTGGCGTATTGCGACGAGCCAGTTGCTCGGCCACCATTGACCAGACGTTTTCAATTGGTGAGAGATCTGGAGAATGTGCTGGCCAGGGCAGCAGTTGAACATTTTCTGTATCCAGAAAAGCCCATACAGCACCTGCAACATGCGGTCGTGCATTATCCTGCGGAAATGTAGGGTTTCGCAGAGATCGAATGAAGGGTAGAGCCACGGGTCGTAACACATCTGAAATGTAACGCCCACTGTTCAAAGTGCCGTCAGTGCGAACAAGAGGTGACCGAGACGTGTAACCAATGGCACCCCATACCATCACGCCCGGTGATACGCCAATATGGCGATGACGAATACACGCTTCCAATGTGCGTTCACCGCGATGTCTCCAAACACGGATGCGACCATCATGTTGCTGTAAATAGACCCTGGTTCAAAATGGTTCAAATGGCTCTGAGCACTATCGGACTTAACATCTGAGGTCATCAGTCCCCTAGAACTTAGAACTACTTAAACCTAACTAACCTAAGGACATCACACACATCCATGCCCGAGGCAGGATTCGAACCTGCGACCGTAGCGGTCACGCGGTTCCAGACTGAAATGACTAGAACCGCACGGCCAAACAGAACCTGGATTCATCCGAAAAAATGACGTTTTGCCTTTCGTGCACCCAGGTTCGTCGTTGAGTACACCATTGCAGGCTCTCCTGTCTGCGATTCAGCGTCAAGGGTAACTGCAGCCATGGTCTCCGAGCTGATAGTCCATGCTGCTGCAAACGTTGTCGAACTGTTCGTGCAGATGGTTGTTGTCTTGCAAACGGCCCCATCTGTTGACTCAGGAATCGAGACGTGGCTGCACGATCCGTTACCGCCATGCGGATAAGATGCCTGTCATCTCGACAGCTACTGATACGAGGCCGTCGTGATCCAGCACGGCGTTTCGTATTACCCTCCTGAATCCACCGATTCCATATTCTGCTAACAATCACTGGATCTCGACCGACGCGAGCAGCAATGTCGCGATACGATAAACCACAATCGCGATAGGCTACAATCCGACCTTTATCAAAGTCGGAAACGTGATGGTACGCATATCTCCTTCGTACACGAGGCATCACAACAACGTTTCACCAGGCAACGCCGGTCAACTGCTGTTTGTGTATGAGAAATCGGTTGGAAAATTTCCTCATGTGAGCACGTTGCAGGTGTCCCACCGGCGCCAACATTGTGTGAATGCTCTGAAAAGCTAATTATTTGCATATCACAGCATCTTCAACCTGTCGGCTAAATTTCGCGTCTGTAGCAAGTCATCTTCGTGGTGTAGCAATTTTAATGGCCAGTAGTGTAATTAGTCACCCCCTCCAGATATCTTTCAACACCGACTGTAGGCCTGGTAATGGCGATTCGCCGAGGAAGTGAATCCAAAAAAAGTTTATGTATGCAATAAGAACTGGTGCCACTCATCGATCATTAGATCCTCATTAGCTACAAAACTGCGAGGATTTAACGTTTCCAGAATAGATGCTGGCAGAGTCATGGATCTCACGCCGAAAATTCCAGTCCTACCAAGAACATTTTTTCTCTCCCTCTCTTGAGTCATCAGTTTTGACTGGTTGGATGCGACCATATCTATCTGATAGCTTAGCGCATAACGCATTTTAGTGGGCGTAACCTATTGGTCGGAGGCCACACATCCATAAAGAACTCGCTTTGAACGAACCGTGCGGAGGAGGTATGTGAGTTTTGCTTCTGCTAGAACGCGGTGTTAAATGTTAACTTGAGCTGAAATTTGTAAGTTAGTTCACCTTTAAACCTGACGGTACCAGCGCCACTAGGAGTAGGGAGTGATTTACTTTATTTGTTTTTTACTTTTGCGTGTGATGCTTAACTATTTTCGTGTGGAGTTTAAGATCTTGCACTTGGGGCATTGTGTTAGTTTGAAGCCATCCATGTGGTAAGTTCTAAGGAGCCAGTGGCGAGTCTTGACCCGACTCTTTCCTTTAGGGTGTCACGCATAGCTAGCAATGCGATACATTAATTGCCAATATCCTGAACAAAGTGATGATTAGAGTCAGTGGCTGATTTTAGCGTGGTATCAGACGTCGTGTGTTCTCAGACCGCTGCCATTTCATTAGTAGCACGTTTAGTTAAAGACAGACCTCACACTCGGGAATTTAAGGAATGCCTTCTCTTACAGCAATAAATGTGTAACTCGCGACTTCACTAAAATCCATAGGCGCGGAATTTCGGTTGCTCCTTTTCCTTATTTAGTCAACTTCCGTAGCTGAGTGATCAGCGCAGCTAACTGCCTTACTCAGAACCGCGGTTCGATTCTCGGTACTACCAAGGATTTTTCCTTGCTGGGAGGACTGGTATGGGACACGGGTACACTCAGCCTCGTGAGGCCAACTGAGGAGTTACTCGACCAGTTAGTAGCGGCTCCAAGGTCAAGAAATCCGCCAACGGCCAGGAGAGCGGTGTCATGACAACATACCCCTCCATACCGTATCCAATACCACCATTGGCAGTGTTATATCCTAGCCAGTAATGCCACCCGAGCCCGCTGCCAAAAGGTTGGCAGCATCAAAGTCCGGACGCCGTCCGCATAAGCAGCGCCAGCGAGACAGCAAATCGCCGCAAGTCTGCGCGCGCCACCGCTGGCTTCTGGGTTCTTAAGCACTGGAGTCGCGAGCGCTAGGACAGTTCTGTATTCGCCGCTCAGTTGTATACTCGCCACAGAATTGTGTACTTGCTAGTCAGTTGTGTGTTCATCGCAGCAGAGTTGTTGTTTGTCGTCAGCCGACGCTGACCTAGCCGCTCCGACTCGAACTAGACAGATTTCTGTAGACACGGAGTTCACTACTGTTTTACTGTATCTTCGTCAATAAAGATAAGTACCGACTTTTATTTAATCCAAGTGTTTGGGTTTTCATCTTTCTGTTCACTGTTCCAGCGGACCGGTCGGCCCGCTATTAAAAGTGTGGCGGTGACTTCGTAAGCCGTTTCTACCGCGAATTGTTTGTCGCTACGAACACCGCCACAAAAGGCAGAGCATGACACCGCGGTCGGTGGGTCCCGACTGGCCGTTCTAGGGCCAGAATATCAAACTTGACGTATCTTACCTTACCTCTTTCAAATTTCTGACTGTATGTGTTTCTTATTTGTTTGTGTATGTCAACAACCCTGTCACGAATGAGATGATTATCCAGTGTGTAATAGGAAGCTTTTCATTCTGGATTCACATAGAGTTTATTCCTCCTGTTGATATACGGGGTGGTACATTGATCGTGACCGGGCCAAATATCTCACGAAATAAGCGTCTAACGAAAAAACTACAAAGAACCGAACTTGTCTAGCTTGAAGGGGGAAACCAAATGGCTCTATTGTTGGCCCACTAGATGGTGCTGCCATAGGTCAAACCGATATCAACTGCGTTTCTTTAGATAGAACCCCCATTTTTTATTACATATTGCATTCGTGTAGTACGTAAAGAAATATGAATGGTTTAGTTCGACCACTTTTTTCGCTTTGTGACAGATGGCGCTGTAATAGTCACAAACATATGGCTCACAATTTTAGACGAACAGTTGGTAATAGGTAGGTTTTTTAAATTAAAATACAGAACATAGTACATTCGAACATTTTATTTCGGTTGTTCCAATGTGATTCATGTACCTTTGTGAACTTATCATTTCTGAGAACGCATGCTGTTACAGCGTGATTACCTGTAAATACCACATTAATGCAATAAATGCTCATGTCCGTCAACCTCAATGCATTTGGCAATACGTGTAACGATATTCCTCTCAACAGCGAGTAGTTCGCCTTCCGTAATGTTCGCACATGCATTGACAATGCGCTGACGCATGTTGTCACGCGTTGTCAGTGGATCACGATAGCAAATATCTTTCAACTTTCCCCACAGAAAGAAATCCGGTGACGTCAGATCCGGTGAACGTGTGCTTCGACGACCAATCCACCTGTCATGAAATATGCTATTCAATACCGCTTCAACCGCACGCGAGCTATGTGCCGGACATTCATCATGTTGGTAGTACATCGCCATTCTGTCATGCAGTGAAACATCTTGTAGTAACATCGGTAGAACATTACGAAGGAAATCAACATACATTGCGCCATTTAGATTGCCATCGATAAAATGGGGGCCAATTATCCTTCCTCCCATTATGTCGCGCCATACATTAACCTGCCAAGGTCGCTGATGTTCCACTTGTCGCAGCCAGCCTGTGTGCATATTATTCCGGTTTACATTACCGCTGTTGGTGAATGACGCTTTGGCGCTAAGTAGAACGCGTGCAAAAAATCTGTCATCGTCCCGTAATTTCTCTTGTGCCCAGTGGTAGAACTGTACACGACGTTCAAAGTCGTCGCCATGCAATTCCTGGTGCATAGAAATATGGTACGGTTGCAATCGATGTTGATGTAGCATTCTCAACACCGACTTTTTTGAGATTCACGATTTTCGCGCAATTTGTCTGTTACTGATGTGCTGATTAGCCGCGACAGCAGCTAAAACACCTACATGGGTATCACCATTTATTGCAGGTCGCGGTTGACGTTTCACATGTGGCTGAACACCTTCTGTTTCTTTAAGTAGCGTAACTATCCGGCGAACGGTCCGGGCACTTGGATGATGTCGTCCAGGATACCCAGCAGCATACATACCACACGCCTGTTGGGCATTTTGATCACAATAGCCATACATCAACACGATATCTACCTTTTCCGCAATTGGTAAACGGTCCATTTTAACACGGGTAATGCATCACGAAGCAAATACCGTCCGCATTGGCGGAATGTTACGTGATACCACGTACTTATACGTTTGTGACCATTACAGCGCCATCTATCACAAAGCGAAAAAAGTGGTCCAACTAAAACATTCATATTTCTTTACCTACTACACGAATATGTAATAAAAAATCGGGGTTCCTATTTAAAAAAAACGCAGTTGTTATCCGCTTTATCTATGGCAGCGCCATCTAGCAGGCCAACCACAGCGCCATCTGTTTTCTCCCTTCTCTCCCTTCAAGCTAGACGAGTTTCGTTCTTTGTAGTTTTTTCGTTTGATGCTTATTTCGTGAGATATTTGGCCCGGTCACTATCAGTGGACCACCCTGTATAAGGGACTGAAGTAGCATAAGATAATCAGTGTCCTGGTCATGTTGTATCTAATGCTTAGTTTCAATAATGATAAGGCTTATGAACGCATGTTAATTGCCATGGAGGCTTACTTTATTTCCTATCCCTTCAGCGAGTATCCTTATGGTGTCTGTATAGTACCAAAGAGATTGCGCAATGATAGAGAGAGATTAAATTCGCCACTGCATGGTCATACTGGATCTTAGCGTTCCCCTTGCGTTCGTTTACTTATTTATTAGTCATTTCAGTTAGAAAAGTGTAAAGCGTTAAAGTTTTACTTTAACCATTCAGGTTTCAGTGCGACTCTGGCACGTGCAGCGGACGATTCTGTTGCTCACGAGGCGAGCCACAGCAAGCGAGACTTCGTTCTGTGTGGTAACATAAACAGAATTCCCTCTATTTTTCCGTAGCATTTAATATATATGAGATCATTTCTTGCGTAAAAAAGGGCTGCAAACAATTATATAGCCTCCTTTCACTGCTACGAATCTAATGGTCGTCTTTGACATAAAATCTGTTTACAAAGTGCCTATAGCTGGAACCGTTAACATCCCAGGGAAGCAAATATCGCCAGACATCTGTAATTTGGCGTAATTGTGCTTGTCATTAACATGTTTTAGCTGGAAGAGCAAATTCTATGAACAAACATACAGAGGAGCAGTGGGCACCTCCCGTTCATCTGTATTCATCCTATTCATGGACGCATTCAAACAGACAGAGCCCAGTTCCGCATCGCTGCGACCACAGTGTTGGCTGAGGTACGTGGATAACACGTTCGTCATACAGGCGTGTGGGGAAGTAGAACTTCACAGATTACATGAGCATCTCGAAGGCTTACATTAAAACATACATCCATCTTTTGATATGCAGCTTCTTGTATTGGCCGTGTTTGCAGTTAAAATTTTTGGGATTTGAGGTCCGCCACTTACACAAAACACCGTTTTTCTCAGTACCCAAACATGTTTCGGCACCACTGTGCCATCATCAGAGGGTTTTCGTTTTTATTTATTGTTTACATTTGGTGAGCATGAATTATCTGGACCACTTTTGTGTTAATTATTACAGGTAGATGGTCATGTTTTCGTGTGGCAACCACTTCCATTCTCCGCATCATGCTGTCTTCTGGTGTAGTGAAAAGCGTTTTACTACGTTATTTGTGGAAAATAGTTGTTATAGCTACGTATGCATCACAACATCTCAGCATGATGCACAGAATGGAAGTGCTTGCCACACGGAAACATGACAATCTACCTGTAATAATTAACACAAAAGTGGTCCAGAAAATTCATGCTCACCTAATGTAAAGAATAAATAAAAACGAAACCCCTCTGATGATGGCATAATGGTGCCGAAACATGTTTGGGTACTGAGAAAAACGGTGTTTTGCGTAACTGGCGGATCTAAGATGCCAAAAATTAAAACATACAGTTCACATTATAAGTAAAAAATAATGGAGCTATCCCTTTTCTGGGCGTACAAGAGCACAGAACATCTAGCGACAAACTACATCATGAAATGTACAAGAAACAGATACACACCAACAGATATTTACATACGGATTTGTACCACCGTCCAGCACAGTAGAACACTGCCCTGCGCAAGCTGATAGCCAGAACTCACTAGATTAGCGACGTTGACAAACTCCAGCATGCGCTAAGGAACTACGGATAACGTTCCGAGCGAATTGATATACGAGGGCGTAGTGAAAAGTAGTGCCTCCAAAGTTTTTACTTGAAGATCCTTAAGGTTTTTTAAATAAAATAAACGTTACTAATATTCGACGTCTTTATTCTCCACATCGTACATATTTGCAGTCCTCTGCCGCTAGTGGGCTCCGAATTGTTGCACGTAGCATGGCGGTATGTAACGTAACTACGTCGGTTCGTGAAAACAGCGTGCTATAATAGGTTTTCGAATTCGAAGAATTCGTCCACAGATGGAGCACCTTCTCCTTCAGCATGACAATGCGAGACCACACACGGGCGCTGCGACATCTGCAACAATGCGACACCTTGTTTTCACTGTCATCGATCAGTCTCCACACAGTCCAGACTTGGCCTCATCCGTTTCTCATTTGTTTTCAATACTTAAAGAACTCCTTCGAGGACTTCGCTCTAATACCGATGCAGCGATGAAAGCAAAAGTGAGGTTGTGACTGTGTAAACAAAGTCAAATATTCTACAGCGACGGTATCAACAAACTGGTCTCTATACTTACATGGACATGGTGTCTGTTCTTTCGGACATGTCCGAAAGAACAGACACCATGTTCACATAAGTATATAGTTCTGGCAACACTGGCCATGACCTTCTTCCTCTGTGTGGATGCACACATATTCCCCGAACTCTTACGGGACTTGGAAAGAATGTCTTCCACGAGTAGTGAGTGTGTTGGGGTGGGACACTACGAATGTAGTGTGTGGACAGACAAGGTGAGAATGTGGGTCTCGCGGGAGGCGTGGGCGAGATAGTTCCTGCGGTCTCTCTGTCATCTGTGCCTTCAGTGGCTCAGATGGATAGAGCGTCTACCATGTACGTACGAGATCCCGGCTTCGAGTCCCGGTCGGGACACACATTTTCACTTGTCCCCGTTCATATATATATCAACGCCCGTTAGCAGCTGAAGGTATTAATGTAATTCTAAACTGGTCTCCCGTTGGGAGAAATGTTTTGACCGTTAGCCTTAGTACATTCAGAAATAAATGTGTATACATCAAGAATAAAGATGTAGAATTTTAATAATGTTTGTTTTCAGAATGGGAATTTCACTCTGCAGCGGAGTGTGAGCTGATATGAAACTTCCTGGCAGATTAAAACTATGTGCCGGACCGAGACTCGAACTCGGAACCTCAGCCTTTCGCGGGAAAGTGCTCTCCTGCGAACCTTCGCAGGAGAGCTTCTGGAAGTTTGGAAGGTAGGAGACGAGCTGTGAGCATGGGTCGTGGGTCGTGCTTGGGTAGCTCAGGCGTTGCCGGTACGGTAACTCAGCGCGTTCGGCCAGAGAGCTGGTTGGCCTCTGTAATAAAAAAACTGAGTGAAATCATCAACAACTAACTTCAACGGATGTCATGTGACGTCCGAAACGACCAAATACAATTATTAGTCACTATAAAAAAAAGGCGTTAGAGTACTTACCCGTGAAAAGTAAAGATCCCGAGTTCGAGTCTCGGTCCGGCACACAGTTTTCATCTGCCAGGAAGTTTCAAAGTTTGTTTTATTTAAAAAACCTTAAGAGTTTTCACGTAAAAAATACGGAGGCATTGCTTTCAGCGGTCGGGTAATCAAAGGGAAGAGTTTCCTTTTATTATTGATAAATGCGAAAGTCGTTTATGAATAACAAAAACATGTTGCATTTAAGTTCAGCGACATATTGAAATGATTCAGTCGGCAAGACTCGGCACAACCAGGAGCACCTCCGAAAATGTCCACCGTTGCTTTGGACAAAACGTCAGTGATTGAAGAGTTCCATGGACCACGGCCTTACAACCCGGAAGAATTCTCGGCAGCTGAAACATCCGGTCGTGAAAGCCTTCATTGTATTGAAATGATGTTTGACCTCTTTCTGTTTCGTGTTTTAATTATTTTTATTTTTTTCTTTACTTTTTGTTGTGGAAATTATATTTTCAAGCGCTGTATGATAAAACCGTGTTGTTTTCTTTATTTTTACAACAACATCCGTCTCTTTCACGTTACAAATCAATAATTTTCGAGTAATCCCGAATCAAACATTTAAAATTTCAGTTTTGCTATAAATACTGTTTATTCTTAAGTACTAGACAGGAGGAAAGTATGTAGAAGAAAAGCGTTACGTAGGTTAGCCAGACCTTTACACATTCTCATTCAATTTTTAGACGGTTCACCATTTCCGGTTTTTAGGTGAATCTAGTAAGACACTGCTCACATACGTAAAGAAAGAGATCGTTATAAGGCAACGTCAGATAGGTATGAAACACATCTAACGTACAGGTAACATAGGTACGATCTTAACTGACCAAAGCTACTACTCAAACTACCGCACTCTACTCTTACTTTAAGCAGTGTACGGTAGCCTACGGCAGTCTTACAACTCTGATATCGAGTTATTCAGCGACTCAGTCGACTTTCAATTGGGTTTCGAAGTTTCTGTAATATCAGAAACGTACATGTGTAGCCCAATGAACAGACCACACATGTTGACATTTTGGAGATGAACGTGTTCGTAACATACCCATCATGAAGATGTAGAATAAAGGCGAACAACCTGTCACTGAAAACGTTTAAATTAACACATTGAGTCATGTTTACGGTAACGGGCATGTGTGGGTCCAAGTTGTGGTAAGCGAAACACCCCCAAAACATGATAGAATCACCTGTGGCCTAAAGTACACCCTACACACACTGCGTGATGAATGCGTTAATGGGGAGTCGGTGCCCAGGTTGATGCGGTGTTACTGGATTCACGCAGGCACTCGATGCAGCTCAGCACTGTCGTTTAGTGAACTAAATACGAGCTTACCGTGTATCGCACTACATTTATTAATGGATACAAGGCTTCGCTGCAAACAGAAGTCAACTCGTCGCTCTTATGGAACGATATCAACAGATGTAAATTAATTTCAGGAGTACTCCAAGGAAGTGTAATAGGTCCATCACTGTTTAAAATATGTGTAAACGATCTATTGGATGGCGCCGGAAGCACCACGAGGCTGTTCGCAGTTGATGTGGCTGTCTTTAAGAAGGTAGCAAAGCCAGAAAATGTTATCGAACTCCAGGAAGACCTGCAGATGATTAATGATTGGTGAAGGGACCGGCAGTTGGTCCTGAACGTGAATAAACATGACCTATTGCGCATGTATAGGCGAAGAATATCCAGTGCTTTACTACAAAGTATGATAGTATGATGGAAAAAGGAAAATTACTGTATGAACAAATGTTTACATGAACTGTTATTTGTATTCAGCCAAAAAAAAAAAAATCTTGGACTATTGTATTACCGTGTGCGATGGACCAGAACTCATACTGATCGAGACCTTGACTAGTGCGGATGTTTTAGGAATATGAGGGGGAGAGACATTATTAGTGCCATTAATGATAGTTTCAAGCATTTTAATTAAATATAAAGAGACTGTATTGTAAGAAGTGTGTCAAGAAAACAGATGTTTTATTTTCTGAATACATTTCAAGTTATTGAAATGAACGTATGGACCTTATTTCCTTTTCCATGCGTTAGCTTACGTAGATATGTTGGTATAATTTATTGCTGAAGTGATTTCTGTACGAAACATGCTTATACGATTAGGTCACTGGACGCCGAATTCCACCGATGATCTGCATCTAATCAACGTTAACAACTAGATCATAGTAGTGATATTTTGCGGACCTGTCGTAGCTCTACCTACAGGATCCCCTGTTTCTCTCAGTTTTCTTACAGGCGACCGTGAATTTCGTGAGCTGCAGAGGACAGAGCCACGAGACCAACGGAGACTGCGGTCGCATCTGCAACCATACTCTTTATTTTTTTGTGAGCGTAAAGCAGAATTAGCAAAGACTTGTTTCCACAAAAATTCAAAATAATAATTTAAGTAAGATGTCCAGTCAGTTGCAAAACTCTGAGATAATCTTACCGACTATAATAATTAATGCCAGCCAACTTTCTTTCCGGAGGAGGGCATCGTAATTGTAACCCTAAATAATTTAATTAGCTCTTTGATATTTTCCATCGCGGATAATAATCAATTAAATAAATTACTAAATAAATAAAAATAATAATAATAGTAACAATCATCCGCTAATTGACCTGCTGGCTCTTCAAATGAGTTTACAAATATTTATACACAGATATATTAAAGTACAATTATTGGTGACAAATCATTGCAAACGGTAACTCTCGTAAGATACTTGGGAGCAACTGCCCGCAGCGACCTAAAATTAAATAACTACAAAAACCGTGAGAACAGCAGATTCCAGGTTGAGAGTCAAAGGATCTTAAGGAAATGTGATTCATTCACGAAACAGGTGGCTTACAAACTACTTGTACTGCCAATTATTGAGTACTACTTATGAGTCTGCGAGTCTTATCAGGTTGCACTAACAGAAGAGGTAGAAAAGAACCAAAAAGAGGAGCG
This sequence comes from Schistocerca piceifrons, assembly GCF_021461385.2. Classification (NCBI taxonomy): domain Eukaryota; kingdom Metazoa; phylum Arthropoda; class Insecta; order Orthoptera; family Acrididae; genus Schistocerca; species Schistocerca piceifrons. The sequence continues at coordinate 262,944,466 of NC_060145.1, read as the reverse complement.
CGTTGCATGTTAAGTCGGCAATAGTGCATTACGGAGATGATCAACGAACTCCACTAGCAGACGCTACAAAAGAGGCGTTGTGCGCCACCGAGAGGTTTACTATTTAATTTCCGAGATTGTACGTTCCAAGAAAAATCATGTACAAGAACTCGCAAAATGATCACAACGAGAAAATCCGAGAAATCAGAGCTAATACGGAAGTTTACTGTTAGATGTTTTTTATAAAATACATTTTTTTCTTATTGATGTCAAGCGTAGAGACTACCTCTGGTGCATATATACACGTCCTTTCTTTAATTAAGTAATCGTAAAGTTCATTCAAATCGATATTGTAAAAACGTAGATATTCTGTCAAAGATACCAGCGATATGCGTTACAAGTATTCGATGCCAAAAACAGAAAGGAAGCTAATACTCCACTGTTTCTCGAGCGGTCGATTACTTCGGTCTGGTCTTCGATCTGCACTGCAGAATAGACGTATTACGTAAGTGTTTGTCGCGTATGTAACTTTCCTTTGGCGTTAATTACATTTAAAGTTCAGTATGTTATTTACTTTATTGTTATCATTTAAAGAATAATTTGCTTCCCTAAATCTTTGATATGTATATATGTATTTATTCACTATTTTTCAGAATATTCAATAGCTGAAACAGCGTAGTCGCCTAGGAATTTATGGGAGACGGAATTACCGAACACGTACCGTGTTCATTCATTAATTTCCCATTGAACAGAACACAAAGCGGCCGTGAGACGCATTAACGGTCATTTAAAGTGTCTTGTAGTAATTTTTCATGCAAGCTATGCTGAGAACGATTAGGTCATTGGTCTTCAAGCAATGAGGTTGTCCGTCTTCAACAACAGACACACGCTCCGCTGTTCTGTCTTAAAAGATAATGGTACGAGAAAAATTCTAATAATCACATTCGGCGTTCTGTATTCAGCACAGCACTTTCTTTCTAAAGCGCGACCGCGTACGGTAACAGAATAGTTTACACCGTCAAATGATGTGTTGTCCTCTTGTTGTTTTTCATGTGTTTCATACATGTCACTTTATTTAATTAACTCCGTACTTTTACTGCTTCAAAGAAACCGGATGGACGGAACAGTTCAACTGAAAATCATTCTTTTCTTCCCACGCGTCATGTAACAGAGAAAGGAGTAGCAGCTGGTGGTACCAGAAGTACTCTCCGCCACACTCCGGTGGCTTGCGGAGTGTAGATGTGGATGCAGATGTGTCGCATAAATGTAGACTAACTGCATTTTCTCAGCATTCTGCCTGCTGCACGGAGTGGCCGCGCGGTTAGAAGCGCCATGTCACGGATTGCGCGGCCTCTCCCGCCGAAGGTTTGAGTCCTCTCTCGCGCGTGTGTGTGTGTGTTGTTCTTAGTAGTGTGTTAGTCTAGGGACCGATGATGTCAGCAGTTTGGACCCTTAGCTGTTCACACATATTTGAACTTTTTTTTTTTTCAGCATTCTGCCGATAAACCAAAGTCTATCACCCGCGTCACCTACGACAGAGCCTACATTTCATATCCACACAAACTAATGTGAGGTAGAAATTACTGAGAATGTACGTTTGGAACACAACATTGTAATCTAGTGAATCATGTACAGTGGAAAAACCTGAAAAGATGAGAAACGATTCGTTTGAGGGGTGGTGCTACACAAGTATGTAGAAGAAATACATCCGACAAATAAATATGGACGTAGGCTGAAAATGCTACTCTCAAATGAAGAGGTTGGCGCAGGAGAGGAATTCTTGCCAGGCCACAGAAAACCAGACAGATGACTAATGACTAAACAAAAAAAATCTTCTGCACCAATGCGTTTGTGTGATTGGCTCATTGATACTGTAGTTATAGGATATTGCTTTTCTGTCTTTTCAGAAGTGCACAGTTTTGCATTTCTGTGCATTTTAAGAAAGAGGCAAATCTGTCCACCTCTTAATACATGCCTGCCTCTGCAGACAGTCATAGTTTACTGCTAGCATTGTCTACCAGGTGACTAACATGCAACGTGAACAGCAACGTTTCCATCACACTTTCCTCGGGAACGCCCGAAGTTACGTATACATTCTCTTAATGTCTGTGAAATCGTAATAGCATGCTACGTCCATCCTAGGAAAAATTTTGTTTGCTATGACAGTATTTTCGTTAAAAACGTTCAAAGAGGACCAGGTCAAATGCCTTTCGGAAGCAAAGAAATATCATATCCTCCTCAGTGCTTTAATGTATATCTTTCAGGATTACACACGAGACGAGCCCCAGCTTGATCGATGTTTTCGAAATGTATTCTTGCTAGAATGGTGAAGTTCTTTCTGTTCCATATAGAAAATTATCTTCCAACTCAGAACGTGTTCTCGGATTCCACAACAATTCGACATCGGTATCCCAAGAATGTAAATGAAAAGCACTATATTGCTAGTATTCACAGAATATCAATACTCAGACACATTGTTTCAAAATTTATTGAAAAACTACAATTACAGGTACGGTAATACTTTCTTGCGCACAACGCCCAGTAACACACAAGCATATATCCTCCCACTCAATTTTACATTGTCTCCAAAGGAAATTTCAAAGCAGTGCCAGATAAAACAAAATTTATCGCCTCAACCAATGGATACAGGCCTGACCTAATTGACGACAACTTGCATAGGAAACAAAAAAAAGATAACTGAAGAAAGCGTCAGAAGCCAAGATCGCTAGAAAACACTTTATTGGATGACTGGTTTCGACAGGGTTATACTGTCTTCATCAGATCTGATGCTTTTTAATTTTTACAACATACACTAACGGGAAAAAATCGTAACACCAAAAAATAATTAATGTAGGGTAAGGAAACTTCCGGAACCTATTTGTCAAGGTAACACTGCAAGATCACAGGTTAATGTAAACGCGATATCAGTCATTGCAAATGTGCAATGCTGGTACGGTAATAACCGGTGTAACCATCAGAGAATTGGATGCAAGTATGGAAACGTACATACGTTGTGTTGTACAGGTGCCGGATGTCAGTTTGTGGGACGCAGTTCCATGCCTGTTGCACTTGGTCGGACAATACAGGGACCGTTAATGCTGGTTGTGGATGAAGCTGCAGTTGTCTTTCGTTGATGTCCCATATGTGCTAGTTTGGGGCCAGATCTGGAGCTCGAGCAGGCCAGGGCAACAAGTCAACACTCCGTAGAGTATGCTGGATTGCAACAGCGGTATGTGCGCGAGCGTTATCCTGTTGGAAAACACGGCCTAGAGCGCTGTTCATGAATGGCTGCTCAACAGGTCAAGCCACTAGACTGGCTTACAAATCTGCAGTCAGGTTGCGTGGAATAACCATGAGAGTAGTCCTTCTATCATACGAAATCGCACCCCAGACAATAATTCCAGGTGTACGAACTATTTTTCATCATAAAACACTAAAAGACCTCTATCCTGCCCTCAAGTGAGCTCTCGCTTGACACCACTGAAATCGAAAATCGTGGTGGTTCGGGGTCAGTGGAATGTACGCTGCAGAGCGTAGGGCTCGGAGCTATCCTTGAAGTAACCAATTTGTAACTGTTCGTTGTGTTACTGTAATGCCAGCTGCTGCTCAAATTGCTGCTGCGGACACAATACGATGGGCCAGAGCCATACGCCGAACACGATGGTCTTCCCCTCTCTGTACTGCCACGGGGCAGTCCAGAGGCCAGTTTTCTTTAGCCAGCAGTCACTACAGTGGCTACATTCTTGCCAAGCCTTTCTGCAACATTGTTGTAGGAATATCGAGCTTCTCGTTCAAACTCAGGGTCAGATGTTGGCAATGGCGTCGTTGTCGCCTTAAAGGCGTGATTGGGTTTATATCGCTCAATCGGACACAGACGTAGCAACTAGACTGGTTGAACATAAGCGCAGATGGAGGTTGCAGAATTCTGACTCCATATTTGCTAAACATATCTGAGTGAGGGCCACGGCTACCAGCCATAATCCCATGTACTCCACTTAGCAAGGCCAAAAACTAAACCTGTTGGAAGCCCTGGAATTGAGCAAACATCTCGCCCACTGTCCTGATTTAATCTTAAATGACCTAACACAGCTTAATACTTCCACTCTTCTCAATGTAACATAATCCTTTTGGTCTTCCATTACTTCTGTGGTGTCACCGCGACACCACACTTGCTAGGTGGTAGCCTTTAAATCGGCCGCGGTCCATTAGTATACGTCGGACCCGCGTGTCGCCACTGTCAGTGATTGCAGACCGAGCGCCGCCACACGGCAGGTCTAGAGAGACTTACTAGCACTCGCCCCAGTTGTACAGCCGACATTGCTAGGAATGGTTCACTGACAAATACGCTCTCGTTTGCCGAGACGATAGTTAGCATAGCCTTCAGCTACGTCATTTGCTACGACCTAGCAAGGCGCCATTACCAGTTATATTGAGCTTATATTAATGTATCAACAAGAGCGATGTTCTACAATTATGGATTAAAGTTAAGTATTACAGCAACTGCGTCCGTTTTTCTAAGTTCTCATTTCCTTGTAATGTTACAGACCTCGCGCCAGCCTGCGTGAGCTTTAAAGCGTGCATTTCGGCCTCCTCTAGCAACACGGTGTTGGCTCTTCTGCCAACACTTCAACTTCCCAGTCTGTTCCTATATTTTCTTGTATTTGTACATTTCTTTTTATTTTATTATGATGGCCTATGTACTCCACATATTCCGCAGTTACAATTGGTAATTCTCTCTTTTCATCGGTTTCTGTACCACTGTTTATGTGTAATACCTCTTGACGTAGTCTTATGTTTACTTAACGTAAACTGTAACACACTGATGTGACAAAATTCATAGGTCACCTCTCAACATCGCTCCAGACCTCCCAGTACAGTGCAGCAACTCGACGTGGCACGATGGACTCAACAAGTCGTTGGATGTCACCTGCAGAAATATTGAGCCATGCTGCCTCTTCAAAAATGTTCAGATGTGTGTGAAATCTTATGGGACTTAACTGCTGAGGTCATCAGTCCCTAAGCTTAGACACTATTTAACCTAAATCATCCTAAGGACAAACGCACACACCCATGCCCGAGGGAGGACTCGAACCTCCGCCAGGACCAGCCGCACAGTCCATGACTGCAGCGCCTAAGACCCCTCGGCTAATCCCGCGCGGCATGCTGCCTCTGTAGCGGTCCATAATTGCGGAAGTGTTGCGAGTCCAGAATTTTGTGGACGAACTGACCTCTTCATCAGGTGTCATGGAATTCATGTTGGATGATCTGGGTGGGCAAATCATTCACTCGAAATGTCCAGAATATTCTTCAAATCATTCGGGAACAACTGTGGCCCAGTGACACGGCGCATTGTCATCCATAAAAATTCCATAGTTGTTTGGGAACATGAAGTCCATGAATGGTTCCAAATGGTCTCCAGGTAGCAGAACACAACCATTCCTAGTCAATGATCGGTTCAGTTGGGGCAGAGAACTCAGTCTATTCCACATTAACGCACCCCGTACCTTTATGGAACCACCTCCAGCTTGCTCAGTGAGGCTTCTTGAGGTCTGCACCATACTGTAGCTCTCCCACCACCTCTTACAAATTCATCTGACCAAGCCAAGGTTTAGCAGTCGTCTAGGGTCCAACCTATATGATCATGAGCCCAGGAGAGGCGCTGCAGATGATGTCGTGCTGTTAGCAACTACACTCGCGTTGGTCGTCTTCTGTCATTTCCCATTATCGACCATTGTCCTAATGCATACGTTCGTCGTACTTCCGACACTGATTTCTGTGGTTATTTAAAAAAGTGTTGCTTGTCTCTTAGCACCAACTACTGTATGCAAACGCCGCTGCTCTCGGTAGTTGAGAGAAGGACCTCGACCACTGTGTTGTCACTGGTTGGAGGTATTGCCTGAAATTTGGTGTTCTCGCCAGACTCCGGACACTGTGGATCACGGCTGTTAAAGCCTATCGTGCGGCTATAATCACGTTGGGAACCTTTTGTCAAGAACCACCTGAGTACTAATGGCAACTCCGCCAATGCACTGCTTTTTATACCTTGTGCGCGAGACACTACCGTCTACTTTATATGTCCATATCGCTGTCCAGTAACTTTTGTCACCTCAGTGCGTGTTGTTCTAGCAAGAATCCAATGAGAGACAGTTAACATTACACACACATCAAAAAAAGTTTTGCATCACCTCGGTTCCGAGGGTTCCGGAAACTGTACAGAAAATTGGAAGAGAGATCGATATAAACATCATTTCCGTCCTTTTTATTGCTCATGAAAACCACACGTTACATGTTGTGCTACCACACAGCGAGACCTTCAGAGCTGGTGGTCCAGATAGCTGTACACACCGGTACCTCTAATACCCAGTAGCACGTCCTCTTGCGTTGATGCATGCCTGTATTCGTCGTGGCATACTATCAAGAAGTTCATCAATGCACTGTTGGTCCTCAGCGGCGATTCGACGTAGATCCCTCAGAGTGGTTGGTGGAATTCGTCGTCCATAAAAAGCCCCTTTTCAAACTATCCCAGGCATGTTCGATTGTGCTCATGTCTGGAGAACGTGCTGGCCATTCTATTTGGGCGATGTCGTAATCCTGAAGGAAGTCATTCACAAGATGTGTACGATGGGGGTGCCAATTATCGTCCATGAAGACGAATGACTCGCCAATATGCTGCCGATATGGTTGCACTATCGGTCGGAGGATGGCACTCACGTATCGTACAGCCCATACGGCACCTTCAATGACCACCAGCGGTGTACGTCGGCCCCAAATAATGCCACCCCAAAACAGCAGGGAACCTCCATCTTGCTGCACTCGCTGGACAGTGTAAGGCGTTCAGCCTGACTGGGTTGCCTCCAAACAAATCTCCAACGATTGTCTGGTTGAAGGCATATGCGAAACTCATCGGTGAAGAGAACGTGATGCCAATCCTGAGTGGTCCATTCGGCAAGTTGTTCGGCCAATCTGCACTGCGCTTCATGGTGTCGTTGTTGCAAAGATGGACCTCACCATGGACGTCGGGAGTGAAGTTGCGCATCATGCAGCTTATTGCGCACAGTTTGAGTCGTAACACGACGTCCTGTGGCTGCACGAAAAGTATTATTCAACATGGTGGCGTTGCTGTCAGGGTTCCTCCGAGCTATAATCCGTAGGTAGCGGTCATCCACTGCAGTAGTAGCCCTTGGACGGCCTGAGTGAGGCATGTCATCGACAGTTCCCGTCTCTCTGTATCTCCTCTATGTACGAACAACATCGCTTTGGTTCACTCCGAGACGTCTGGACACTTTCCTTGTTGAGAGCCCTTCCTGGCACAAAGTAACAATGCGGACGCGATCGAACCGCGGTATTGACCGTCTAGGCATGGTTGAACTACGAGCCGTGTACCTCCTTCCTGGTGGAATGACTGGAACTGATCGGCTGTAGGACCCTCTTCTTCTAAAACGCGCTGCTCATGCATGGTTCTTTACATCCTTTGGCGGTTTCAGTGACATCTCTGAACAGTCACAGGGACTGTGTCTGTGATATAATATCCACAGTCAACGTCTATCTTCAGGAATTCTGGGAACCGGGATAATGCAAACCTGTTTTTGATGTGTGTAGAAAGGTTTTTCTCTGGGTCGTGGGTGTGACCTGCGCCTCCACCTGAATGCCTGGATCCATGGCTTTCAGGACGTCGTGTGGTTAAAAACGCGTGTTGGATTTAGCACGGCCGATATTTTCGGAATTCACGCTGCCATGGAGGCGCTCGCCCTTCGCGCCTGACGTTTGACGCCGGAACACAGAGATGGGAGCTCGTGGCCGTGCTGTGTACGCCCTCGTACCTCACCTGGTTTGGCGTCGGCGCCGGCGCTGCGAGCAGAAAGCCGCCCGCTCCTCTGCTCCTTTACGAGCGCCGCCGGTGGACCGTAAACCCGCGCCTATTAACTGCCCGGCTGAGCGCGCTCATCGCCATTCCACTGGAAAATGGATCGCTGGGCCGGGCCCAGACTTGTCGCCGTCCGCGCACGAGAAAATAACTCTGCGCACCTGACTCGTTCATTAAGGTCTGAGCGCGACGCGGCACCACAGTCAGGCAAGCTACGGAGGCGATCCCTTAAAAACCACGCGAACCGTTTCGGCCTCCTGCTTATAAACGGGTGTCTGTTGCATCTTAGACTGAGTTGACAGAAATCATCGGACAGCGGTATGCACATATATAGGGTGGTCCATCGATCGTGACCGGGCCAAATATCTCACGAAATAAGCGTCAAAAGAAAAAAACTACAAAGAATGAAACTTGTCTATCTTGAAGGAGGTAACCAGTTGGCGCTATGGTTGGCCCGCTAGATGGCACTGCCATAGGTCAAACGGATAACAACTACGTTTTTTTTTCAATAGGATCCCCCATTTTTTATTACATATTACATTCGTGTAGTACGTAAAGAAATATGAATGTTTTAGTTGGACCACTTTTTTGCTTTGTGATAGATGGTGCTGTAATAGTCACAAAGATATGGCTCACAATTTTAGAGGAACAGTTGGTAATAGGTAGGTTTTTTAAATTAAAATACAGAACGTAAGTATGTTTGAACATTTTATTTCGGTTGTTCCAATGTGATACATGTACCTTTGTGAAGTTATCATTTCTGAGAACGCATGCTGTTACAGCGTTATTACGTGTAAATACCACATTCATGCAATAAATGTCCGTCAACCTCAATGCATTTGGAAATACGTGTAACGACATTCCTCTCAACAGCGAGTACTTCGCCTTCCGTAATGTTCGCATATGCACTGACAGTGCGCTGACCCATGTTGTCAGGCGTTGTCAGTGGATCACGATAGCAAATATCCTTCAACTTTCCCCACAGAAAGAAATCCGGGAACGTCAGATCTGGTGAACGTGAGGGCCATGGTATGGTGCTTCAACGACCAATCCACCCTGTCACGAAATATGCTATTCAGTACCGGTTCAAACGCACGCGAGCTATGTGCCGGACATCCATCATCTTGGAAGTACATCGCCAATCTGTCATGGAGTGAAACATCTTGTAGTAACATCGGTAGAACATTACGTAGGAAATCAACATACATTGCACCATTTATATTGCCATCGATAAAATGGAGGCCAATTATCCTTCCTCCCATAAAGCCGCACCATACATTAACCCGTCAAGGTCGCTGATGTTCCACTTGTCGCAGCCATCGTGCATTTTCCGTTGCCCAATAGTGCATATTATGCCGGTTTACGTTACCGCTGTTGGTGAATGACGCTTCGTCACTAAATAGAACGCGTGCAAAAAATCTGTCATCTTCCCGTAATTCCTCTTGTGCCCAGTGGCAGAACTTTACACGATCTTCAAAGTTGTCGCCATGCAATTCCTGGTGCATAGAAATATGGTACGGGTGCAATCGATGTTGATGTAGCATTCTCAACACCGACGTTTTTGAGATTCCCGATTCTCGAGCAATTTGTCTGCTACTGATGTGCGGATTATCCGCGGCAGCAACTAAAACACCTACTTGGGCATCATCATTTGTTGCTGGCCGTGGTTGACGTTTCACATGTGGCTGAACATTTCGTTAAATAACGTAACTATCCGGCGAACGGCATGGACACTTGGATGATGTCGTCCAGGATACCGAACAGCATACATAGCACACGCCCATTGGGCATGTTGATCACAATAACCATACATCAACACGATATCGACATTTTCCGCAATTGGCAAACGGTCCATTTCAACACGGGTAATGTATCACGAAGCGAATACCGTCCGCACTGGCGGAATGTTACGTGATACCACGTATGTACACGTTTGTGACAATTACAGCGCCATCTATCACAAAGCGAAGAATGTGGTCCTACTAAAACATTCATATTTCTTTACGTACTACACGAATATGTAATTAAAAATGGGGGTTGCTATTTTAAAAAAAAAAAAAAAGCAGTTGATATCCGTTTGACCTTTGGCAGCGCCATCTGGGAGGCCAACCATAGCGCCATCTGGTTTCCCCCTTCAAGCTAGACAAGTTTCGTACTTTGTAGTTTTTTCGTTTGACGCTTATTTCGTAAGATATTTGGCCCGGTCACTATCAATGGACCACCCTGTATAGATAGCGCTAGTGTCGCGTACACAAGGTATAAAAGAATAATGCACTGGCGGAGCTGACATTTGTATTCACATGATTCAAGTGAAAAAGCTTCCGACGTGATTATGGCCGCACAACGGGCATTAACAGACGTTGAACGCGGAATGGTGGTTGGAGCTAGATGCATGGGACATTTCATTTCACAAATCATTAGGGAATTCAATATTCCGAGATCCACAGTGTCAAGAGTGTGCCGAGAGTACCAAATTTCAGGCATTACCTCCTAACAAGGACAATGCAATAGGCAAAGGTCTTCACTTAACGACCAAGAGCAGCAGCATTTGCATACAGTTGTGAGTGCTAAGAGACAGGCGACACTGCGTGAAACAACTGCAAAAATGAACGTGCGACGTACGACGAACGTATCTGTTAGGACAATGCGGCGAAATTTGATGTTAATGGGTTATGGTAGCAGGCGACCGACGCGAGAACCTTTACTAACACCGCAATAACGCCTGCAGCACCACTCCTGCACTCGTGACCATTTCAGTTGGATCCTCGACAACAGGAGCACTGCGGTCTGATGAGATGAGTCCCAATTTCAGTAGACAAGAGCTTTTAGTAGGGCTTGAATGTTGCCATGGACCCAAGCTGTCAAAAGGCACTGTGCAAACTAGTGGTGGCTCAATAATGGAATGGACACACCCGTGCCCGAGGGAGGACTCGAACCTCCGGCTGGAGGGGCCGTGCAGTGCGTGACATGGCGCCTCAAACCGCTCGGCCACTCCGCGCGACTGTTTAAGAACAGTCTGGATAATTCGAGCAAATGATTTGGCCATCCATTTCGCCTGACATGAACCCCATTGAACATTTACAAAATATAATCGAGAGGTCAATTCGTACACAATCGCAAAATCCTACATTGGTAACACTTTCGCAGTTGTGAACGGCTGTAGAGGCAGCATGGCTCAATATTTCAGCGGGGAACTTCCGAAGACGTGTTGAGCCAATGGCACATGGAGTTTCTGTACTATACCGGGTAAGAGGAGGTCCGACGCTATATTAGGAGGTATCCCGTGACTTTTGTCACCCCAGAGCAAATGCAACCGCTGCCGCATAGACCTGTTTCTTTATTTTCAACTAGGCGAGTACCCAGCGTTTGCTAGGTAAGTATTTATTCCAGTCTTGTACCAGCCCATCTTCACCTCGTCGCTCTCACCGTCCATCTCTTTCTTCCCACTTTCTTTGTGCAACTCTTCCTACACCTCTCTCTGTCAACCTCTTCCTCCCCTTTCACTGTTTATCTACTCTTTCCTTTCTCTGACCATATCTTCCTCTCTCCGCTCTCTCTTCATTTCCCCTTCTTCCGCTCTCTGTTCATCTCCTCCTTTCCCCTTCTCTCTCCACGTTATCACGGTCGTCCCAAACAGAGGCTGCTGGTTCTTACTCAACAATATTTCTTTCCGTATCGTGACTAATATTTTGAGAAAATTTTGTTGAAATTGTGCCAGGGGCTTAGGACGATCTTTTTACCCGTGACTTTGCCCTCGTACGCACATGTCAAATATGTTTGACATATATTTAACACATTTCACATGTATTTGTACACATATTTCACCTCTATCTTTAGCGAATTTCGCCTTGCAGTTTCAGTTTCACGCAGTTCAATGTTTATGGTATTGTATCTCCGTAACTATGAGATGTAAAATGATAAATTCTGTAGGAATAGTGACATATTAGATTCTTTCTGTGAAATGTGAACAGAGATATCAGGAAAGAATTAACTTGAAAATTGAAACGTCATGCATGATGTGGCAATTTTTAAACATCTCTGTGTTTATGATATCTCCTGAACTGTGCGTCGTACAGTGAAATACATTAATTGATTATTCAGCGGCATATGTGAATGCAGTCTGCGAAATGTGTTGCGAGTAGAGTTAGTAGTGAAGAGGTAATAAATTACAAGGTCGTGCTTCGTGCGGCAGTTTTACTGCTCGAATAGTGAAAACCTAGTAAGCGATAAACTTTTTTCTCCTTTCGTTACATTATGGGGCTCGTCAACGAGAAACGTTTCGTGAAGCTTTGAAATTATGTGCAAAGTTTGTTCCAAGTTACTAAGTGCTCTCATTCTCAAATACCGATAAGTATGGGAATTGGCGCATCGTGGGCTTACGTACATTGCTTTTTCACCCCCACTCCACACCCGTTTGTCATGTAGGTGGCTCTTACCCCCTCGCCGGCCGGGGTGGCCAAGCAGTTCAAGGCGCTACAGTATGGAACCGCGCGACCGCTACGGTCGCAGGTTCGAATCCTGCCTCGGGCATGGATGTGTGTGATGTCCTTAGGTTAGTTAGGTTTAAGTAGTTCTAAGTTCTAGAGGACTGATGACCTTAGAAGTTAAGTCCCATAGTGCTCAGAGTCATTTGAACCATTTTTGGTAGTAACTATCGAACCCGAGACGAAGGCTCGGCTTTCCCATCCGCTATCGTCAACACCATGGGAATAACTGACACTGGTTGTATCTCGCGGGCCGCTTGAATTACCACGCGCAATGTCCCGACTGGCTATCTTCAAAGCAAATTAACTTTGGAACGAAGCAAAGTATCGATTTTTTCCCTTAATAATTATTTACCAGCACAACGTACCCTGAAATACCTTTACAAGCTTTTCAGACCATTCCTAACCAACTTGTATACGTATATCCATTTTTTATAATACTTATGGATACTTACTCTACATCTGCATAATTACTCTGCAATGCACACTTAAAGTGTTCTCCCGATGATTCATAGATCCTCTTTCAGACTATTACCCAACCATTCTACTCTCGACTGGTACGTGGGAAAAATGAATACCTAAATTTTTATGTGTGAGCTCTGGTTCTTTATTTACTTTTTTTTAATTTTATGACGATGGTCATTTCTCCCTATGTAGGTACGAGTGTACAAAATATGATGATTTTCAGAGGAGAAAGTTGGTGACTGGAATTTCGTTTCTAAGGAACTCGCTTGTCATACCTGCGATACCATCTCCACTATTTCGTGGTAATACAAAAAGAGCTGCTTTTCTTTGAACTTTTCTGAGTCATCCGTGAATCCTATGTGGTAATGATCCCGTACCGCCCCGCATGGCTTCAGAACAGGACGGACAAGCGTAATGCACGCACTATTTTAATAGATTTGTTGCATCTTCTATGTGTTCTACCAATAAAACGCAGTCTTCGGTTCGCCTTCTCCATAACATTTTCTGTATGATGACTCCAATTTTAGTGGTTTGTAATTGTTATTTCTGAGTATTTACTTGTATGGAGAACCTTTAAATTTGTGGGATTTATCGTGTAACCGAAATTTAATGAATTCTTTACTACTCATGTGGAGGTCTTACAGTCTTTATCGGTTAGTGCCAGTTGCCATTTTTGCAACATGCAGATATCTTGTCTAAGCCATTTTGCAATTCGTTTTGATCTCCTGATGATTTTACTAGACGTTATATGACAATATCATCTACAGATAATCTGTAAGGCATGCTCAGATGGTCTCCTAAACCGTTCGTATAAATCAAATACAGCACAAAGCCTGTAGCACTTCCTTGAAGAACTTCAGATATAGCTACGATTCCAGGAGATGACTCGCCATCATTTACTACGAACTGTGACCTTTCTGACATAAAATCACGAATCGAGTCGAGCAACTAAGATGATAATATTCGATAGGTACACAGTTTGATTATAGCCCCCTTGTGTGAAGCGGTATCACAAACTTTCTGTAAATCGAGAACTATGGAATCAACTTGCGGTCCCTTGTCGATAGCACTCATTGCTTTGTGGAAATAAAGAAACAGTTGGACTGCACAAGGGCGATATTTTCTGAGTTCGTGCTGAGTATATGTGAATAGATCGCTCCTTCTTGTAATGTTTTAGTACACAGAATATGCATAGTTCTTTTTAGTTACAATGACACCCCTCTAAATGGAAACCGTGAGCTGAATATTTTAATTCTCATAGTTTAGTGTGTGATAATTATGTTTTACCATAACGTGATGCGAGGATGGTCTCATGGACTGAAGCCGGTACCCAGAATTAATCACAAAAATTTATTGCGATCTGGAACGGTTTTTATTAAAATATTGAGCATGATCGCTACTTGAATTAAATGTATTTTAAAATATGCTTTTTTGCTACTTTCTTTTTGTTATTTGGCATTCCCCTACCAATTATATCTGTCAATAGTTACACAATGTTATTTTTAAAATTTAAATGCTCATTTTTACATAAACTCGAAATTCAAATTTTGTCCCATTTTTTAAAATACAATTTTTTGTTGCGCTATTAACATATCGTATTGTGTACCTTCATGATTTAAATTCTTTTCACTTGTTAAATCTCATCAATTCATTAATTTGTAAATTGCAGGGTACAATTTTACACAAATACTTAATAAAGGTTACGTTATAGAATTTTAATTCGAAAATATTGTTCTGAAGAGCTATTTTTACGGGTTATTTTAAAATTTCGTCTCAGGTGGCCAGCAGCACACGTGCAGCCTAGAGATGTATAGATTCTAAGTACTTGACGATTCGAGTAACTTGCCGTAGATACTACTTGCAACCTTGTCACGGTTTTTCCTAGGTACCTACTTAATGCCCCGTTATCATAGCTGAGCAACCTCAAACTAATAACAAAACTAAAGACGCAGTAAAACGAAACTCGGAGTAATTTTAAAGCAGTTGATCTACATCTACATGTACGTTCGTATGTGACGAAGCAAACTGGCGCATTTTTAAGTCTTGTTTTGCCAACTGCCTCCTTAAAATTCATGGTTTCATGTCTGACTAATTACCATTAATATACGTGAATATAATCTGCATTTTCATAAAAGAGAAAGGTTGCCCCCCCCCCCCCTCCCCCCGTTTTAAAGAATATAACACCAGATCTAATTTTGTCCTTAGTTTTATGTATGTAATTGATTTTCTAATTTATTTTGGCTACTCCTAGTTAGTATCTTTTGTTATAGGGTGAAATCTGTAATTGTTTCGTAACTTACATTTTATTTTTGACGTATAAACAAATATAAATTCTGTACTAATTATAAACATTTGGAAGACGAAATACTAGTAATCTTAAAGTATCTATTTGGCTCTATTCGAAAACACGTTAGCAAAGCCAGCCCTTCATTAATTCCAAAGTAATTTCCAGTTTTGTCAAAAGTATTGTTTGCGTAACGATGTATGTTAATTGCATGATTTAGACAATTAATTTGGCTTAACTCTTGTAGTGTAAGAAACTGTGAAAAAGAAATAATCATTCGATGTATTCAGTTAATCGAATGAGTTAAGTTTTAACTGTAATTTCTGTAAATTAAACTTCGAACAATATGTATTTTCAGCTCCTATTATTGTGAGGATGTATATGGGCCCGATTTTTGGTCCCGAGACAGTCAGTCCACAGCTGAGTTTCAGACGAGAAACCTGTGTTGATCAGAACAACAACAATCCTCCAACTTAACTGTGAAATAAGTGTTACACAATTAGGACGTGTCTTACAACAATGACAGCGTCTGCTCCATACATACCTTTCTATGCTTCAAGAAATGTGGACTTTGTGGTTAGGATTTTACTGCTTGCAGATGTTCAGTTGTAAACTATTGTAGCAGTATGTGAAGGTTTGCCTGCAAACTATTAATGAGGTTTATGGAAAGTTAAAACCATAGTGCACTGGCCATATATAACTGTGTATAATTGGGGGGGGGGGGGTGAAAGTAAACTACTGTGAAACGCAACTGTGCACCTGTCAGCTACATTATTTAAAGTAATCAGTGTTAAACTTCCACATCCCATTTTTCAGCCAGTACGTCGACACCGAGAAAAATCAACGAAGAAAAAAAAGAAGGCGAACCGTCACACGTAGACTGCAAATCACATTACAGTGTGTGGTGGAACGTACTTTTTGTACCATGCTCACTTCTCCTTTCTGTTCCAGTCCCAAAAGGGGCGCTGAAGAAACGATTGTCTCCTTGTAAGCTTGAATCTCTCTAGTTTCACCTTCGTTGTCTTTTCGAGTGATAAACTTAGGAGGAATTAGTATACTTATTGACTCATCTAGATAAGTACGCTCTGTAATTTGCCTAGTAGACCACTCCCTGATGCAGAACGACTTATTTATAATGTCTGCCACTAAAGTCGGCAGTGTATTTCAGTAATGCATTGCTGCTTTCTAAATGAACGTGTAACGGAAATCACACACTTCATTGTTTCTTCTCTATTTCCTCTATCAATCATTTCTGGTACGGATCCCAGATTTACGAGCAATATTCAAGTTTAGGTCGAACGAGTGTTTTGTAAGCTACCCCGTTTGTGGGTAGAAAACATTTCCTGGGGATTCTTCCAATCAATCTCAGTCGAGCATCTGAGTTACGTGCGATTAGATTTATTTGGTCGTTCCACTTTAAATCGCTCCGCACACTTGCTGCTACATATTTTACTGATGTAACTGCTGCCAGTGAATGTTCCGCAACCGTGTTATCATACAATAATGGATTTTTCTGTCTATGTATTCGTAATACGTTGCATTTGTTTGTATTGAGGGTCAACTGTCAGTCCCTGCACGAAGCGCCGATCCTCTGCAAACGTTCGTGCTTTTCACTACAATCTGATGCGTTGCATCTTCTCTGTATATCCGTGATACCCCTCATGGCTTTGTACACCGGAACATTTACACATATTATGAAAATAAATGGTCCTATATCTCTGCCTCGGGTAGACCCAAAGTTACTTATACATTAGATGTTTTTCTCTCCGTTAACAATGACTCACTGAGTTCCGTTTCATAGGAACTACTAAGTCATCACTTCTGTCTCTATGCTGTTCATTTTTGCAACACAACCTTCGACCAGCTTAGAGACAGAAGTGATGACATTTTCTGCACGACCTGACCATCACTTTTCAGGACAATGCTCAAGCACGTACAGTGCAAGCTGTTACTGATTTGTTTGACTGATGGGGCTGCTGAGTGCTATACCACCTACTGCACACCCCCGACTTAAGCCCTCGTGAGTTCAAATCGATTTCTATACTGAAGGAAACACTTCACGGCATTCGCTTCAGAATTGCCACAAATTCGTCGGGCAATAGACCGCGCCGCTATCAACACAAGTGGCACTGCTAAGAGTATCCTACGACTCCCACACTGCTGGCAACGGATTATACACAATGCTGGTGACTACTTTGAAGCTCAGTAAAACTTTGTAACACGTATCTATTTTGGACGAGCTGTAAATAAATAGTTGCCACTATTAGAGTTCGTGCCAAAAACTGGTATAGGTATGGATACCCAAATACAGAGATATGTAAACAGGCAGAATACGGCGCTGCTGTCGGCAACGCCTATATAAGACAAAAATTGTCTGGCACAGTTGCTAAATCGATTATTGCTGCTACAATGGCACGTTATCAAGATTTCAGTGAGTTTGAACGTAGTGTTATAGTCGAAAGACGAGCGGTGGGGCACAGCATTTCACCACTGCACCATGAATACCAGCAATCCGGTAAAACATCAAATCTGCGACATCGCTACGGCTGGAAAAAGATCCTGCAAGAAGGGGACCAACGACGACTGAAGAGAATCGTTCATCGTGAATAGAAGTGCAACTTTTCCTAAAATTGCTGCAGATTTCAATGCTGGGTCATCAGCAAGTGTCAGCATGCGAACTATTCAACAAAACATCATCGATATGGGCTTTCGGAGCCGAAGGTCTTCTCGTGTACACTTGATGACTGCTCGACGCAAAGCTTTACGCTTCGTCTGGGCCCGTCAACACCGACATTGGACTGTTGATGACTGGAAACATGTTGCCTGGTCGGACGAGTCTCGCTTCAAATTATATCGAGCGGACGGACGTATACTGCTATGGAGACAACTTCATGAACCCATAGACCCTCCATGTAAGCTGGGGCTTGTTCTGTAACGGTGTGGGGCGTGTGCAGTTGGAGTGATATGGGACCCCTGATACGTGTTGATACAACTCTGATAAGTGACACGTAGGTAAGCATCCTGTCTGATCACCTGCTTCCATTCATTTCCGTTGTGCATTCAGACGGACTTGGACAATTCCAGCAGGACAATGCAATACCTCACAAGTCCAGAATTGCTCTTCTGTGTGTAAGCACTTCCGCAGGCCACCAACCTCCCTGGACATGAACATTATTGAGCACATCTGGGATGCCTTGCAACGTGCTGTTCAGAAGAGATCTCCACCCCCTCGTACTCTTACGGATTTATGGACAGCCCTGCAGAATTCATGGTGTGAATTACCTCCAGCACTACTTCAGACATTAGTCGATTCCATGCCACGTCGTGTTGCGGCACTTCTGCATGCTCGTGGGGGCCCCACACGATATTAGGTAGGCGTACCAGTTTCTTTGGCTCTTCAGGGCATATACATGGTGTCCCAGGAGGAGAAACGCTCAATATCCTGGGATATGACAGGAAAGATCATTTGAAGCAAAACCACTTAGTAAACATGGGCGCTAAAATACATACTTTAAGAGCTGTAAGCACATCTTTACCTTCGATGTTGTCAGTTGCACAAAAATATTATTAGGCTCACTTTACCGCTTTTAGCAGTCAGATTATCATCAGTAGGTTGAGGTAGGCCCAAATCAAAAATGAGCCGACGTCAAATAAGGATCGCATGATAGTGTCTCACAAAGAATCGGCAAAAAATACATATATTAAAAGAGTATGTAACAAAACAAATGTACACAGATTGAACAACAGGTAAGTTGAGATGCTATAAACTCTAGCGGTTCCACATGCTGCATGTGAAAGTTGCTGGATTTGGACGGGTTACTCCTGTAACTGAAATATCAGATCTGAAGACGGTTCTGGATGACCCGAAACCGGTCATATGAATAAAAAAAATTTTGCAATCAAGACGGATTATAAGTAACATTATACAGTCACTGATTGCCGCTATCCCATCAGACATTATGTCTGTTTTTGCGAAGGTCCCACTTTGTATGAAGACGTAATAATCTCTCTTCATGTCGTCAGTACGTTGGTTGACATTCGTCGTATATGTAGCGTTATGTATGATTTTCAAATATGAGCGTCTGTTGATCGCTGTTCATCGCGTGTATAATGTACTCCTTTGTGATTTGACTCTCCTTATTGATCCGGTAACATGTTGTGGTTCTCGTGCTTAGCTGTTTTACAACATACTCTCTCTCCCACATAGCTGATTCCATGTAGGAAACTATCGCCCGATCCTTATTTGACTTTAGCTTACTTATGATCTGAGCCTATTTCAGACTTCTCGGGATGACAGTTGAAAATGATGAAACCAATAAAGTGAGTCTAATTAACTTTTTGTGGAGCTGAAGACTAATTCTCATCTTTCTTGAAAGAATATAAGTGCGTGTTGGTGTGTGTGTGTGTGTGTGTGTGTGTGTGTGTGTGTGTGTGCACGTGTGCCTACACCAGCGCCGTCAGCTCGTCTCACTCCCATTGCCCCTGCCGTAGCGCAGCTAGGCCAACCTGCGACACACGCCGGGCTGGATCGATGCACCGGCAGCGGCGGCGGCGGTGGCGGCGGCCGTTGCCATGGTAACGCCGCCAGCCTCCGCCCGGGTGACGCCACGCGCCAGCCCGCGCGTGGGTGGGCGTTGCCACGGCCGCCCACAGCTCCGCAGTGGGAGCGGAAAAAAAGCCGGCGCCTTTGCTGCCGGGAAAATCGCAGCAGCGCTCCCGCATCGGACCCGGGAAACCGCAACTCGGCAAACGCATTAGCAAACGAAGCAAACATCGCAGGAAATGTTAAGGGTCGTTGCTTGCTTCGTTAACTACAGTAAATTTAATGCTACTTTCTTTTCGTCGTGTTACCAGTATTTTCTTACCATATGGCAGATAAAGCCAGTAGCTGGATTTTACATTATTAAATAACTTCTTTTCAAAACTAAGATGAAACCAAACGACGTTGTGATGTTTTACACAATGTGTCCTCGTACTCAAGAGAACTGAGTCTCTAGTTTTCGTCCAGCTGTCCCGGATTTTTCCACTATTTTGTCTTATAATGCCTTGTGCTACGTGACACGGTCACGTCGATTTAATATCTAGCCATAACGTTACAAAGCGATATGAAATGAAATGAACATCTGAGGATTATGGAACGGAAGGCAAATGGTCGACTACGGTTTCTTGGGACAATGTTTGGAAAGTGTAGTTCATCTGTAAAACTGACCGTATATAGGACGCTAGTGCGATCCATTGTTGAGTACTGTTCGAGCGTTTTGGATACGCTCCAGGTCGGATTAAAGGAAGACATCGAAGCAATTTAGAGGCGGGCTGCTAGATTTGTTGCTGGTATGTTCGAACAACGCGTAAGTACAAGGTGACACAGAAAAACGGGAACATTTCCACAATCCAATAAAACCAGAAGTGATGAAGGAAATAAATTGCATTCATAGCAATTGAAACCTTACAACATTTCCATTTACAAAACATTGGTGGCATTTATCATTTTTTTTTAAATTACGTCCTTTAGATGTTCTTTTGCACGAATACATTCGTGAAATCTGCTGTTGGGATTCCACATTCACCGCTGCAACATCTCAGATGGGATGCTGTGAAATGCATCCCGAATTCTCTTTTTTAACTCATCCAGGGTTCTTGATCGAGTTGTGTAGACTTTGCTCTTGAGGTAGCCCCATAAGAAAAAATCACAAACGGATAAATCTGGCGATCTAGGGACCGGGGAATGTTACCGAATCGTGAGACCACACGGTTGCCAAACAATTCTCGCACATATGCCATTGATTGCCGTGGAGTGTGTGATGTCGCTCCGTGCTGTTGAGAGCAGGCTTCTTGAACGTTTGAAAAGTTGTTCAGTGTAGGTGTAACGAAAGTTCGTAACATCTCCACGTAACGATCAGCATTGACAGTTATAGTGTTTCTCTGTTCATTTGCGAAAAAATACGGTCCGATAATCCTATGTGATGAAACACCACACCATACTGTCACTTTACTAGCGTGTAAACGGTGCTCATGAACGTCATTAGGATTTGTGTATGTCCATTAATGGTCGTTCTGTTTATTCACATAACCTGTGAGATGAAAATGTGCTTCATCTGACATCCACAACTTGTTTAGAAATTCATCGTCATTGTTTATTTTTGTTATCATTTGTCGACAGAATTCTGATCGTTGCAGATAATCGTCGTCCTTCAATTGTTGCAAAATCTGTAGTTTGTACAAATGAAATTTTAAATCAAGATGATGAATTCTGCGAACACTCTCCCGGGACATTCCAACCACTGCTGCTTGATTACGTATTGAACGCCTATGGTCCGCAAGAGAGACTCGCATACAACATCAATGTTCGCTGGAGAACGCACACTTCTTGGTCGTCCTGTTGGTTTGTGCTTCATGTCAGATCCAGTCTCTTCAGCGTTATTAATCCAACATTTTATCGCGTGTGTCGACGGGACCTCATCATGATGCCCTAATTTATAAAAACGTCGAAACTCCCTCTGCGCCGCTACCAAACTATCATTGTTTTATAAAACATTTTTATGGCTAATGTAAGCTGTTGTCCATTCTACTGATCCACGATGACTGAAATGGCGGACTGTTTACTTTGCTAACTGTCACGAACCCGCAAGGCTGCCTCCTGTCCATGGCTGCCACTAGTCATTTCAAACATTCCCGTTTTTCTGTGTCACCCTGTATTATAGAGGTGCTTCGGGAACTCAAATGGGAATCATTGGAGGGAAGCAGACGTTCTCGAGGAGCACTACTGAGAAAATTTGGAGAACCAGCATTTGAGACTGACCGAAGAACGAGTCTATTGCCGCCAACGTACATTTCACGTAAGGACCACGAAGATAAGATACGAGAAATTGGGGCTAGCACGTTGGCTTGTAGATAGTTGATTCTCCCTCGCGTTATTTGGAACATGAAAGGAAATGAGTAGTAGTGGTATAGATTACCATCCGCCATGCGCCACACAGTGGATTGTAGAGTACGTATGCACATGCGTGATGTAGATGGAGATGTAATCAAGAGAAACCTCCCACAGTCCGTGGTCAGAACCCAATACTACACGAACTGACAAAAGACAAGTGATGTGCTCAAAAATATGGTCTAATGTCAATGTAGCTTTACACATGTACACGCTATTGACGAGTATGTAAATGGCTAGAGTTGCAATTCTCTGTGACAGTTAGAACAGCCATCACAGTACAATCGTGTTGTTCGTGTTTAGTGTTGCTACAAGGCCTTGTAGGGTAGATAAGGAACATGAACAACGTCATATGTTGCATGATCACTGATGCCACTTACTCGTGTGCGAGACCGTTATCAGCACCTAACAGTGTTTGTAAGGGATCTCATTAAGTGTACCTGTTTGACCTGATGGCTGAATGATCCAATTATTTTTTCCCACGTTTGTGGCATTCGGATGTGACAGTGGCTCGGTGTTCGACTGCATGGAAACGTGAGAGCAGGCATACTCGCCTTCAAAGCTCCGGTCGATGATATCTGAGTACTAGCAGGTACGATCGCCTTATTACGTACCAAGCATGTCGTTATCCCTTCACATCTGCCTCAGAGAACAATTAATTGACCACGTGCAACACTATCACGTACCATTTATCAGAGACTAGTAGCAGAATCTACCGTCCCTTGTATAGGCAGACGTTAACACCACAAAAAAACAGTTGCGTATGGAGTGGTGCCGCGGTCGAGAAGTAAAGACTGGACGAAAGGTGTCGCATCATGCTCACCGATGAATTGTGGTTCTGCACTACCCTGGATGACTATCAAACGAGAGTAATGGCCGCGCGGGATTAGCCGAGCGGTCTCAGGCGCTGCAGTCATGGACTGTGCGGCTGGCCCCGGCGGAGGTTCGAGTCCTCCCTCGGGCATGGGTGTGTGCGTTTGTCCTTAGGATAATTTAGGTTGTGTGTAAGCTTAGGGACTGATCACCTTTGCAGTTAAGTCCCAGAAGATTTCACACACATCTGAACATTTTTCGAGAGTAAGGCGGCAATTGGGGAATGTGTGACATGGTCTAATAGAAAGAGATAGGAAGTGATTGGTTCTGGTCGTGCACGGCGTTAGGATCACGCACGCCATAGCACACGGGTCGATCGGCGTTGCACCGACAGCTGTATATACAGGATGTTTCACGCTTCTAGAGATTGTAGAGGGTACTTAATAGATCAAGTGTTCATAGGAGCCCATATCCGGAAGCGTCATCCAACGACACTACAGAGTGTCAAACTAAGAGGCGATGGCGCCTGTAAGCGTATGTATGTATAGGGCGATTCCGTTGTGATGTTACAAACTTTCAAGGATGATGGAGAAGGACAAATGTATCAGTTTGAGGTAAGGGTCCCTGTACTGGAAACGAATGTGTCGAACGTTATAAGCGAACATCGTTCTGATACTTCTGACAGTGGAATACATGTACCGGTAATGTTCAAACTGAGACTGTACGCAACTTTCAGAGGTTGTAGTATGGATCAAACAAGAAAAAATCTCCAGCAAACATGAGGTCTAAAACGCATACCTTAAGAGCTACGAGCACTTGTTGAGGACAGTAGATGTGTTTTAAGTCCCATAAGAAGGAAAAAAAAGTAGATGTGTTTCACACTAGCAAAGATGTCTGCAGCTCGTGGTCTAGTGGCTAGCGTTGCTACTTCTGGATCACGGGGTCCCAGGTTCGATTCCCGTCCTGGTTAGGGATCTTCCCTGCCCGGAGACCGGGTGTTTGTGCCGGCCGCTGTGGCCGAGCGGTTCTAGGCGCTTCAGTCCGGAACCGCGCTGCTGCTACGATCACAGGTTCGATTCCTGCATCGGGCATGGATTTGTGTGATGTCCTTAGGTTAGTCAGGTTTAAGTAGTTCTAAGTCTAGGGGACTGAGGACCTCAGATGTGGAAGTCCCATAGTGCTTAGAGCCATTTGAACCATTTTTGGGTGTTTTTGTTGTCTTCCTCATTTAATCATCATCATCATTCGTGACATTGGCTAGACTGGACTGTCAAAAACATGGGATTTTGAAAAAATTGGGACTTGGCACTTGATGACCGCGCAGTTGAGCGCTACACAAACCAATCATCATCAACACTTCAGTGAAGGTGAACAAGTGCTTGTCTTTGGTCATACTATTACGTCTGATAGTTGCATATCCTACTTTTTTAGCAACAACACTACCTCTACATGTGATACTGTCAGATGTATCAGAATGATTTTCGCTCGTTTCCGAACCCGGGGCCCTTACCTGAAATCGATAGACTTATTTGTCTCCACCATCCTTGAAACTCTGTAGCATCATCATGCAGGGTTTGTATCATCATCATGCAAGATGAATCACCCCAAAATTTGCATCGCAAATATTGCGGAAATGGAAAGTGTTATTAATGTGCGGTTTTCACATAATGGATTGGTAGTCAGGGGCCCGTACTGTTAGCCAATCAACAGATAGTAATAATATTTATAAAGTGTATTTTTGGCGCAAATATACACTTTTTAAATGGAACAATGCCTTATGACATTAACAAACTAAAAGTAGGGCAAATTAAAAGGTCAGTAGTATTTGTTACAAGACTCTAGTGCGAGTCGTTTACGAGGTATCGTATTTTAAAAAGTTCCCGCAGCTATACTTGTACAATACTTGTGGAATCACACACTAAAGAACATCATAAGCGCATACACTAGTTATGCGGATTCTGACTAGTAACTAAACAATTAACCATCACAGTGTTCAATACGCGCTTTCAGTCTGGTATGTAACATCTGCTCCACACATGCTAGCGTTTCAGTGGAGACGTCCGAGCAGGCTGCAGTAACATGTCGTTGACGGAGAATGTGGAGGACACTTGCCTGACTCTTGCCACTTCCTCGTTCGATTGAGCGGGAGGTAACGTGCAGATCAGCTGTAACAGCTGTCGTCACTTGTTTCCATCTGTTGACATCTGTTGGAATATCTTGCCGCATACACCGCACAAGAACGAACTGCATTATCTCTACACTCTCCATACGCCATGAGCATGTCAGCTTCTTCTGCATTGGTAAATCCCATAACCCACTCACGACCTACCGCTTGGACTGTCCCACACAAGCTGACTAGAAAGTCTCAATGCACTCAAGGAATACACAACCAGACTGCAAGCAAACATAACATCGTACCTAGCAACTACGAAGGTTGAATGGCACAAAGAAGTGTCGGTGTTCAAAATATAGTATCTCGTAAATGACTAGCACTAGAATGCTGCAACAAACTCCACCGGCTTTCTAATTTACCCTACTTTTAGTTTGTTAACATCCATTTAAAAAAGTGTGTGTTTACACAAAAAATACACTTTCTAAGATTTATTACAGTCTGTTTATTGGCTAACAATATGAGGCCCTGACTACCAATCCATTCTGTGAAAACCGCACATCAACAGCACTTTCCATTTCCGCAGTATTTGCGGTCCAAGATTTACGTGACTCACGCTGTATAGTATACATACATTAACAGGCACCAGCGCCTATAGCCTTGACTCCTTGAAACGTCTTTGGATGACATATGGGTTCCTATATGAAATTTGATCTAGTATATTTCATCTACAGTCCCTAGAAACCTGTAACAGAAATTTTAAGTCATCCTGTACAACTAGATCTAGTATGTTCAATCTACAACCCCCAGAAACCTGTATCAGGAATTTTGAGCCATCCTGTACATCCTATGCCTTCGCCCACATAAGCGTTTGTCACACACACTTCGTCCTCCACCCTCCCTTTGTGCATTTGCTACTGCCCCTCCACCTCAGCCCATTTCCTCTTGTCCTGTCTTTGTTCATCTCCCCGTCCCTCTTTGTTCACCTCTTCCTCCACCTCTCTCTTTGTTCATCTCCTCCTTTCTCCTCTCTCTTTCTGTTCGTCTTCTCCCCCTCTCTCTGTGTTCAGTTCTTCTCACTCCGTCCATCTCTTCCTCCTCCCTCTTTCTGTGCCTCTCCCCCCCCCCTTTCTCTCTCTCTCTCTCTCTCTCTCTCTCTCTCTTCTCTCTCTCTCTCTCTCTCTCTGTCCAGAAGCACCCTTAATGGTGAGGATGAAATGAAAATAAACAACCTAGCAAATAAAAATTTAATCATTTACAAAAACTGGTCACTGTTAATCACGCTTTTACGTTGTAATTTAGATAAATTATGCGAAATTACCAGTTTTTAATAACGATCATCACTGTTGCCTTTGCTTACTTTACTATCAAGATTTGTTTTCTCATTGTCGCTGTTTTCGTGATTCTCTACCTAAATTACACCGTCTTCGTTAATATCCAAGCTACTACCCAAGTAACACTTCGTGAAGCATACTTCTTGAAAGCTCCCGATTGAGAACCGTGAGTTTGAGATTAACATCATAAATGCACAGAATACCGAATTTTCTGTGTTAATTTCTTTCAAAGATACCAACCACTCTCTGCTGAATACTAAACTTTACTCTTTATCTAGAGAAATACTGTACTTATCCAGTCGTACAGAATTATGACACTGTGAGCATAGTAATAGTCAATGCCAACATTGTTACCTGACACGTCGATTAGCTTCGGAATCCTAATATTGTTACCACATTCTGATTTAAGGAATGAGCGCTAAAGCTGACGTTTCTTTGATGCGAAAAGAAACCATTATTTGTAGTCCCTTGCATAAAACCCAAAAACTGCAGGTTATATTAAGGCCACTTCTCTATATTTATAAATTACTGTTTCAGTCACAGCTTTGCCCGTGTATGCATATGTCACATACACTGGTAAAGGTACAGATATTGTGATCATTGGTACCTCAAAATATACCAACTTCAATGTATTAGTTATTTTTTCTTTGTGTCTGAAACTTCCTTTCCGTAAACATGTTACGTAATTTACTACCTGGATGATCGTATTATTGAACTGGAGTAGGCCTGTCACTATAGACTACCCATTTCACATCCATGTAGCCATACTTTAATACCTGACCTGCTGCCCAGGTGAAAGTAAACATTAATGGTTTACTTCTGCACGTGTACTTCGAGATACTAAGCAACCTAAAAAAATATTACTCGTAATAGCTATAATTATTAGTCTGAATATGAAGTGAATACTGCTGTAATGTTGTTCACTCACCAAGTCATCAATAGAGGTATACGCATTTATGCCCGTAACACCATATATATTGCACCATATCCGAGTTAATTAGCATTGAAATATACCAATCAGGCCGCTGCACGCACAAATTGTAATGACCTGCCAAAGTCGATGTCGCATAACGAGTTCTTCCTTTGTTTTCCTAACTACCAATAAGATAATGACACAAAAAGCGACTATGGGACAATAGCTGTCTCGTGTGCTATCACCTACGCTATGATAACAATTTACACTATTTGCATTTGGCGGACCTCTTGAATTTGCGCATGTGACGACCTAACTGACTAATTTCAGTGTTCATTCACTCGGAAGTGGGGCAGAATATTGAATTATTTTCTTAACAATTATTTCCCAGCACAACCGACCCCGCAACAAGCTTACGTGTTTTTCAGGCTGTTCATGACGACTCTATGTCGCTGATTCCTTGCTGCTGTTTTACACCTTGAAACTCCAGAGAGGACAATAAATGTATGTGTGTGATTCAGCCATATGACATGATGACATGATCCTTGGCCCCAAACCAACTGACAAAATTATTGTTTCTCTGCATTGCTCATTCTTCTGACCTGGTTGACGCATTTAAGAACATGATTAACAAACAGATTGCACTTCATACTTTTAAAGTAATCGAAATAAGCCACTTAGTAACACTTCCTTTTCCAACCTTTTTTATATGTCACCTCTCCCCATCATTAATACCACCTTTAGGGGTAAAAGGGATACTTTACTCTCACAGGGTTTTTATACAAATAACTGTATATAGCAATTTTGGTTGAAATTACTCCGGGTATTCCTGAGTTACATTTTTATGTCATCCTTTTAACCCCACTATGGACCATTGGGATGCTATCTGTGTCTTACTACCACAAACATCCCGCCCTATAGATGCATTTCAGTGAAGTCCCCGCAGGAGTCTACACATCGTTGTTTTTCTCCTAGGGTCAATGTATGCTGGACAAGCTTCACACACAAATTTTCTCTTCTTCAAAACATTCTCCAGAATGTTTTGAACATTTGACTTAGAGATGTTGCTCCACTGTAATTTGTGACACAACAACGTTAACATATTTCGACCAGACGTCTACTGCTTAACACTGCCTGCTTACAATTGACTGTGTAAGTAGGCTGTTTAGATTTTTTTATTGGTAACGCCACCTCTGTATGAAAATCACTGGCTGTGCTGTGTGCAGTCTGTGGCTGCTTTGCATTGTTGTAATAGTCGCCATTGTAGTGTTGGGCAGCGGCAGCTGGATGTGAACAGCGCGTAGCGTTGCGCAGTTGGAGGTGAGCCGCCAGCAGTGGTGGATGTGGGGAGAGAGATGGCGGAGTTTTGAAATTTGTCATGAACTGCTATATTTATATATGATGATATCAAGGTAAATACATTGTTTGTTCTCTATTAATATCTTTCATTTGCTAACTATCCCTATCAGTAGTTAGTGCCTTCTATAGTTTGAATCTTTTATTTAGCTGGCAGTAGTGGCGCTCGCTGTATTGCAGTAGCTTGAGCAGCGAAGATTTTTGTGAGGTAAGTGATTTGTGAAAGGTATAGTTTAATGTTAGTCAGGGTCATTCTTTTGTAGGGAATTTTGAAAGTCAGATTGCGTTGCGCAAACAAAATATTGTGTGTCAGTTTAAGCACAGTCATGTATAATTGTTCAAAGGGGACGTTTCATAACTGGTCGAACTGTATCTTACAGTTGTTAGTAGTGAGCTGACTGACACTGTCAGGTTTCTCAGATATCTAGCTGTAACATTGCAAAGCGATGTGCAATGGAAAGAGCATGTAGGCATAGTATTACGGAAGGCGAAAGATCGACTTCGGTCAATTGGGAGACTTTTTAGCGAAGTGCGATTCACCTGAGTACTGCTCAAGTGTTTTGGGTACCCAGCAGGTTGGATTAAAGCAGTTCAAGGGCGGGCTGCTAGATTTGTTACCAGTAGGTTCGGTCAGCATATGAGTATACAGAGAAATTTCGTTAACTCAAACGGGAATCCATGGAAGAAAGACGGTGTTCTTTTTGGGAAACAGTGGTGAGAACATTTAGAGAACAAGCGTTTCAAGTTGACTGTATAAGGATTCTAACGTTGCCAACCTATGTTTCGGGTAAGGACCGCGAAGACAAGGTAAGAGAAATTGAGGCATGTGGACAGTCTTATTTCCCTAGCTCTATTTGCGTGTGAAAAGGAAATGACTATATAGATGTAGTTCAGGCTGTTATCATAGTTACTACGTTGGCGTCGTTAATGCGCCAAGAATAAAAGTAGTCTCTAAAGTTCCTCGGTGATGTACGACATACATACAATGTTATCTATAAATATATAGCATAAATCATGCTACTATTA
Organism: Schistocerca piceifrons; assembly: GCF_021461385.2. Taxonomy (NCBI): domain Eukaryota; kingdom Metazoa; phylum Arthropoda; class Insecta; order Orthoptera; family Acrididae; genus Schistocerca; species Schistocerca piceifrons. The sequence continues at coordinate 262,914,910 of NC_060145.1, read as the reverse complement.
CAAGAACCTGTTCTATGTTTCATGAAAGACGGAAAAGCGTTAGGTAGACAGCTCTGTGTCAAAACCCATAGTGCGTGTGTATCGCGCAACCTCGCACTCTGCAGTGTGAACAAAAGGCGCCACCTGCAGTGTTTGACAAGTGCGGACACGTGGTGCCGGACAGCTGGGCGGCCATGTTGGAATGGGGGGGGGGGTGGGGAAGGAGAGACAGGACGGTGGGAAGCGGGTGGGAGCGGTGGGGATGAGTGGCAGGGCGCCACGTGCTCTGTCAATGCGACCCGGCGTGCCCTGGCGTGGCCTCTCTAGCACCGCAAGAGCAGGGTGTAGCGTAGATAGCGACTGGCCGGGTCACACATAGCAGCGGCACTGGGCCTGCGGGCGAGTATCAGGCCAGCCTCAGGCGCAGTCAAAAGGGGTCGTCAAACGGGGCACAACCTGCTGTGCTGTCCTCCCGTGCAAGCTCATATATACACTCCCGGAAATTGAAATAAGAACACCGTGAATTCATTGTCCCAGGAAGGGGAAACCTTATTGACACATTCCTGGGGTCAGATACAGCACATGATCACACTGACAGAACCACAGGCACATAGACACAGGCAACAGAGCATGCACAATGTCGGCACTAGTACAGTGTATATCCACCTTTCGCAGCAATGCAGGCTGCTATTCTCCCATGGAGACGATCGTAGAGATGCTGGATGTAGTCCTGTGGAACGGCTTGCCATGCCATTTCCACCTGGCGCCTCAGTTGGACCAGCGTTCGTGCTGGACGTGCAGACCGCGTGAGACGACACTTCATCCAGTCCCAAACATGCTCAATGGGGGACAGATCCGGAGATCTTGCTGGCCAGGGTAGTTGACTTACACCTTCTAGAGCACGTTGGGTGGCACGGGATACATGCGGACGTGCATTGTCCTGCTGGAACAGCAAGTTCCCTTGCCGGTCTAGGAATGGTAGAACGATGGGTTCGATGACGGTTTGGATGTACCGTGCACTATTCAGTGTCCCCTCGACGATCACCAGTGGTGTACGGCCAGTGTAGGAGATCGCTCCCCACACCATGATGCCGGGTGTTGGTCCTGTGTGCCTCGGTCGTATGCAGTCCTGATTGTGGCGCTCACCTGCACGGCGCCAAACACGCATACGACCATCATTGGCACCAAGGCAGAAGCGACTCTCATCGCTGAAGACGACACGTCTCCATTCGTCCCTCCATTCACGCCTGTCGCGACACCACTGGAGGCGGGCTGCACGATGTTGGGGCGTGAACGGAAGACGGCCTAACGGTGTGCGGGACCGTAGCCCAGCTTCATGGAGACGGTTGCGAATGGTCCTCGCTGATACCCCAGGAGCAACAGTGTCCCTAATTTGCTGGGAAGTGGCGGTGCGGTCCCCTACGGCACTGCGTAGGATCCTACGGTCTTGGCGTGCATCCGTGCGTCGCTGCGGTCCGGTCCCAGGTCGACGGGCACGTGCACCTTCCGCCGACCACTGGCGACAACATCGATGTACTGTGGAGACCTCACGCCCCACGTGTTGTGCAATTCGGCGGTACGTCCACCCGGCCTCCCGCATGCCCACTATACGCCCTCGCTCAAAGTCCGTCAACTGCACATACGGTTCACGTCCACGCTGTCGCGGCATGCTACCAGTGTTAAAGACTGCGATGGAGCTCCGTATGCCACGGCAAACTGGCTGACACTGACGGCGGCGGTGCACAAATGCTGAGCAGCTAGCGCCATTCGACGGCCAACACCGCGGTTCCTGGTGTGTCCGCTGTGCCGTGCGTGTGATCATTGCTTGTACAGCCCTCTCGCAGTGTCCGGAGCAAGTATGGTGGGTCTGACACACCGGTGTCAATGTGTTCTTTTTTCCATTTCCAGGAGTGTATGAGCTACTGACCCCTAGGCTGAACCTTCGGTGCAAGACTCTAATAGGCCCTTTTCTATAAGTAATCCGCTATAGAGCATTTTCCCATTGAAAACTAACAACACAGTATTTATAGTTTATTGTTTAATTCTGTAGAGAATGGTTTAATATGATTTAATGGATGAGAATCAAAAATGAAGAGCCATAAAAACTGTTGGGGTATTTAATACAATTTATTAACATCACTGTGAGCAGCTACATGCTCTTAAAAAAGGAACAAAAATCTTATGTTCCTATCGATGCAAAGTCATTATTTCAATATGAAAATGACGTATCATAATTGACACATTTATCTATTTTATTTCCTAATCACAATTTAAGTTCCTCATGCTAGTCACGTGAAGCAACGGCCTTGCCGCAGTGGTAACACCGGTTCCCGTGAGATCACCGAAGTTATGCGCTGTCGGGCGTGGTCGGCGCTTGGATGGGTGACCATCCAGGCCGCCATGCGCTGTTGCCATTTTTCGGGGTGCACTTAGCCTCGTAATGCCAATTGAGGAGCTACTCGACCGAATAGTAGCGCCTTCAGTCAAGAATACCATCTTACGACCGGGAGTGCAGTGTACTGACCCCACGCCCCTCCTATCCGCATCCTCCATCTAGGATGACACGGCGGTCGGATGGTCCCGGTAGGCCACTCGTGGCCTGACGATGGAGTGAGTGTGGTATGACACCACGAGCTGCTAACGAATATGTGGATCTTAAGACATCATGTTTCCCTACATTATCTCCTTAATGAATGAAGTTTTGTGCAAATGGCATTCCTCAGTTTCAGGAGCTCAAGGATCCGCAACTGGTGACATAAAGTAACCAGTTTTATTAGTCCTACCTTTGGATGAAATAAAACTGACTTTCCACGAAATCGAGCTCACTTCAAACTGCAGGAATTTCGTTAACTGTTCATTCAACAGCCTTAGCGAGTCTCCCAACTGAAGTGTCAATGGTCTGAACAAGCACCACTGATCATTTAATGCCAAGAGCGGGGCGTTTAAAAACTCGAAGGCTAACGTAATTTAGGCTATAAGAGCTGTCCATTGAAAGTTTCAGCCAATTAAGCACATACAAAATAATTACCTCTGCGCGTTTCAAGATAATATGGCGTGAGAATCGTAGTATGGAAACATACGTTTTTATCTTAAACTATTTGTAGTATGGGCATCTAGGCTGCAGCCTACATGCTGTGAAATATTCAAGCTTGATACACATTCTGAAGACACAAATATCAATGGCAGTTTCATTTATAAGAAGAAAAGTTTGTATAAAATTGTATTTAACTAGTAGCTCATTACTTCATGCATACTTATTCATATTTTATAGTAATTGTGATCATTTTGAAGCTTTAAGATAAAAATATGTGTATTTCATTTTTACTAAATTTTCCAAAATTATGTATCAGTTAATCGAAACAATGTCTTCGACAACGATTCAGATCATTTAAACCTCTTTCCCTCATAAACAGTCTTTGTCCTTCCTATTTGATTTGTGTGGGAAATAAGTTATAATGGAGCCGAGGCACTTACTGTGATGACGTGTTTAGCTGGAATTAGTGGCTCAAGGGAGCGAATGGATCTTAAACGTTGTCAATGTTATATCAGAAGAGATTGAAAATACATAAGATAAAAGTGAAGACATTTCATTTCGAAGTTAGTGTTCGATGCCATTAATCACAATACTATAATCAGTACCTGCTCTTCGCAAAATAAAGACCTGTGGCCGTAGTCATGTTCCTGACAAGAAGACAACGAGACCATCTTCAAGACTATCAGCTAAGTAAATAGTTATACACGACTGGTCTTTAAAATTGCTACACCTCGAAGATGACGTGCTACAGACGCGAAATTTAACCGACAAGAAGAAGATCCTGTGATATGCAAATGATTAGCTTTTCAGAGCATTCACACAAGGTTGGCGCCGGTGACGACACCTACAATGTGCTGATATGAGGAAAATTTCCAACCGATTTCTCATACACAAACAGCAGTTGACCGGCGTTGCCTGGTCAAACGTTGTTGTGATGCCTCGTGTAAGGAGGAGAAATGCGTATCATCACGTTTCTTACCCGATCTCTGAGTCGGCAGATGGGGACGTTTGCAAGACAACAACCATCTGCACGAACAGTTCGACGACGTTTGCAGCAGCATGGACTATCAGCTCGGAGACCATGGCTACGGTTACCCTTGACGCTGCATCACAGACAGGAGCGCCTGCGATGGTGTACTCAATGGCGAACCTGGGTGCACGAATGGCAAAACGTCATTTTCCGGATGGATCCAGGTTCTGTTTACAGCATCATGATGGTCGCATCCGTATTTGGCGTCATCGCGGTGAACGCACATTGGAAGCGTGTATTCGTCATCGCCCGGCGTGATGGTATGGGGTGCCATTGGTTACACGTCTCGGTCACCTCTTGTTCGCAATGACGACACTTTGAACAGTGGACGTTACATTTCAGGTGCGTTACGACCCGTGGCTCTACCCTGCATTCGATCCCTGCGAAACCCTACATTTCAGCAGGATAATGCACGACCGTATGTTGCAGGTCCTGTATGGGCCTTTCTGGATACAGAAAATGTTCGACTGCTGCCCTGGCCAGCATATTCTACAGATCTCTCACCTATTGAAAACGTCTGGTCAATGGTGGCCGAGCAACTGGCTCGTCACAATATGCCAGTCACTATTCTTGATGAACTGTGGTATCGTGTTGAAGCTGCATGGGAAGCTGTACCTGTACACGCCATCCAAGCTCTGTTTGACTCAATGCGCATGCGTATTAAGGGCGTTATTACGGCCAGAGGTGGTTGTTCTGGGTACTTATTTCTCAGGATCTATGCACCCAAATTGCGTGAAAATGTCAGTTCTAGTGTAATATATTTGTCCAGTGAATACCCGTCTATCATCTGCATTTCTTCTTGGTGTAGCACTTTTAATGACCAGCAGTGTATTTTAGTAAAGTGGGCATTTCTTCAACGACACTTCCATCAGAATAACGACGAAAATCCGTTCAGTGGACAAATCATTCAATAGACATTACTGAAGCACAGCTTGCATATGAATGTGGCACTCCTTCTGGACAAGCTGCTTTCCTGCATCGCATCGAGAAGTACCAGATGTTTCAAAAAGAAATATCCGGCTTCAGAACGGTATATCTTCCGTATGAATTAAGATAGGAACTTGAGGCAAACATAACCCAAGCACTCTTGGCAACGTGTGGTGTTAAAGACTAATCATGCACCGTACTGCTCTCCAGATTTAATCGGAAACGTTTGCTAGCGGAACTAGATTATTCTGCACTGCCATACTATGCCAATCAGCACGGTAATGGCTGGGTCACCATAGCTCTAGTACGATTACCTGAAGTCGATAAAGCTGCACGGCTAGAAAATTTTAACATCCGTGACGTCATTTCTCATCGGACATTTCAGCTCGGAGAGGTCTACAATAGAGATATGGGCAAATCATTTTATCTGTGTTCAATGCCCATGGTTCTGAGGACCAGGAATCATCGTAAAATAAATGAATCTGAATCTGCGTCAGTGTGGGTCAAAGGTGTTGACATCTGTAAAACAGTTTAGCTAATGGGTGATCTCACTCATTATTATAGAAATAATCAAAAGACACACAACAATAATACACACAATTTTCCAGGAAAGCAAGTAAATTTATTTGCTTGAGGAAAACCTACCAAGTACAGTAAGTTCAGTAAACCCTATCTTCCGCCAGTAGCTCCAGCATCTGATATAAGATGCCTCTTCCTATCGTCCGTTTCCACTCTCACTAAAATGGAACAATCTAGACAGGCATGGCGACCATCGCTGAAACAACCGGTTTTCGGTTATATCTTTTTTTTCACGCCAGTTTAAGCTGACTTAAAAATCGGTCAAAATAACCGGTTTCTGAAATCACCGATTTTCGTTTTTTTATTTCTATTATTTCCTGTAATAAACGTTGAAATAGAACAAAAATTGAAAAATTTTGACTCTCCCTGTTTCAAAATACATAGAATCAAAATATTAAATTCAACAGGAAAATAAAAGAAAACTTAGTCTGTCCTGCGTTGTTTTTATCGAAAAATGATAACTGGCTGAACACTACAAGAAGTTACTAATATTCTGATACTGATTTTAATTTATGAAACCCTGCTGGAAGTTCATTTTACAATCGATGATCATAGCACTGTTTGAGCACTGCGAACAGTCAGTGCTAAGGGATGAAAACTGGGGCTTTATCTGTCTTCAAATGTTCTAGCAAATAAAGACATTTTATGGAGACGCAGGCAGCAGATCAAGTACTTTACATTTTTATTGTATATTATGAAGGACTTGTTGTTAAGTTTATATCATTGTTACCTCTTTTATTATTTTACAGAAATCCAGAAAAACATTTAACCTTTTAAAGCAAATGAAGCATTGTACTTCATCGCTACGTCGCTCCACAAAAACGTTTAAAGTCCTGGGTCGGTGCCATTTTGCAATACAATGAATTTCCGGCGACGACGGCGAGAAACTACCGTATAGACCAGCTGGGAGCGAGTCCTGCGCACTGCACGTACACACGTTCCTTAAACCACGACACACGGCAACAGAGACATTATTACCTCAGTAATGCTGTACCAGTTATTATGCCATGTGTTTTTTGCTCGTTTCTGTCAGCACTGTTATTAAAATAGCACTGATCGCTTGTCACCATTTTCTGTAATAACGTAATATTTCAAATCAATGCTAATTTTACGAATAAAAGTTATTCCTTTTTAAAAAAAGATTTATTTAAGAACTAAGAATTTTAACACTGCTACTATGGCTAATTGACATTTCACGTTTTTCCTTGGTTATTAGAAAAGATAAAAAAACACTGTTATAATCGAGACCAAACAAATACCTAAAAATACCGGTTATTCAGAACTAAAATACGAGAACTGGTTTTAACCGGTCGGTTTTCCCCATGTCTATAACAGCCGCCCACGAAAATGAAAATTTCTGAACCAGAATTAATGCTCACATATGGGAAAACACTTTGGATTCTTCCAGGCTTTCCACATTTGACATATAATATTCTTGATCACTAAGAATCAATGACTCTCTGCTTTAGGTAGTGTTATAGGCCCTTTGCTGTTCCTTATCTATATAAACGATTTTGGAGACAATCTGAGCAGCCGTCTTCGGTTGTTTGCAGATGACCCTGTCGTTTATCGACTAATAAAGTCATCAGAAGATCAAAACTAACTTGAAAACGATTTAGAAAAGATATGCGAAAAGATGCAGTTGACCCTAAATAACGAAAAGTGTGAGGTCATCCACATGAGTGCTAAAAGGAATTCGTTAAACTTCGGTTACACGATAAATCAGTCTAATCTAAAATTCAACGAAATACCCAGGTATTACAATTACTATAATCTTAAATTGGAAGGAACACATAGAAAATGTGGTGGGGAAGGTTAACCAAAGACTGCGTTTTATTGGCAGGACACTTAGAAAATGTAACAGACCTACTAAGGAGACTGCCTACACTATGCTTGTCCGTCCTCTTTTAGAATACTTCTGCACGGTGTGGGATCCTTACCAGATAGGACTGACGGAACACATCGAAAAAGTTCAAAGAAAGGCAGCACGTTTTGTATTATCGCGAAATATGGGAGAGAGTGTCACAGACATGATACAGGATTTGGGCTGGAAATCATTAAAAGAAAGGCGTTTTTCGTTGCGACGGAATCTTCTCAGGAAATTCCAATCACCAACCTTCTCCTCAGAATTCGAAAATATTTTGTTGACACCGACCTACATAGGGAGGAACGATCACCACGATAAAATAAGGGAAATCAGAGCTCATACGGAAAGATATAGGTGTTAATTCTTTCCACGCGCTATACGAGATTGGAATAATAGAGAATTGTGAAGGTGGTTCGATGAACCCTCTGCCAGGCACTTGAATGTAATTTGCCGATGTGGCCGAGCGGTTCTAGGCGCTTTAGTCCGGAACCGCGCGACCGCTACGGTCGCAGGTTCTAATCCTGCCTCGGGCATGGATGTGTGTGATGTCCTTAGGTTAGTTAGGTTTAAGTAGTTCTAAGTTCTAGGGGACTGATGATCTCAGATGTTAAGTCCCATAATGCTCAGAGCCATTCGAACCAAGCCATTTAATCGCCGTCCCAAAGGAGGCACGAGTGCCCTGCATCAGCGAAGGATGTCGGCTGACCCCTAAAAACTCCCACAAAATTATTTTTCGTTTTGTAGCGGCCTAAAGCTCTAGTGGCATGCGAAGCAGCTCAGAACCTGATTCGGGTCGCACCCACGGTCTGTTCCCGAAAGTCAGCAGAAGTCGTCCGCTCCCGCGCTGGCCTCTTTCCTGGTGCCAACAACCTGGGACGTCAGGACGCTTCTGCGGTGTGACCGACTGCCGCATGACAAACGCCACAATTTGGTCTCCATTCCAGAAATGTCCAGGCGATGCAGAAACAAGGCTCTTCTGGAAACTCAGCGCTCGAGCGCAGTATTTAATCTCCCAGGTCCAGCCAATCGTGATGGGCCCATCTGGGTCCTACTATGACACACAGCCCGGGCCAGTCATCGGCGTACTTATGACGCAGCTGCGTCTCTTGACTCCGAGTCTTGAAGCAGCGACCTCCATCTATTTCTGTTCCCGGGGCCGCCAGCATCTGCCACATTCTCCATGGCCCAGACAGAGCCGCTAGTTCAGGACTGCCCAGCAAGATGCTGCCCGCCGCCGCTCTCCAGCCGGTAGTGCCATTTTCATCGCCTGGATGGTCTTGTTAGGCTCTCCTGCATAGCCAGGGCCGCCAGCTGGCTTGTCGCCGCCCGGCGTCTACTGTCTGCTGCACAGGCATTCATCTACGTTCGTAAACGATTGTTAATAAACAGTTTTGGCAACAGATTGGCTGTCTATATCGTTGGCAACTCGATCCGCTTCTACCGAAGAACCGCTCCTTCACATGTTCCGTAAAAACGGCCCGCTACAGACACCCTATTCAGGCAATCAGCATCACAAACTTCATTCAGGCCTTTCTAATGGCAGTTTTCTGCTCCCATCGATGAATTTCTTCTGATTCCTGTCAGAACCTTCAGGGGAAAGACTTGCCACACTGTGAAAATAACTTGCCCTTGCTGCAGCCTCTTAGGTCTCATCCACAACCCATTTATGAGGATTAGGGAAAGACTGGCCCAATGTCTATATCTCGCAGATACCGGAACCCGTCACAACACATCGAAACCCAAAGTTCACGATGGCGCAAGATGTTTAGTTACCAGTGTATGTAGTCGCTAGTAGGGTCCCTCTGGCGCAGCTAGCTCGCCGTTCATTACCCAATGTGCGTCGAGACGAGTGGGCAATAACAGAACAAGACGCGCTTTGCCCACTCTGTTGCAAAAGATGCAATTCATCTGGAAACGTATGGCATTATTTTCGTCGAGATTACGGCACTCCACCTCCTACAACTCAAAGCAGTAGACAGTGGTACAAGCAGGTTCTAGACGTGCTTGTATGTGAAACGTGAATCCACAGCTCGTCCCGCGACTTGTTCAAGATATACAGCACATTCAACAGAGTTTTAACATAGTCTACAGAAGTGTGCTCGTCGTGCCGCATGTTACTTAGCGAGTCCTCGTAAGTCTTTCAAGTGTTTTCTTCCGGCAACTCACGTGTTTCACATCACATCGAAATTTGTTCCAAGTCTTTCATGATGGTGGTAAACAACAACATGTATAGTTTTGTGAATTCATTCTGGGCGTGGAGATGGAAGACAACAATTTCCGTTTAGGTTTAGTGTTCAGTGACGAGGCTACGTTCCATTTAAGTGGAAAATTAAACCCCCACAATGTAAGGATAGGGGACAGACAGCAGCCACATACCACAGTCGAGCAAGAAGGACACCTCCTCTCAGAAATCACACACACCTATACTGGAATAATAATGAAGCCAGCGGACAGTATACCGTGTTACAAACTGTAGTGTTTATTCAAACTAATTCTACTTCACCGTGTTATGCTGGGTGACTTTCCATTGTGTACATGAAATCAAAGGTTATTCAGATAATTTTTAAACGAATGGAAAACTCATATAACATTTTTATGCAAAGAAAATACAGGATGTTCCCAGAGGAACTGTAAATATCTCACTAATTGCTACGTTAGACCAGTTCGAATAAAACATTTCACATTACTAGCTGTTAGAAACAAATACTCACGGAGAGCAAATGCAAACGATAAATGTCAAAGCTGATTTTCATAAATGCCACCGCTTTCTGCAATACAGTTTCCAGTTACTTTGACAAAAACATGTGTAGCTTTTCCGAGGACGTCCTGGCGTTTTTTTTATGAGGGCAGCACCATTCATAATCTTTCGAATGGTTCAAATGGCTCTGAGCACTATGGGACGTAACATCTGAGGTCATCAGTCCCCTAGAACTTAGAACTACTTAAACCTAACTAACCTAACACACATCCATGCCCAAGGCAGGGTTCGAACTTACGACCGTAGCGGTTCCGCGGTTCCAGACTGAAGCGCCTAGAACCGCTCGGTCACACCGGCCAGCCATAATCTCCGGAAGATGTATCGGCAGATATGGGCTCCTTTTACGGCGATCTAGGTACCCGGACTTGTAATCTAAGATTTTTACCTGTAGAGGTGGCTAAAAGGCAAACTGTACAAAGAAAAATTAAACAGGAATGACGAACTGATAGTTCTGATTACGATTAGTGCTATCCACCTGCCCACATTTTGAGAATTTTAAAAATGCACCTTTACTGAGAACACTTGCGACTCAGTTCTAGACGCCTGCAGGCAGGCAACTGGCATTGGAGGGCTGTGAAATGGCTGCCACCGAGGGTGTTGCCGAACTGGGAGTCTTAGAGGGATCCGTTGCTGTCGTATTCACTCATGTGTCAATGTTGCACCCCTCCGTGATCACTCCACAGGCGGGCACGAAAGAAGAGGTCTGAAGACGCATAAGCACGCTTTGCTGCCTCACAGCACGTTCACAGTTCGCCGAATGAGTCCGAACGGTCCCTAGTGACTCCGCCTCTACTCGGAAGCAAAAATTGCGGTCGCGCTGCAGCTCAGAGGGGTGCGTTGATGTTCGATGGGGATGCAGCCCACAATGGCCTTAGAGAGGGGCTGAAACGTCTAGGGTTGTCAGCAGCGTCAAATGTTGTCAGGAACGTTGTTCTGTTGCTCATCACACTGAGAACCGTCGTTTTCGACCTCGAAATGTGCGGCTATCAATGTCCCAAGGTAAAGGGAGGTATCATTGACGCCCTGTATTCCATCCTCTGATGCTTTTTCGTGTCGACCCTGAGCGGCCGTGTGTACGATGTCTTTTCCTCGGACTCCCATTAGAAAACAGGGTGTTTTCAACTCTGGATGTCGCCGTGCAGACCTCCATCGCTGAGGATTCAACAGAAGCGTTAAATGTGGGTAAGAGATGGTGTGACGACTTCAAGTTGGGCACAATTGTGCTAAATTTGGTGACAGTGTGACATCATTAACCCACCTTACACGTCACATGAACGTTTGAGATCTGGCATTTTTTTCCCCCGCTTGTGTCGACACCTTGCTACTCGAAGCGTCGCCGAGCCCGAGGGTGATGTCGCAGGGCGGCACGCTTTTGCACCATTACAGAGAAATGTTGTAGGCGCCTTGGAGACAAATTTCAAACTTCTGCGTCGGAATGGGAGAAAGTTACGGGGTTTCGAAGAATTGATCCTTCAATTGTATTCCGCAGTTCGTGTGGCAAAAACGTTTTCCCGAAACCCCGGGCCCGACACCAGCTGCAGAATAGGGGGAACAAAAATTTTGTTTTCGATGTTTCGTGTAGTTATTGACTGACTGTAAAAATTTTAAAATGCTGTCATAATCTACTCATTAAGAGCTACAATCTTATGTTAAAAGTTTAACACTACAAGACAAGTACTACAAATAGAAACTGTTTGTTTGTCTTGATGTAACCGACGGCGTGCAAAAACCCAAACTTTATTCATACAGTATATGAGGATGACAGCAGTTCGCGACTTCCAACAACAACGTTTATACATATTTCAAACCCTTACGAAATTTTTTGTTGCTGACAGTCTCTACAAAATGATGAAAGGAAAAAAAGTTTATCGCTTACTACATTTACTAAGTTTTTGCAGTCACACATCATGCCTGACGATTTAATTTATTACTTCTATACTGCTAATTCTATTCGTAACAGCCTTTCCAGACAGTAACTAAATACATCACTAAGTGTATGTGAGCAATTATACTGTTGTACAAAACCTTTCAGCAGATATGACATCATAAACATTAAGATAAGTCAAAAACTAAATTTCGCTTAAAATATACCACAAATTATCCTGTTTACATCCATCCAGTAGTTCATAATCTTAAATCTTTTCTGTACTTTTTCTGGCTTACGTGCTTCCAGGAAAATATTTAAAACATAAACTCAATTGTAATCAGACGTTTAAAGTGTTTTTATATACGAAAGTTCGCTTCATTAAAGAATCAGAGGTTTGATGGTTTTCTATAAATGAAATCTCTAATTATTCACTAAACTGTTGATTAAAAAAATTAAGAGAAATTTTCACCTGAAAATAATCTGTTTTTTCTACTGGGTGAACCTGAATCCCACAGATAAAATTTCTGACTTTGCTCATGTGCATTTCCAGAGTACCTTGGTAGAAGGCACCCGTGATTTTGTTACACCCAATCGAGGAATATATACCAATGATCTTCACCATATCTGTGTCCTTTGATTTTTTAACCTATTTATCCTTGTATCTGTCGTGCACTGAAAATAACTTCCCAGCGATGTAAATGTGAATGGTATGAGCTGTGTGACATGTGTTGTCACAAAATTATTCCATTCTCGGTACTTGCTGTCGACAACTGTAAGGTCCACTTCACTCTTTGTTCTCAAGCTTGCATTCAATTCAGCAAGCAATCATAAATATTTCTCTGTCTCGGCTTTGTTTTTCTACCAGTGTTAGCTGCAATTAACAGCGCCTCAGAGCAAAATGGGTAGGTTTACTGATGAAAAGTTGGCCACTATGCACCTCGTGTATGGATTAACTGAATGCACTGCAAGAGCGGTACAAAGTAGCTATGCTAAGCCTTTTCCTGCAGCGACGCCAACGCCATCACCTTACTTTTACACCTGTAGATAGGAGCCTTCGACAAATCGGTTCCTTCCCTGTTAGAATGTTTGTACATGACAAGTTGTTTCACTCTTATGAATTTAAATTCGAGGAAATAAAGGTACTTACGGTAAGAATCTGATTAAATCATAATTATGAAGGCCGTTCAATAAGGGATGCAACTTATTTCTCTTCCGAAAACAGCTTCGTTTTATCCTGGATGGCAGTACGCTATGTTATTCCCCACTCTTCTGGCTACAAAATCCTCTTTTCAACACAATCTCCGGTCAATGCGACGGCGTTACGCCACCTTGCTGTCAGGGCCTGTGCGCCCGCATGGTACCACTCTACTGGTCAACGATGGAGCCAACGTCTTGCTGCATCAATTATGTCCCCATCATTCACGTACTGTTCCCCGCGGGTGCATCCTTCATTGGGCCAAACGGATGGAAGTCAGAGGTTGCGAGATCCGGACTGTAAGTTGGATGAGATTCAAAATGGTTCTAATGGATCCGAGCACTATGCGACTTAACTTCTGAGGTAATTAGTCCCATAGAACTTAGAACTACTTAAACCTAACCAATCTAAGGGCATAACACACATCCATGCCCGAAGCAGGATTCGAACCTGTGACCGTAGCGGTCGCGCGGTTCCAGACTGTAGCGCCTAGAACCGCCCGGCCACTATGGTTGGCCAAGGTGGGTGAGGGAGAAGAGTTCAATGAAGTTTTGTGAGCTCCTCTCGGGCGCGCAGACTTGTTGAGGCCTTGAGTTGTCATAGAGAAGGAGAAGTTCACTTGCACTTTTGTGACAATGAACACGCTAAAGTCGTTTCTTTAATTTCGTGGGGGTGGCATAATATACTTCCGAGTTGATCTTTGCACCACGAGGGAGGACATCAAACAGAACAACCCCTTTAGAGTCCAGAAGACAGTCGTCATGACTATACCAGCTGAGGGTGCGGGTGCTGTGGCGCCATTCCATGGACTGCCGTTTTGTTTCCTGTTTGAAGTGATAAAATAATTTTTCATCGCCTGTGAAGATGGTCGACAAAAAATTGTCATGGTCAGCCTCGTGAGACGCAAGCAACTCTGCACAGATGGTCCTTAGTTGCTCTTTATGATCTTCTGTTAACCGGCGAGGAACCCATCGAGCACACAGCTCTCAGTACCACAACTGGTGGGCGAGTGTGACAGCACTACCAAGAGAGATATGCAGTCGAGCAGCCGGGTGTTTGATTGTGATCCCGCCGGCCACCTCGAATGGAAGTGTCCGCACGTTCCAACACTACAGGAATCAAAGTTTCGTGCGGCCGGTCGGCAATAGGGCAGATTTGCGCTGGCATGTTGCAATGGAGAGGGACGCCTCGCCCAACGACTCACCGTACTTTTGTTGATTCCATGTCTCCGTAGACGTTCTGCAATCGCCTATGAATATCTGCGATCCTCTGGTTTTCCCCCAAAAGAAACTCAATTACAACTCTCTGGTTGGAACACATCTCCATTGAAGAAGACGTTTTGAAGGCTACGTACAGCGCCACCAACTACCGGAACTTTGAAAGTATATGGGCCGCAGCGATGTCCTACAATAAATTCTGCATTTTTCCAACCGAAACGGGCCGAGAAAAAGTTGCATTATTTATTGAATGCCCCTAGTGCGTTATTACCCCGTAACAAGCCACCGGAGATCACAGGTACCTTATACGAAAATACTCAGAACAAATTCCTAAACAGCTTCATAAATTTCGTCAGTCGAGCTCGGATTACGGATGGACAACTCGATGTATGGTATCTATGGATAGAACTGTGACGATGTATTGTTAACGTTCCGATATATTATATTCAAAATATTATTTTTTTGTAATTCAATGCATCGACAGAGCGAACCTATTGTCTTATTTCTTTTGTGGTCTTAATTCGAGTTTTTCACCTCAGACGGCGCAGCACACAGACTCTCGTAATAACCACTTCAACTGAACCGAAAAAGTGGCTAAATCTTCATGTATCAAGCCGAAAACAATCAGAACACAGAATTGAGAAGAATACATTCATACCGATTTTTGGTACTGCTTCCTCTCGCTTCTGATTCCGTTATATTCACTCGTAAGTATGAACCGTGCTGCAATGGATGCGTGGTCACTTTATCGTTTGCTGTTTAGTTTCAAGTGGTTCGATTTGGGAAGTTGATGAGGTACAATATGGATGTAAACATTACGCTACGTATCCTGACCTATCTATTACGCGATTTTGTGCTACGTTTCGTGCAGCTCCGAAGTTTAAATAAGCACGCTCCATCGTGTACAGCCACGAGCGATTGTGACCGCAACACGCTATATAAAATTTATGCGCGATTCGTAAAAATGATAAACGATATACAAATAATAATTCTGCAAATGGCTTCAGTATAACTTGTAAAACAGAAATAATTCATGGTAAAGTTTAGCCAATATGTTTCCCAACCAATCGAAAGGACATACTCGTACAGAGAATTTGCAGAAAAAAGGACTGTCGCGAACAGAGTATATAATTCACGTATGTGAGCTGTGTGTGCAGGAAAAAACGTTCTAATGATATACTGTGACAATTAAACGTATTCCATACACCCAGTTCTCCGGTCGTGTAAATTCATGAAGACTGATTTGTGACAAAACGAAGACAGTGAACGCGACTCTGACAAGACATATAAAAATGAAGATACCCTTTCGTTATGGACTGACCATATTAAAACAGAACATCAATATTGGGAGGGTATTTAACCTGACGATTGAGTTCTATGAACTTTCAGCTTACGTGAAAACTCATCTATAATAGCTAAACGAATGCCTGTTGGAGATTTGAAAAGAACATGGGTAAAATACAATTTTCAAAATTGTTAAGTACCGCGTTTAAGTGTTTGACAATGGTCAGCACATCTGCCCCGTCAGAAACTATTTTCACTTGCGATGGAAGTTTTGAATGAATCACGAATTTGACTGAAGGGAAAAGAGTTGAGCAAAATGTTTTTCAAAGCCTAGAAAATAAATACTAGAATTTCTTGAGAAACCATATTTTTATTAAAATTATCTTTGTCATTTCTATTAAAATGTTTTGAACAGTATGAATTTACCTGTTTTTTTTGTTTTTTTTTTTTAACTTCAGGCATATACCCTGTTAAGTAAGACCATCGATGTATTCTAAACTTCGATTTATTTTTAAATATATCGATATAGAATCGATGGCCCCAAGCAATATATAGGATCGAAAAAAAATCTACATATTTTCGAAATATACATTCCTAGTCCAGCGTTATCTTATACGTGAGAGACTCTACTTTAGCATCATGCATTGTTCCCTCGAACGACCAAACACGCTTATGGGACATGAGAGCAAAGAAAAGTGCTGGTTTTTGTGTGCTGGCAATGAATTCGCCATTTGATAACACGGAGAAAACGACCTATGTCTCTTCGCTGATGTGTAACCGACACCGAATTCATGGCGCAGATCGTAGGGAATACAGTATAACGTGTAGCTGTAGAAACCCGCAGGGCACTTTACACCAAGCATGAGCAAGGAGAATTCAGAAAACCAACAGATTCCTGATCTCGTGTCTCACCATGTTCCACCCAGAAGCATTTGACGATTTCAATTACAAGAATAATATACGCTGTTTCTAGAAGATAAACCACTGTTGGATCCAATACAATTTTAGAATTTCTGTACCAGCCTCAGCTTCCGATAATAATGGTAGTTGTAAATGCTTCCGGTAGCCTATATTTTACATAAAGTGAGGTGACAAAAGTCATGCGACAGTGATATGCCCATATAGAGATAGCGGTAGCATCAAGTACACAGGGTATAATAGGGCAGTGAGTTGGAGGAGCTGTCATTTTTACTCAGGTGATCATCATCATCATCATCATCATCATCATCATTTAAGACTGATTATGCCTTTCAGCGTTCAGTCTGGAGCATAGCCCCCCATATAAAATTCCTCCATGATCCCCTATTCAGTGCTAACATTGGTGCCTCTTCTGATGTTAAACCTATTACTTCAAAATCATTCTTAACCGAATCCAGGTACCTTCTCCTTGGTCTGCCCCGACTCCTCCTACCCTCTACTGCTGAACCCATGAGTCTCTTGGGTAACCTTGCTTCTCCCATGCGTGTAACATGACCCCACCATCTAAGCCTGTTCGCCCTGACTGCTACATCTATAGAGTTCATTCCCAGTTTTTCTTTGATTTCCTCATTGTGGACACCCTCCTGCCATTGTTCCCATCTACTAGTACCTGCAATCATCCTAGCTACTTTCATATCCGTAACCTCAACCTTATTGATAAGGTAACCTGAATCCACCCAGCTTTCGCTCCCATACAACAAAGTTGGTCCAAAGATTGAACGGTGCACAGATAACTTAGTCTTGGTACTGACTTCCTTCTTGCAGAAGAGAGTAGATCGTAGCTGAGCGCTCACTGCATTAGCCTTGCTACACCTCGCTTCCAGTTCTTTCACTATATTGCCATCCTGTGAGAATATGCATCCTAAGTACTTGAAACCGTCCACCTGTTCTAACTTTGTTCCTCCTATTTGGCACACAATCCGTTTATATTTCTTTCCCACTGACATTACTTTCGTTTTGGAGACGCTAATCTTCATACCATAGTCCTTACATTTCTGATCTCGCTCTGAAATATTACTCTGCAAACTTTCAATCGAATCTGCCATCACAACTAAGTCATCCGCATATGCAAGACTGCTTATTTTGTGTTCACATATCTTAATCTCACCCAGCCAGTCTATTGTTTTTAACAGAACTCAGGTGATTCATGTAAAAAGTTTTCCGACGTCATTATGACCGTACGATGGGAAATTAACGGACCTTGAACCCGGAGTAGTAGTCTCAGACGCATGGGACATAGCGCTTCGGAATTCATTATTCCAAGTTCTAGAGTTTCAACAATGTGCCGAGACTTCAAGGATAACGTCTTACTACGGACAAAGCAGTAGCCGACGGCTTTCACTTAACGACCGAAAGTAGCGACTTTAGTTGTCAGTGTTAACAAACAAGCAACATTGCGTGAAGTAACCGCAGAAATCAATGTGGGGCGTACGACGAACGTAGGACAGTGCGGCGAAATTTGGTGTGAATGGGCAGCAGACGACGGGCATCACTGCCTTTGCTAACAGCATGATATCGCCTAAGTGCTTCTCCTGAGCTCGTGACCATATCGGTTGGACCCCGTCGACTGGGAAACCAGGTCAGATGAGTCCCAATGTCAGATGGAAAGAGCTGATAGTGTTCGAGTGTGGCGCAGATCCCGTGAAGCTATGGACCCAAGTTGTCAACAAGACACTGTGCAAGCTGATGGTGGCTCCATACTGATGTTGGCGGTGTCTACATGGAATTGATGGGTCCTCTGGTCAAGCTGAACCGATCATTGACTGCGAATGGCTAGTTTCGGATACTTGAAAACCGTTTGCGACCATTCATGAACTTCGTGTTCCCAAACAACGATGGAATTTTTAAGGATGATAATGAGCCAAGTCATTGGGAAACAATTGTTCGTGATTGGTTTGAAGAACATTCTGGACAATTCGAGCGAATGATTTGGTCACTCATCGAACATTTATGAAACATAATTGAGAGGTCACTTCATACACAAAATGCTGCACCGGCAACACTTTCGCAATTGTGGATGGCTGTAGAGGCAGCATGGCTCAATATTTCTGTGGTTGGCTTCCAGCGACTTGTTGAGTTCATGCCACATTGGGCTGCTGCACTACGCCGAACAGGAGGGTCCCGACACGATATTAGGAGGCATCTCATGACTTTTGCCACCTCAGTGTATATCTGGCAATATCACACGCTGTTTCATCAAGACTTCCAAACGCAAACAACAAAAACTCTGTCAGTACATAAAACAATCAAGGAAATGAGTAACATAAGAATAAAGAAAAGTAAAGAACAATACCAAAAATGTTTCCTTCCAGTTTTTCTGCGAATTTTTTTGCCAGTAACGCCGCTGCGTATACATCGTTAGTAGTCGGAGTGCTTTGTAGTACTCCATTTGCCTTGATAACGGTTTTCCATTTGGGAAATCTCCTGACGGAACCGTTCTCCATGTTCGTCACCAATTGTGCCAAGGTTATATGGGAAGCAGTCCAAATGACCATTCAAGAAATGTATTTAAAGCGAAGATGGTCCGATCTCATTATTTATTATGTGGATACGGTGTCTGTTCTTTCGGACATGTCTGACAGAAGAGATACCATTGATGACCTGCAGCCGTCTAGAACGAAATTAGAATTATATTAATACCTTCAGCTGCTGATGGACGTTGATATATATCAACGGGGACAAGTGGAAATGCGTGCCCCGACCGGGACTCGTACCCGAGATATCCTGCTTACATGGCAGACGCTCTATCCATCTGAGCCACCGAGGGCACAGAGGGTAGTGGATAGTGCGACTGCTGGGACTATCTCGCGCACACTTCCCGCGAGACCAACATTCTCACCTTGTATGTCCACACACTACATTCGTAGTGTCCCTACCCGACACACTCATTACTCGTGGAAGACATTCTTACCAAGTCCCGTAAGAGTTCGGGGAATATGTGTGCATCAGCACAGAAGAAGACGGTCATGGCCGCTATTGCCAGAACTGTCGATATATATCAACGCCCGTCAGCAGCTGGAGGTATTAATATAACTCTAATTTCATTAATTATTGTACAATAATATGGCGATGGTTCTTTGCCTTGCAGTTACCTAAAACGCTCTTGTAGAAAACTGGGAAAGAAAATCACATCATTATCCGTCAGATATTACGTCCTTAATCTGCGGCCCTTCAAACATTCCTATTTTTATTTTTGCATCACTGATCTTCCGGAATTTTCTCACGAGTACATGAAACAACCTTAAATTTTGTTCATGACTTTTACTAAGTTTTGGACTAGAAACAATTTAATGTGTAGCGGAGGTAATTACCTATTTTTTGTGCCAACAAGAGTTCTGTTCACCGCACTCTTCTATGCGGGGAATAATTCATTCCCAGCAGGCCATATTTTTCCGTAATAATGGTCTATTCTATTTGTACCGCCCAACTCACACAAAAAGCAACACTGCTTTGTGTAACAGGGCTGCGTGCCGAGATGAATTGCAGTTACCTTGAGATCTGCATATAAACACCCTTTGTCTTTCTCGCACTAGATAAATGGGAGTAGTCGTTTAAAGTTGTCCTGTGTCTCCTTCAGATAACTGCATGACCAATCGAATCTAAAGGAAATTTGTCCGTTTTGCGGAGAAGTACTGCTTTCAATCCAACTTCTGCTGAAATCTATAAACAAGCTCCACTCATTTACACCGAAATCATGGTCAACAATCTCGATATCATTCCCTGAAAGCAAATTTCAGAAATGAGTACCACATGTGGTAATACTTGACTACTTTTCAACAATTTAATCTGCAGAATATTTTAATTATGCCATAAAGCAATAACTAAAATGCAGTGTTGTCAAGGGTTTCGATAGATAATGGGCATTGTGCCGCAAGGAACTTACACGATACCCAAATCTGATTTCATTTTAGTATTCACCAATCAAAAGTTAGGAAGGAAAACCTTTCACATTTATTTTGAGAAAAATGTTGTTGACAGTGTAATGGACAGTACATCGAACCAACTATTTCGACAACCTGAGAAACGAACTACAAAAGCAAAGATCCACTTTCATCAGGACAGCCATGATAAAACGGAAAGAGTTCAGTGGCAACAATAATGAAGAGGTACAACAAATAGCACTCTTGCCATATATGCAAGGCCACAACGTGAGAAACATTTTGCCTATGGAGATAATCAACCCGTTATACTAAAGTAGGAACAAAAATGAGAGATTTCATAGTATATACTAAGAATGGCGTCTACGGTCTTTACAAGGAAGTAACCTATTAGCATTAAACTGTATGTACGTATTGCAGATAAATAAAAGGGAAAATCCCACTGATTATGCTACAGCTGTGGTGAAAAATGTTTGTATATTAAACCAAATCAAATATTGTGAACTTGCAAAGAGGTAGATCCTGTTTAATTTAATCTTATTCACCATCCTGTCTGCACAGCAGAAAGTTATTTATCTAATTGTAATAGCCAGTCCGAGGTGACGCTTATGGTCAAACGTTCGTCCTCGAACACGTATTAAACTTACACGGAAAATGTTTCCGGTACACCAGAAAGTTGGACGGGAGCTACGTAACGGAATCTGGTGAAGTTTACGCAGGTAACCCACCGCCCAGTGTCGGAAGTTTTATGTGCATGCGGAGCCTCACAGGAGAACAAGTATGCGTGCCCGGTGAACAGCACAGTAGCTTTGTACTCTGTAGCTTCTTCAGCGCTCCATCTAAAGCCTTTCAAACTGGGACCATTTCGAAGAAGCGTATCATGGAATCATTACTGTAATATGATGTGGGCATCTGCATTAAAATTTTCTTTTTCTAAATTAGGACCACGCGAAACCATAGCTAGAGTTACATAAATCGTGTGCGTTAACAGGTGATTGGAAAATCTGTAAACTTAGGCGCATTCTTTCTATGTTTAGTTCATCTGTTAAAGTTCAGTTTAAAAAGGGTAAATTATTCAAAATCTAACAGTTATGCAAAACTCAGTGGGTTTCCCTGATTCTATTTCACATAAACCTTGGGATAGATTCAGATTTCTGTTTTGTAGTTGCGAAATTTAAAATGTAAAACTGAGATCTTGATTAATTAAGTAAGGCTTACAATACTTAATATATACGGATATTTGCTTCAGAAATATATTGATAAAAATATAATAAGTTCAGCAAGGCAGTTTCTATCAAAATCATTTGATGTCATCAATATGACGAAAGCAGTCTCATGGTCACTGAATGTTAAACTCTGATGTGCGGAAGTTGACGCTTTCTTAAAGAAATGACTTGTAACGCAATACAGACCTACTTTGGATTGCATGAAGATCATTTGCGTGAACCAATATGATTTCATTATGAAGTTTATGAAATGTGGTTTGACGGGGCCTTTTTTTCAAAGTTGGCTACACATCCTCAAATACGACGAAGCTAGCAAACATAGCGTTAATCAAAATAGGTAATTTAATAGCTTTAACAAGGAATCTGTATAAAAATAATTACTCGTTTATTCACAAGTATTACTACGTAATATACAATGACCTAAAGAATATCATTATTTGTAATATAACATTTTTTCGTAAAATAAAGATCAACCGCCTTCAGTCGCAATCGTGATTTTATTTCAGTGCATACTGTACTGGGGGTTCATCTTCAGTTGCTTTGACAGTCTACATCGATTCTTTTCAGATTCTGGTTAATTCTGGTCCTAATAAAATTACAATAGTGTATCACAAAGTTTACAAAACTGACAAATCGAAAACTAACATACTGTTTCCAGCAGTGGATACATGGTTTTGAAGCAGAGCATCAGTAAACATGTTTATGTACATACATACACTTTCCATTCTACAGCACACTGGTAAACACAAGTCGAATAACATCAAATGTAAAGATGCTGTATTACTATAAACACATAGGTGTTACTATTTCAAAGAAGACAGAAACGTATTACCTTATTGGTTATACAAGATATCATTTACAAAACAAATATTTATCAATATGTCAAATGTGGAATTATGTTATCGAATAGTTGTTTCTGTAGGCAAAACTAACCTGTCAAAATTATTTAAAACTGGTTCCTAAACTCTGTTCGTTAATTCAACCTGTTTTCAGAAGATTTTTCTTTGTCTAACATTATTTCTAATTGTTTTAGCAGATCAGGTATTTTCTACACTGGTTTTCTGTGTGGAGTACAGTTAGGCTGTCGTGAACGTCACTTAGTCTGTGTCTGGTAAGGTACAAGTGGTTGGCTATTGTGGATTTGTCAAAGCGGTTAAGACTAAAAGCATCAGTGCGTTTTTGTAACGTGCGAAGAAAGTTCTTCCTGTTTTGCCTGTGTAAAATGCGTGGCAGCTGTTACATTGTAATCTCCATTCTCCAATACGTTCTGTTATGGGGGTATTTGTGTTTACTATATGAGATAAGTGGTGTCCAGATTTGTAGTTTGTGGAGGATGATATTCTAACATTGGTGTTTCTAAATAAATTAACAATTTTTTGTGATGCTGTGCCTAAATAGGAAATACTTGTGAAGATACACTATTGTATAAAGTAAGTTACTTGACGTATGTGTTAACACATTGCCAGTAAACAAATCGAACAGAAGTCATCTGTAGTTTAAGGTGTCAAGAGCGATGTGCCTACTATTTTGTATAACCACGATGTAACAGTGTAACGTAAGTAGTTGAGTGAACTTAAAATAGTGCGATATTTTTTACGTAGAAGCCTTTTATCCCATTTTGTAAGAAAACAAAAATTGGAAAACATTCACCTAAAGTAAATGACGAAATTACGGAACAAACGTTGGAGAGACAGAAGAATGCAACGCAATGTCAAGTACACTTTAAGTGTGTTTCAGTCCCGAGTTATCAATTTTTATCTCCGATCAATTATTCACTCACTAATACAAAATTCACTATATATGACTTTCTTTGGACTGTCGCTGTTATTTTTTGTAAAGTTTGAAATTTTGTGCAGTAGGTGAGGTATGTTGTCTGTTACTATGGGCAGGTTAAATGGTGCAACATTATTCCGGTATTCTAAAGACAGTGTCGAGCTTGTCCGAGAAAACTTTGGAAACAGCTCGGTGCAAACTCTGAGAATATGAACATTCGCAGATATCCTAACGGTCTGTAATCAACTGTGGGGGTTTCGCTTTAAATTTGACGAGGTACCTCTCAAGCTCGAAAACCACACCAAAAACTTTTTCTCAGTAATGACAGAAAGCGTGTAAGCGAAGTGCAGTGCCTTTCTCATTGAAGTATGATCACGAAAGCGGTTCGATGATAAAACTCTAGCCTTCACCGACCAACGTTTGAAGTTAACCGAAGGTCTCAAAGCAGCCGGCCGCGGTGGCCGAGCGGTTCTAAGCGCTTCAGTTCGGAACCACGCGACTGGTACGGTCGCAGGTTCGAATCCTGCATAAGGCATGGATGTGTGTGATGTCCTTAGGTTAGTTAGGTTTAAGAAGTTCTTAGTTCTAGGGGACTGATGACCTCATATGTTAAGTCCTATCGTGCTCAGAGCCTTTTGAACCATTTTATTTGGTCTCAACGCCGTAGGTAACAATCGTGTTTATTTCGGAAGGTATACCTACGCAGTTTGTTCAAACTGCGTAGGTATACCTTCCGAAATACCGTCATATGTGGTTACAAGACCAGTGGTGCACTTGTTAGAGCCTATCACATTGTTCAAACACCAATGGATAATACTGCGAAGCAGTCACGGGAAATCTCTAGAACGTTGCGAGCCTCCTTCTACTGATGTTGTGACAATGTTATTAAATTTACGAACTTGAGAAATGTCTTTAGTTATTGTTTAAATCAAGTGTACCTTTCAGCAATAGTAACGCTAGTGGAGCGCAGCCAGAATGAGAGAAAAAGAATGTCGCACATAACAATTTTATTACTTCTCTGTTACTTGTAGTCCTGAAGGAAAACATTGCTCACTGACAGAATAATCTTGAGTCTACGCAGTATGACCCAGCCTTTTATTTTCAGATATGAACACCTGGGGTGGTTAAATCAATTCACCTGTTGATATATTGCCTTCATTTCAGGTTTCCGCATGGTCTTCAGCTTTACAACTTTTATGGGCTATCACGATGCTTACACAAATAAAAAATTATACTTTCTCTTCAAAAAGAGATTTAAACAAGTAAATCGACACATCAATGCGCAACTTCATCAGACAGACTCATTTGAATATAATTCCACGGATAAAATGACGAAGTTACAACTGTTCAACATGGCCTCATGCGCCAACAATTACATCTCACTCCTTCCGTCATCACACGACTTCCAACAATTAAGAACGTTCAAGTTTGTCTACAAATCAAAGGAGGTATTTTCAATAACAAATAACTTACTTAGACCCTACTGATAATATTTTTGAAGTTATTTGAAAAAGTTTTAATTAACAAATTGTAGTATTGACTTCCACTTGAAATAACATTATACACTGAAAGGCCAAAGAAACGGGAATGCCTGCCTAATATCGTGTATGGCTCCGTGAGCACGCAGAAGTGATAATTAATGACAGAAGCAGTGCTGAAGGGAACTGACACCGTGAACCCTGCAGGGCTGTCCATAAATCCGTACGAGTACGAGAGGGTGGAAATCTCTTCTGAACAGCACGATGCAAGGCATCCAAGATATAGTTAGTAATGTTCATGTCTGGGAAGTCTGGTGACCAGCAGAAGTGTTTAAACTCAGAAGAGCGTCCCTGGAGCCACTCTGTGGCGATACTGGACGTCTGGTGTGTAGCATTGTCTGCTTGGACTGCCCAAGTCCGTCGGAATGCACAATGAACATCAATGGATGCAGGTGAGCAGACAGGACTCTTACGTACGTGTCACCTGTCAGAGACGTATCTAGACGTTATCAGGTGTCCCATATCACTCGAACTGCACACGCCCCACACCATTACAGAGCCTCCACCAGCTTGAACAGTACTCTGCTGACATACAGGATCCATGGATTCATGACATTGTCTACATACCCATACACCTATCCGCTCGATACAACTTGAAACGAGACTCGTCCGACGAGGTAACATATTTCCAGGCGTCAACAGTCCAAAGTCGCTGTTGATGGGTCCAGGCCAAGCGTAAAGGTTTCTGTAGTACAGTCATCAAGGGTACATGACTGGGCCTTCGGCTCCGAAAGTCCATACCGACGATGTTTCGTTGAGTGGTTCGCACGCTGAGACTTGTTGCTGGTCCAGCATTGGAATCTGCAGCAATCTGCGGAAGGGTTGCATTTCTGTCACGCTGAACGATTCTCTTCAGTCGTTGTTGGTCCCGTTCTTGCAGGGTCTTTTTCGACCACAGCAATGTCGGAGATTTGATGCTTTACCGTATTCCTGATATTCACGGTACAGTCGTGAAATGGTCGTACATGAAAATCCCCACTTCATCGCTACCTCGGAGATCGCTGACTGTAACACTAAGCTCAGACTAACTTAACTCTTGATAACATGCCATTGTAGCAGCAGTAGCCGACTTAACAACTGCGCCAGACACTTGTTGTCTCATATAGGCGTTGTCGACCGCAGCGCCGTATTCTGCCTGTTTAATATCTCCATATTTGGACACGCATGCCTATACCAGTTTCTTTGGCACTTCAGTGTATAAAGAAATTTCTAAATAAATCAAATATATGAAAAATAATCGAGTTAATTGAAAAATAATGTAACTCGTGTTCGTCATATTATTAAAACTATACGAAACGTTAAATGATAATTTTGAATTTGTATTGTTTGGCAAATTTATAGAGTTATGGGATAATTCCTACCTTAACTGTACTGACAGGTGCTAGACTGTCCAGTCGCATGTCACCACCTACTGTGTTACGGAGATGCTAAACAAACTCCACTGGCAGGCAGATGTTACAAGAGAGGCGCTGTGCATCACTATTACTATTACTATTGAAATTTGGGGTCAGCACTTTTCAGGAGGAGTCGGACAACATATTAGCTCCCTCCCCCCCATACATCTCGCGCATTGACCACGAGGAGAAAATTCGAGAAATTAGAGCCAATACAGAATCTTACCGTCAATCATTCTTCACACGCACAATTCGCGAGTGGAACAGGATTGGAGGGATCAGATAGTGGTACCTAAAGTACCCTCCGCCACACACCATTAGGTGGCTTGCGGAGTATGATGTAGATGTGTTGAGAGGTTAAGATTGTGGACAAAAGGAAAGAAAACATACATGTCATTTGCGATTCCAGTGGTGTGCAGGAAGCCTAAAAATCTCCTTAATATCTGTTACTTCTGTTTAGTTAATTTTCAGGGTACAATTCGAAAAATAAAAACAAATTGTGTATCCAAGCACTGACTCTGCCATTAGATCAGTTGCACGTAAAGAAGATCAGATCGCTCCTCATTCTCCAGCTGTTTTAACAGGATATGATGATGAAAATCATGCAATTACCGAAGACGATAGTGGTGTCTACTATCCTCAACGCGACTTTTCTCCACAACTGTTCTCTCAGAGCGAATTTAATGATCTCCTGCAATATTTGAATTTGTCTAAGGAATCTGTAGAACTACTTTATTCCTGGTTAAAAAGTAAGAATCTTCTGCAGCCAGGAACACGTTACTCATAGTACATACATAGAGGGAAATAGCTAGTTCCATTATTCTCACAGAACGAGTTCCTGGTTTACAGCAATAAGATAAACGAGTTAATGCACTTCTATGGCACTGAACATTATCCTGCTCACGGGAGCATTTTATTCGACTCATCAACGAGGAGCCTAAAAACCGCGTTACTGCATAATGGGAACGTGTATGGGTCTATTACTGCGGCCTCTTCAGTGCAAATTAAAGAGACGTATGAGAACACGAAGATAAACAAGTATCCAGTACGAGGAACACAAATGGCTTATCTGTGGTGACTTCAGAGTTATCGGAATGCTGTTAGGACAACAAGCTGGACTCACAAGAATGCGTTGCTTTCTACGTAAATGGGACAATCGGGCAAGGCAAAGACATTGAAATGTGAGAGTTTGGCCAGAGCGGAGAAGATTTTGCCTGGAGTTAGAAATAATCTCCACCAATCGCTTATAGAACAAAAAAATCTTGCTTTCACCACTGCACATAAAATTGGGCTTGATGAAGCAGTTTGTAAAGACTCTACCTTAGGACGGATCCTGCTTCATGTAACTTTCAAAGAAATTTCCCTTCATCACACAAGACAAACTGAAAGCTGGAACATTTGTTGGTCCTCAAATAAAGATACTGATGAAGAATGAAGATTTTCATAAGACAATGAAAAAGAGAGAAAAAGATGCATGAACCCCCTTCCGATCAATTCAAAAATGGTTCCAATAGCTCTGAGGACACTTAACATCTAAGGTCATCAGTCCCCTAGAATTTAGAACTACTTAAACCTAACTAACCTAAGGACATCACACACATCCATACCCGAGGTAGGATTCGAACCTGCGACCGTAGTAGTCACGTGGTTCCGGACTGAAGCGCCTAGAACCACTCGGCCACCACGGCCGGCCTTCCGATCAGTTACTGAGAATCTAGGAAACAACTAAGATCCTAATTACAAGGCCATTGTTTAAAAAATGTGGCAAAATTTAAAGAAGATGCGTTGTAAAATGGGCGTGAAAGTCTACTTTCTGCATTCATCTATCGACTACTTTCTGGAAGATTTGAGAAGAGAAGGGTGAAAATGTTCACCAAGATATCAAGGAGATGGAGAGGAAGTACCAGGGGAACTGGAAAGCACTTATGATGGCCGACTACTGTTGGATGTTGAAGAGGGACAGTCGTGATATACAAGGGTATGCTAGGACGTCGAAGAAGGGATAGTTAAAAAATTAGTGACACATTCGACTTCTTGTTTGTATGCAAGCAGCCACAAAATAAATTGGGAGAATTCTGTTGAGTATTTTTAAATATATTTTACTTTTTTAGTTTTTAAATCAGTAACTCAGCTTGTGTGAAATGGTGTTCGAATGTATCTATAGTCTCAGAAGTTAAAACCGTCGAAATATTACTACTTATTTTTGTGTAGAGATCTGACGTGATAGACAAAAACAGCAGTTATTTCCAGAATCAGAATAAAAAATAGGTTCATCTGACAAAAAGTTGTAAAATTCAGACCAATGTTAACAATATTGTTATGTAAGAGCTTTAAATTCCACATTACATTACATTTCAATATCTGGTTTCAATTATTAGCTTCATTTCACATCTGATCAGTTTGAGGTGAATCACAAGAATTTTGTTAAGAAACTGTTTCATGCCTGATGTAGTTGCTATTCTGAAGAATCTGATAAACCATTTAACAATTTCTGAGCATCATTCCGCCCAGACAAGTCGTTTAAGGCAACAGTCTCCCACTTCAGAAGGTGTCCATTGAGACTGTTACAAAGCTGTACGATTTTGGCAAAAGGAAAAAATTGTCCATTTCTTGCATGCTTGCAACCTACGATAAAATATAATAATACTACGATATTACGATGCAACGAAAGATGGTCCCGCTTAAACACTTTTAAATCACTAAGTTTCAGCACCAGTTAACTAAGCAGTAGACCAATAGATACTTTGCGTTTCTGTTGCGTCAGGTGTGTATTTTATAGACATAATTTTCCAGTGGTTTAAGTTAATGATGTGGACGAACAGAAATACTGTAAAGTGTAAAGTTGTTGAAGGCAAACACGCTGATGCTCTACAATTCCTCATGAGTGTTATTACGCTGCTTGCTAAATTTAAGAAGAGGTACCTGGAAAACAGCAGTAGTGTTGGCAACAACCAAAGCAATTAACGATTAGAATTAACTTCTGAATTAAACAGTTTCCACTGTGTTTATTGTGCCGGCTTTCACAATATGCCCAGGGAAAGGTTTTCGGCGTGGTTTGAGCAGTCACAGTTCCAGACCCTGCAGTTTTAAGTTCTACAGCTTATTGCTGTGCCACAACGTTTTCGTCCCAGTCCCCATGGCAAATATGAAACGGAAAATGCTTGATTCCTAATGGACCACGGCAAGTAGAACAAAGGCGTACTTGTGAAGATGCACAAAGCAACAACGATGTAGATGAGAACTTACCCGAGGAAGAACAGTCTCTCATTTATTTAGCCGGGAGAATTGTAAAACAAGTTAAGCAGCAATACGCGTACCACTTTCAGCAAGTGAACAGCCTGAATGAGTAGGAGCTCGTACATTAAGTGAACTCAAAATCACCAGACCGATGATAAATTAGAATGTATATCGGAAGCAGCATTAAACATGATTCAAATGACAGAAAACGTTTCCCGTGTCAATGAAATACAAATTTTGGAATCGAAGTTGTCACTTGAAGTACTGGAGAGAGATGCATGCGAAGCAGCCAAGAAAGTCCCTCATAGTAATCCTTCCCGTCACACTGTCAAAGGAGATAACTGCACATACATTTTTGACAAAAGAGATCATATTCCTTTAAGAAAATACAGGATTGGGCAAATAAAAGTGGCCCCAGACGAGTGGATACGATTAGACGCGAATGTACTGTAAGAGGTCCATGACTAAGGAGTTTATTGCTAGCGCACTCGAGCAGATGTAGTTTCGATGGATTGCTCACCCGCTGCCTGCGATATGTAAGCTATAAGAGAATCGCAGACCAGCAGCAGTAGTAGTTGTAGCTCCGGCAGTAGTAGTGGTAGTAGCTAGCAGTTGGGTGTATGGAGTTGGCGGGGCCAGTCGTGGGGTGCGATGGCGGTGCCTGAGCGATGTAGGATAAGGTAAAAGCAGCAGTGCGCATATGTTACAACTAAATTTGTACTATTGTTACATCAAGTCCCATGTAAATGTTTTTAAAAATCTTTTAATAATAATCTTTCTTATAAAAATTAACTTTTGACAATCATTCATCTGAGTTTAAAGAATTTACTAATTTCTCCAATCAATGGTCATCCCGATTATCGTAAGAAAAACATCAGTTGTTTCTTTTTATACATGACAAATCCAGTGGCCAGCATTGCACTGGGCTGTGCCATAAAAATTTCCTTTAGGAGCAGATGCATACGCATTATCCGGCGACTTCATTGTGGTAAGAATTTTCAGTATATTCAGAATGATCTTTCAGGGCCATGACGCAGCACTGCTGACGTCCAAATTTACCAGTTTAGATTCACAGTCAGTTAATTATTGAAAGGTTATATGTGAGCCACAATTTTATTGAGAGATTAGTCACATTGTATTATTGGCAGGTTACGGAATTTATCTGTGGGGAGTTCACACTAAAATGTGAATGTTATAACTATTTTTACTGTTGGGAGGTTGCAGTGCGCATAAAACCACACATCGTGAAGAAAACATCACGTGTACGCCCGCCACGTGACCAACACCGGTTCAGAGCGAAGTGCGGGCTGTGTCAGTGAGAATGGAGCACTGCGAAGGGGACTATGGTACTTACAGTGAGCAGTGGATGTTCGTTGTAGAAAGTAACGTGACAACCAAGTCGTGGAAACGGTGTGCTCAGTTGTTTGCTGAGAAGTTTAGTGGTGGCAGAGTGCCAGGAAAGAGTGCCATGCAACGCTTACTCCGAAAATGGCGTCAGACAGGATCTGTTTTGAACAAGATAAAAACGTTCTGAAATGTGCCCACACACCAGAAAATGTGTCTGCAGTTCATCATAAAATGCTGCAGAGTCCTAGCAAATCAACCCGACACCTGTCGCAAGAGACCGGCGTATCACGTCGATCAGGCGGACGAATACGCCACCTGAACCTGCATTTGCATGTCTACTAAGTGTCTGTTGCTCGTGCATTAGGACCACTAGATGCTCCTCTGTGCCTCCAGTTTTGTGAGTGGCTTGGGAGAACAAAGAATGGCTTGGACATGGATCTGCTCATTATGCCTATTGAAGCCTGGTTTCACCTAAATGGTTACGTCAACTCACAGAATCATAGCTTCAGGGCAGCGTAAAATCCACATAACGTCCATGAAACATCATTACCTGATCAGAATATTGGGGTTTGGTGTGCAGTGTCTGCACGCCGCATTATTGGTCTCATCTTCGTACATCAGACGCTGAATTCGGAGCGGTACATTGACAACATTTTGAAACAATCTGTGGCAACATTAACGGAGGAGGAAAAGACCTACAGTTACTTCCAACAGGACAGCAGCTGCCCATACAGCCGGCCGAACCTCGGAGCACATTTACATGATCTTCACGCCTGACAGAGTTGTTAGCAGAGGTCGGTCTCCTAGCTGGCCACTCAGATCACTTGATCTGTGGGTAGCCCTCAAGTCTAAGGTGTGTCGCAACAACCCTGACAGTCTTCTCGAACTGCAGCAGGGCCTTTCGGATGAAACTGCAGCGATTCCAGTATTCCAGCTTCGATCCGCCTTCAGCAGCTTGCTGACCAGGGATCTAACGTGCCAAGAGATGAATGGTGGTCACTTTCAACATCTGCTACAGTCAGGTTAGTACTGTATTTCCTTTCGTCTGCTGTATTTATCTGTACCCTGGAACTCTGTTATCCTTGCCACATTTATTAGCCCACACTGTATAAACGCCAGGCAAAGAGGGACGACACTGCAGAATGTGCCAGTAAAAGTAATGGCATGAGAAATGCTGTAAGTTTATTTTAAGAGGCAGACACCAGACAGGTAATTGATTTCCTGTATTTTTTGGCTAATCATGTTACGTAAATGTGAAAAGAGTTATAACCTGCAAAACAAACAGAAACATTACAAACGTTAACTTGTGAACAGAAGCATGAATTTGTGTTTCAATATGATCTGCGGTTCAGAGATATCTGCCTCAAACAAATTGAACGGGCAGCGCATATAATGCAATTACATCCCGGACATATATTACTTACCACAGAAGTAAGTGAGAGGAAGTCTTAGTCGTTTGATGAGGAAAATAAAATGAGAAGATTTCTGTAACGGACTTACAAAAATTGTCATTTTATTCACATTATGTTTCCAGTAGAAACCAGGAAACAATTAACAACTGTAGTTCATTGTTTACTGTATTCAATAGGATGAAAATTTAACAATTCTGTTCATAGTGTCGCTGTAGCTGCTTTTGTCCAAAATGACGGTTGTCATTGACTTGGTGGTACTTTCTTTATTCATGGCTTTACGACAAGATGCTGTACAGCGCCAGATTTTCGTCTGATGGCCAAAATTAGAACTAAATTTTTTCAAGCGTAAATCTGTTCTGCATTAACGCATTAGCACATCCACCACGTTTCGTTACGATAATTATAGTCCAACCTACACCTCCGTAAGCGGCTGCACTTTAATTATAACCATCCGGTGTATGAGGATTAAACCACACGCCAAGTTTTTTAATTCATTGCTGTCATTTAACTGTGGGAACCTGGTGAAACGTTTTTAAAATTGACAGTTTTCGCTTATGAGTGGCAACACCTTTATTTTCATAGGACCTAGGTTTGAGAATATTAGCCAGTTTTCCAGTGCCACGCTGACCCTGACACAAGAGCTGTGATTCGATTCCACTCCGGCGAAGAGCCATTCACCCTAAACTCAAGTAGAAGTACCTCGTATGGCGCTGTAGGGTAGCGCGCTTGACTGGTGTGTTGTGTTTATTCCTCAGTTGCCTCACGAATCGTTCGCGTACGATACACGGCCAATATTTAGAAATGGCGAGGGGCAATGATGTGAGGATCTTCGATATGAAAAGTTGGTGAAAAATTACCTCTCAGGTTCTGAGCCCCATTTATTAACTACGCTTGACGTTAGAATGTAGTCTCTGGCATATATTTTCTTGTTATTCTCAAGGTTCAAATACTGATTATGTAGATAACATGAGAAAATGTCACGCATTACTACGGTGTGTATAGACTCAAATAATCTAAACATGAAGCACAGATAAATCCGCAATATCAGCATGGAGCTTTTCAATTCCTCTGACACACTTTTAGAGGTTGTAGAGGGCACATAGCAGAGAGAGTTTTGTGTAGGATCAGTACTGCGGAAACAATCCGTTTCAGAAATGTAAAATTGTTAGTGCTTTTAGCTCTCGCGCTAATATTGATATTTGTATTTAGTTAATTCCAACAACCGCTTGTTATGACAACCATCAAAGATGTCATATAAATTGTACCAGCATATTACGTCATCCTTACCACAGACGTACTTAGTGTTAATGAGAGGAACAATGTACGTTTAATGATTAATGAAAACCACATCATCAGTACAATTGCACATTTATGGACTACGACCAGTTGCGTTCTTAGAACATCCTCAGGTTGCCGAGATGTGTTGAATTCGTGACATAAATGGTCGGTTGTCGTACCAAACCAGTTATATCATGACTTTAGCACATATCGGCAACCTGAAGATGTTCTACGAATCAAAACCCGTCGTAGAACAATAAACGTTTAGTAATACTGCTCAGGTGGTTCCCATTACCTATTAACAATAGTGGCAGCTGTGGCGCTCAACATGATCAAGGCAATGTAAGTATTAGTGTCGTGATTGGAATTTATTCAGGAATTTGTTTCCGCCATAAATGGAAGCCCGGTGTTTCCGATTGCACGGTCCTACGTATAACGTCTCCCTTCACAGCCTCTAGAATAATGTAATGGGAATTATGAAACGCCCTAAATGTTTCATGCAGTGGTACTGCGATGACCTCAGATGTTAAGTCCCATAGTGCTTACAGCCATTTTTTTAATAAATGTTTATTGGTAGTTTCATTTTTTGCTGACTACACTGATGTCCAAAATTAAAGCAACAAACCGCCATTTTCCCGTGTTGTATCTAATTCACGGTATAATCATACAAAATGTCAACAGATGTCCTTACAATCGTTTTTTGCACGAAAGGTGACATTACGGTCAATGGAAAACCACGTCAACGATGACGTCAGGGCACCTATCAAAAGGGGTAGTGTTTGCCGGATAGTCCCACACCGTCAGTCGCTGTATATACAGTCAGGCGTTGCAATATGGCACAAAGAAGACGCCTACCAGACTCTCTGCGGTGGAGGGCCGTAAGACTAATGGAAGCAGGACAGTCGCAAACCGATGTGGCACAAAGGCTTAATGTGAATCGTTTTGTTGTTTCTCGGATGTGGCGGCAACTTATAGAGACCGATACATATTCACAAAGATGAGGCAGGGACGACCAACTGAGATACCAAAAAGAGAGGGCCTTAGTACAGCGGGGCAACTCGCATCTGACCTCGCAGCATCCACTGAACGTGTTGTATCATGATACAAGGTCTACAGAAGTGTTCGGCAGAGTAACCTTTATTGTCGGAGTCCTTCTACATGTATACCTCTCATGCGTCTTCACAGAAGGGAACGACTAGAGTTAAGTCGTCAACATGCCACCTGCAAGGTCGAAGAGATGAGCCCCGACTTGGTCTGGAGAGTGATTCTTAACGCATTTGCATCTGGTGGGAACGTAGAACACGATTCCGGAATCCAGACATTGTGGAAAGAGACCGATATCGTGGAGGATCCTTAATGATATGGGTAGGGATTATGTTAACCACACGAAGAGCTCTCCACGAAACTGACCGGGTAACTCGGCAAGGTTTAACTGGACTCAGGTATCGTGACGAGATCTCGGGGATCGCATGTGCGGTTGTTGCGAGGTTTTGTGGGCCAAGACTTCGTATTGCTGGACGATAATGCTCGACCTCATAGAGCACGGGTAGTTTATGTTTTCTTGGAGGATACTGCATATATAGCGTGGCCTGCTCGCTCTCGCGATTTGAATCCCATAGAGCATGTCTGGGATATGCTAGGGAGACAGGTTGCATCGTCAGCATCCACCAACCACTCTCAAAGAGTTGTGAGCAGCTCTGCAGGCAGAATGGGTGCTATTGCCTCAGACCTGTATTGCAGCCAGACGTGGTGACACCCGATGCTGAACACATTAACCAGTTGCCGGAATGTAAGTGAAAATCCGTTAAGTTGGAAAAGAACGAAGAACATTTTTGTAGTTGTTTACGTTCAATGTTCTTTATGTTGTTTCTGGTTTATTATCATCTATAGACACTGTTTTGTGGCAAATTAAACGCAACCTAGCAAAATTTTTGTCTGTTGCTTTAATTTCGGATACCAGTGTACCGGTATATTAGTTGTTTCAGGTATCACGCTGCGTGAGCACATCTGTGGCTACCTTCTACAGCCACAATTATTCTGAAATAGGAGCTTCGCTTCTTGCTACCATGTTTCCTGTGTATTTTATTAGCATTGCCAACCCTTTGTTTTATGTTTTAACTTTCCACAATTTTCCGCCGTTTTACAATTTAAGTCCCCGTTTTATCGCCTGCCTTTATTGTTTCTTATCTTCTTCTTACGTTTTAAAAAGTTTGTAGGCTGCAGAGCACCGTACTAACAAGGGAACCTCCCCATCGCACCCCACTCAGATTTAGTTATAAGTTGGCACAGTGGATAGGCCTTTAAAAACTGAACACAGATCAATCGAGAAAACAGGAAGAAGTTGTGTGGAACTATGAAAAAAATAAGCAAAATATACAAACTGAGTAGTCCATGCGCAAGATAAGCAACGTCAAGGAGAGTGTGTGCTCAGGAGCGCTGACGTCCCGTGGTTAGCGTGAGCAGCGGCGGTACGAGAGGTCCTTGGTTCAAGTCTTCCCTCCAGTGAAAAGTTTAACTTTTTTATTTTCAGACAATTATTATCTGTCCGTCCGTCCGTCCGATGCGATCACTTTTTTGAGAGTGACTATCACATGCACAAGAAAACCTAAATCTGGCAAGGTAGAAGAATCTTTTTACCCATGCGCCTGTACAAGTTAGGTGGGTCGACAACATTTTCCTGTCATGTGATGCACATGCCGTCACCAGTGTCGTATAGAATATATCAGACGTGTTTTCCTGTGAAGGAATCGGTTGACCTTGCGATCAAATGTTTTCGATTCCCATTGGAGAGGCACGTCCTTTCGTCTATTAATTGCACGGTTTTGCGGTGCGGTCGCAAAACACAGACACTAAACTTATTATAGTGAACAGAGACGTCAATGAACGAACGGACAGATCATAACTTTGCGAAAATAAAGAAAGTAAACTTTTCACTCGAGGCAACACTTGAACCAAGGACCTGTCGTTCCGCAGCTGCTCACGCTAACCACGGGACCACGGCGCTCCTGAGCTGATACCCTCCTTGATGTTGCCTATCTTGCACATGAAGTACTCAGTTTGTATATATTGCTTATTTTTTTCATAGTTCCACACAACTTCTTCCGGTTATCTCGATTGATCTGTGTTCAGTGTTTCAAGGCCTATCCACTGTGCCAACTTATACCTAAATCTGAGGGGGGTGCGGTGGGGAGGTTCCCTTGTAAGCTGCTGCCAGCCCGACCCCTTAGGGAGGAATCCAAATTAAATAAGGAAAAAAAAAATTTGCTACCTTGGATGTTAGGCAGCAGTATTATTTTCATGAATACAACAAATACCATCGATATAACAGATCATTGGATTATTCAATTGCAATATAGTAATGAAATACAACTGATCGCCACTAAGAGTCCATCCGTGAATAAGAATCACACCAATATAAACGCGTGGTAGATCATCATGCAGTGTGTAACCCGTGTGCGGCCGCCAGCTACCTGTAGTCGGAGCGTGCGTGGGCGGCTCGTCGCCCACGCCGGGTTTGGAAGTACGGGAGGCGCGCAGGGCGGCGAGAGAATCGATACGCACGTCAGCCCAGAGCAGGTGAGAGGAGAGGTTCCAGCGGCGCGCGCGGGCGGCGAGTGCGGCCGCTCTGGAGAGCCCACGCCGGAGACTGGAGAGCGGTGGGAAAAATGCAGAGGCTGCG
The DNA here is from genome assembly GCF_021461385.2 of Schistocerca piceifrons. NCBI lineage: Eukaryota > Metazoa > Arthropoda > Insecta > Orthoptera > Acrididae > Schistocerca > Schistocerca piceifrons. The sequence continues at coordinate 262,877,433 of NC_060145.1, read as the reverse complement.
CGGGGGGGCTGAGGAAGCCTCACCAGTCGCCTGCCAGAGAAGGGGTTTCGCGTTGCCGAGGCGACGATGAATAATGGAAATACTTCTGGGAGCGATACATGTCGTTATCGTAGCTATGAAATCGAATCACAACATTTACAAATACGAGGGCTTTCCAGAAACTAATCTCCATTAAGCTACAAATAAAATAATGAAATATTTAAAGCAAATCATTTGTTGGTTTTGTGGTCTTCAGTCCCAAAGCTGCTATGGTGCAGTTCTCCATCCTGGACTATCCTGAACTAACTTCTTCATCTCCGCTTAACTATTCTATCCCACATCCATTTGAAACTGCTTACTGTAACGTAGCCTTCGTCTCCATTTACACTACTGGCCAGTAAAATTGCTACACCAAGAAGAAATGCAGATGATAAACGGGTATTCATTGGACAAATATATTGTACTACAACTCACATTTTCACGCAATTTGGTTGCATAGATCCTGAGAAATCAGTACCCAGAACAACCACCTCTGGCCGTAATAACGGCCTTGATACGACTGGGCAAAGAGTCAAACAGAGCTTTCATGGCGTGTACAGGTACAGCTGCCCATGCAGCTTCAACACGATACCACAGTTAATCAAGAGTAGTGACTGGATTATTGTGACAAGCCAGTTGCTCGACCACTACTGACCAGACGTTTTCAATTGGTGAGAGATCTGGAGAATGTGCTAACCAGGGCAGCAGTCGAACATTTTCTGTATACAGAAAGGCCCGTACAGGACCTCCAACATGCGATCGTGCATTATCCTGCTGAAATGTAGGGTTTCGCAGGGGTCGAATGCAGGGTAGAGCCACGGATCGTAACACATCTGAAACGTAACGTCCGCTGTTCAAAGTGCCGTCAATGCGAACAAGAGGTGACCGAGACGTGTAACCAATGGCACCCCATACCATCACGCTGGGTGATACGCCAGTATGGCGATGACGAATACACGCTTCCAATGTGCGTTCACCGCGATGTCGCCAAACACAGAACCTGGATTCATCCGAAAAAATGACGTTTCGCCATTCGTGCACCCAGGTTCGTCGTTGAGTACACCATCGCAGGCGCTCCTGTCTGTGATGCAGCGTCAAGGGTGACCGCAGCCACGATCTCCGAGCTGATAGTCCATGCTGCTGCAAACGTCGTCGAACTGTTCGTGCAGATGGTTGTGGTCTTGCAAACGTCCCCATGGATCGAGACGTGGCTGCACGATCCGTTACAGCCATGCGGATAAGATGCCTGTTATCTCGACTGCTAGTGATACGAGGCCGTTGGGATCCAGCATGGCGTTCCGTATTACCCTCCTGAACCCACCGATTCCATATTCTGCTAACAGTCATTGGACCTCGACCAACGCGAGCAGCAATCTCGCGATACGATAAACCTCAATCACGATAGGCTGCAATCCGACCTTTACAAAGTCGGAAACGTGATGGTACGCATTTCTCCTCCTTACACGAGGCATCACAACAACGTTTCACCGGGCAACGCCGGTCAACTGCTGTTTGTGTATGAGAAATTGGTTGGAAACTTTCCTAATGTCAGCACGTTGTAGGTGCCGCCACCGGCGCCAACCTTGTGTGAATGCTCTGAAAAGCTAATCATTTGCACATCACAGCATCTTCTTCCTGTCGGTTAAATTTCGAGTCTGTAGCACGTCATCTTCGTGGTGTAGCAATTTTAATGGCCAGTAGTGTTCAATTTCCACCCGAGCCCACCACCCCTTTTCCACACTTTATCCTTTCTCGTCAACTGACCATCTATCTGCTTTGCATCTGTTATAGAATTACAAAGTCATCAGGTAAACATCAACGTTTTAATTTCTTCTCCCTGAACTTTAATTCTCTTTCCAAATTTCTCCTTCATTTTCTTCACTGCTTCGGATGAATTTTTGAATAAATGCTTCACAGAGTTCTTGCCGCGTCATATATGTATTCAGTCTCGAGTTTCCGACTACTTCTTCTGTCAATATCGTCAGGAGAGTTCAGTGGCCCTTTAACTACTTCATTTACAAGGTGATAGTTATTGAACTATATGAATTAAAATCGTCATAACTTCTGAACGGTTTGCGTTGGGACGATCAGACTGCATGACTGGCCGCGGGGCATGATGGGAATTAGTATGTGCATGCTTGGTTCGGTTTGGCGACGAAGCCCACTTTAATTTGGATGGGTTCGTGAATAAGCTGGACTGGAGCATTTGGGGGACTGAGAATCCGCATTTCACGATCGAGAAATCTGTTCATCCTCCACGGGTACCCGTGGTGCGCAATGTCCAGTCACGGAATAATTGGTGCGATAATCCTTGATGCCAGGGTGACTACCGAACGGACGCCAAGGTTTTGGAAGATGATTTAATCCCCATTATCCAAAGTGACCCTTATTTCGACAAGTTGTGGTTCATGCAAGACGGAGCTCGATCCCATCGACGGAGGAGATTGTTTTAAGTCTTGGAGGAGCATTTTGGGGACCGCATTCTGGTACTGGGGTACCGAGGGGCCACTGGCATGGGCCTCGATTGGTCGTCATATTCCCCCGATCTGAACACATACGACTCATTTTTGTGGGTCTATATTAAAGACAAGGTGTACGGCAATAACCCCAAAACTATTGCTGAGCTGAAAACAGCCGTTCAGGAGGTCATCGACAGAATCGATATTCCGATACTTCAGCGGGTCATGCAGAACTTCGCAATTCGTCTGCGCCACATCGTCGCCAATGATTGCAGGCATATAAAACATGGCATAACCTATATTCGAATATTTGCAGTGACGTTTACATGTTGAATAAAGTGTGTGCAACGCCGTACTTCGTAACTAATTTACATTTTTTTCACAAGGTTCAATAATTGTCACCCTGTATTTACCAACTGACAAACCCCAACATTGCCCTGGCATTGATTTTGCCAATTTTCTGTTAGAAACTAAGAAATAATGAACTGTGTTTGTAATGTAATATCGAAATAAATCATTTCCATGTATTCGTGAAAACACCTTTGAAATTGTGGAACAGTCGTACAAAGAATATGCATAATCTACAAATACTGATGTACAGCGTCCCGAATGGTTTCTTTAAGTTGGGAGCAGTACCTTTGCGTGTCTGCAACGCGATACTGTAAATGTCTCTATGGCAACACCTCGTCATTGTTCTATGGAGGGCTATTTTTTTCGCCTATAGCCGTTCCAGCTTCAAAGTTCAAAGTTGTCAAAAGCGTTACCAGGTATCAGGGATTTCTTTAAGCTGATTTGACTGCAGGAGTGTCTTAGTAGTAAAGATGCGGCATTTTTTCATGTATCTCAATGTTTACGAATTATGTTCCGTACAATGATACATTGTATAGGTACATTCAGCGGCATACAAGAACATTGTCTGCGAAAAATGGCGAGGACAGAGTTCGTAGCAAAGAAGCAATAAACTTAAACGTCATGCATGACGCGGCAGTTTTCACGCAGCTCAGTGTTTATCACGTCATATCTCCTGATTTATGATCAAAATGGCTCTGAGCACTTTGGGACTTAACATCTGAGGTCATCAGTCCCCTAGAACTTAGAACTACTTAAACCTAACTAACCTAAGGACATCACACACACCCATGCCCGAGGCAGGACTCGAACCTGCGACCGTAGCGGTCGCGTGGTTCCAGACAGTAGCGCCTAGAACCGCTTGGCCACCCCGGCCGGCTGAGTTATGATCGGTAGGCTGTCTGTTGCCCCATTGTGATTGTTGCCTGGTAGTAAGGAATATGTGTATAAAGTTTGGTTTGGGAGGAGGTGTGGAAGATACACCCGTACACATTTGCACACATACATACATCCATTTCTAAAGGTGACTTTTTCCACCTTGTACAAACTATACAAATTGATCGATAAGAGGACACGAAAAAAAAGAGGTCTAATGCACTTACGTCAGGAAAGCATCGTTTCCGTGCTAGAGACCATTTATTCAGTCAAACGTCGTTACAGAGACTGCGGTCTACGTGCTGTACCGTGCAGTCACAGTTACAGTATATACTGAAAATGATTTCCATGTGCCTCAACGCACGCGTGTATGCGCCTTGGTGTGTTATGTCTCACACCTTCATATGGGCCAGGCTGCATCCGGACAGTGTCAAAGGCAGCATCAATACGCTGCTCCAGTGTCTCCACATCTGGAATGGGTGCTACACATAAGATACTTTTGAGATGGACCCCTGACCAGAAATCGCACGGGTTGAGGTCCGGTGAATGAGAAGGCCATGCAACTGCACCCCGTCGTCCTATGCATCAACCACGGCAGACACGACTGAGATGCGTCCGGACGTTAACGGCGAAGTGGGCTGGAGCACCATCATGTAGCAGCCGCATAACCCTTCGAATCATCAATGGCGCTTCTTCAAGTAGGGGAGGCAGACCCACCCGCAGGAAACGTCGGTAGTTCCGGCCTGTTAGGCGACGTGGAAGGAAGACTGGTCCCAAAATAAGGTCGCCAATGACCCCAGCCCACACATTCCGGCTGCACCGTTGCTGATAATTCGTTGGGGGTTCTGCATACTATTCCACAGATGACTTATGAAAGTTGAAGATACAACTACGCGCAAAGGTGGCCTCATCTGTGAATAGGACGATTACGCAAATCCCGGGAATCGTGGTTGCCTGGTGAAGAAACCAGTGACAAAACTGCTCGTGATATGGAGAGTCTGTCGCTAGTAATCCCTACACAGGCTGTAAGTTATAAGGGTAGTAACAATTGTCATGGAGAATACACCACACGATCGTCTGCCTTACCCTGTATTGGCCGGCCAACTGCCTGGTACTGACGCAGCGGGCACCTTCCATAGTGTTAGTCACATTTTCCTCCAAGTCCGGTGTCCAAACATTTCGAGTACGTCCTTCATGATTTCCTGCTTCCTGAAACGACCTTGTCTCAGAAAAATGGCGAAACGCTGTCGCAAACACTGAATGCTGTGTTTGTTGTCGGCGGGGATAGGTCTCCTTATACAACCTTGCTGCCCGCCACCCGTTGTCATTTGCCTTTCCGTAAGTAAACACCGTGTCGGCAAGCTCTCGATTCGAATACGGAACCCCTGTCAACAACGCTGCATCGGACCCACTACAAGCTGAGTCAGCAAGAGAAGTGAAAAGGACACAGCATTACCAGTTACTATGGCAGAAAAGGGCGTTAGGGCATGACCACTCTCTAGGAGGAAACCATGCGTACTGTAACTGTGCCTGCGTGGTACAGCGCGTATTAGACCGTAGTCTCTGTAACAAAGTATGATTGAATAAATGGTCTCTACTATGGGAACCATCCATTTCCGGATATAAGTTCAGTAGACCGTTTTCGTTCGTCTCCTCTCATCGATCAATCCCCAGAGTTTGCACACGGCGGAAAAAATCACCTGTGTTACATGTATATAGTTTTATATATTTGGCGGAATGACGTCATGGAGACGTCGTGAAGTCAAGAAACTTTCGTATATTACCAGAGATTATGTGACTGCAAAACATTAGTAGCCAAACCGACTTCCTGAGGTGATGTGTGACTCAGCTGATTTCTCTATTGCTTTCCAGCATAAAGCGCCCGTTTGAAGCACCACTAAGGGTATATTCACTGTCCCTGTTACATCTGTCGTTGCACATTCTGACATGAACAGCCTCTCTGATGAAATATTCCCAGTAGGTAGATCCAAAGGATAATGTTCATTAAACATCGTCAAATGATTCTACATGAGGCTGTTGAAGGCTCTCTGTATGATACTTCTCATAACGTTTCAAAACGTTTAACGTTATTTCACATGTGCTTTAGCACCTTATGCTTTCGGTGCATTCAGTAAACATACCGGGAGAAAGAATCAGCAGCTGAGTATGTTCCAGTCAGCCACAATAGCATACATTCGCTTAATTCATATTTACTCTACGTCTGCTTTAATCCACATCTTGATATATCATGTATTTATGCTTCCTATATCTTCACTACACTTAGTTTCAGTCTGTTGATATCGTGATACTACCCCTCTTTGCCATTCCTGCCATCTCAAAACGACAGAAAGAGTGCATATGCACGAGGGGCGTTCAATAAGCAATACAACACATTTTTCCCGACCAGTTTCGGTTTTAAAAAATATGAAATTTGTCGTGAGACATCGCGAAATATTATCGCTTCAGCCCATACACTTTTAATGAAGTTCGCCAGCCGCTGTGGCCGAGCGGATCTAGGCGCTTCCGCCCGGAACCGCGCGACCGCTACGGTCGCAGGTTTGAATCCTGCCTCGGGCATGAATGTGTGTGATGCCCTTAGGTTAGTTAGATTTAAGTAGTTCTAAGTCTAGGGTACTGATGACCTCAGATGTTAAGACCCATAGTGCTTTGAACCTTTTTTTTTTTTCATGAGGTTCCGATAGATGGTCTCTAATGGAGATGCCTTCCAAGCAGAGAACTGTCATTTTCTTTTGGCAGATAATCACAGCATCGCAGATACTCATAGGTGCTTGCAGAATCTCTACGGAGAACTGGCACTGAACAAAAATACGGTGAGTCGTCGTTCTGTCACCATCGCAACAAGGTCGCACAAACCTGTCCGGTCTCCCCCGTGCCGGCCGCCCTCACACAGCTGTGACTCCTGCAACGTTGTAAAGTGCGGACGCTCTTATTGGAGGTGACCGAAGGATCACAAACACCTCGCTGCTGCGTCGGTAGTGCTGACACACTCATTCACCAATTGGGGCACCCCGCCATTTAGCTGCCTCACCACCCCACGTCGCCACCTAACAGAAGACCATAAATCCAACGGAGGATTCTGTATGAAATTGTTTGGGCAAAAGACGCTGGTCATGAGATTTTTTTGTGGAACATCGTCACAGGCGATGAAACATGTGTTCATGATTTCGAACCGCAAACAAAACGACAATTCACGGCGTGGCACCATACCATCTCCCCTCCGAAGAAAATGTTCAAAGCCGCACCCTCAGCCGGTGAAGTCAAGGCGGCCGTCTTCGGCGACTCTGAAGGGATTATTCTGTTTCATGTCCTCCCCCATGGAAACAGTGATCAGCTCCGAAGTATAATCTGCTACTCTCAGAAAATTGAAAGAACTAGTTCAGTGTGTTCGTCGCCACAAAAATGGTGCAGTACGTGGATGATGGGATGGAGGATGGGGAGGTTATTGATGCAGCAAGGCGTTGGCTCTGACGTCGACCAGTAGAGTAGTACTATGGGGGTATACAGACTCTACCAGTGAGGTGGGTAATTCCATCACAATGAACATAGATTATGTTGAAAAATATGGTTTTATAGCGAAAAGAGTGGGAAATAATATGGTGTATTGGAATCCTAAATAAAACCAGCCTGCTTCCAGAAAAAAATGTGTTGCATTACTTACTGAACGCCCCTCGTATATCAAGCTTTCATCCACTCGGGTAAATTCCTCGTTTGCTTCTGTGGCAATTTAGTAAACTATGGTGTATGCTTAGAGAGTGACAAAAAGATTTCGTTCTGTTACAGGGTGACAATAATTGAACTATAAGAGAAAAAACGTAAATCAGTTACAAACAACGACGTCCACACACTTTATTCAACAATGTATACCTCACTACTGATATTCGGATTTAGATTATGATATGTTCGATATGCCTCCCATCATTGGCGATAACGTGGTGCAGACGAACAGCGAAATTCTGCATGACCCGCTGAAGTGTCGGAGCGTAGATGCTGTCGACGACCTCCTGAATGGCTGATACTTCCTGGCAGATTAAAACTGTGTGCTGGACCGAGACTCGAACTCGGGACCTTTGCCTTTGGCGGGCAAGTGCTCTACCAACTGAGGTACCCAAGCACGATTCACGCCCCGTCCTTGCAGCTTTGATTCCGCCAGTACCTCGTCTCCTAGAGCACTTGCCCGCACTCGGGACCTTTGCCTTTCGCGAGCAAGTGCTCTAGGAGACGAGGTACTGGCGGAATTAAAGCTGTAAGGACGGGGCGTGAGTCGTGCTTGGGTACCTCAGTTGGTAGAGTACTTTCCCGCGAAAGGCAAAGGTCCCGAGTTCGAGTCTCGGTCCAGCACACAGTTTTAATCTGCCAAGAAGTTTCATATCAGCGCACACTTCGCTGTAGAGTAAAAACTTCATTCCTGAATGGCTGTTTTCAGATCAGCAATGGTTTTTGGGGCTATTGCTGTACACATTGTCTTTAATATAGCCCCACAAAAACGAGCTGCATGTGCTCAGATCGGGAGAATGTGGCGGGCTATCGAGGCCAATGCCAGTGGCCTCTGGGTACTCCAGAGCCAGAATGTGGTCCTCAAGTGCTCCTCCAGAACATGAAATACTCTCTTGCTTCAATGTGGTCGAGCTCTGTCTTGCATGAACCATATCTTGTCGAAATCAGGGTTACTTTGGATAATAGGAATGAAATCATCGTCCAAAACCTTCATGTGCCGTGCTGTCAAGGAATATCGCAGCGATTATTCTGTGACTGGACATCGCACACCACGCTGACACCATTTGGAGGTGAAGAGACTTCTCGATAGCAAAATGCGGATTCTCAGTACCCCAAATGCGCCAGTTTTGCTAATTGACGAACCCATTCGAATGAAGTAGGCTTCATCGCTAAACTAAACCATACAGTGCATACTATTTCCCATCATGCCCCACAGCCAACCGTGCAGTTTGAACGTCCTAACGTAAACCGTTCAGAAGTTATGATGATTGTTTTTCATACAGTTTAATAATTGTCGCCCTGTATGATCGAAACGCTATTACGCTTAAGTTGATAAGGTGTAATAAGGGTATCCTCCCACAACTTCCGCTCCCCGTTTGTGGACTCCGATTGGGTCAGAATGTTGGTCACTCGGTTCTGCGAATATGGTGAGTCAGGTTGTTCTTAGGAGCTGGTTTGTAGTAGCTGAATATGGTAGCTGAGTTTGTATAAGTTTCGATTTGGATGAAGTACTATACATTTTCTTTCATAGCCTGAAGCATTAATATTCATGCAGAGTATTTTATACGGTACAGGGAACATCAGTTTTTGTAATAATTCAATTTCATGAATAGTACTTTTATTCACTCACAACTTAGAAGTATGGGAGCATGGTGTGAGAACTATGCCGGTTTACAGTTAGTATCCAAAATTTTCAATGTGGATGTGTGTGTGTTTGCGTTTCTTTTTTTTATGCTTTCGTTCGTTTTCAAATCGTAATTTTGGCTTAAACAATTTATCTACATTAAGGTATAAGTGGTTGCAGATAACAAACAGTGGAACAAATCGGTCACTGTAGAAACACAATACATGAGAAAAACCACACCATGTGGTAAAAAGGTATGAATTTGTAATTTATGTTTTTTTTTCAAATATCAGTAACTACGATTTAAAAACTAAAAGCTACATGTATACAAATAGCAAAGAACACTCTTTATCTTTAACAGATGAAAAATAAAAGTCCACTGAAGATACTGCCACTGCAGTGAAACATGTTTGGGTTAAAAAACAAAATTGTGTTTTGCTAAAGGCAGACAGATCCTATCCAAAAACATACGTATTGTTAAAGCAACACGGAAGAAAAGAGCTTCAACCCCAAGATGATTATGAATCTGTGTTGTCGACCCGAATTACATTTCGGACTGCAGATTGTATTTAATACCACAGATGAATATTCAGGGTGGTGTTAGGCCATTACGTGAACTTCTGCCGCCTCCATCCGTGTTGTAGGAAATGTTACATTCTTCTAGTTTCTTTATTTCTTTATTTCTTTCTCGTCGCGTTAGTGTGGATGGGGAGAGAGTGTGTTTCCTTCAATATGCTATTCTTGTTTCCTGCGCATATTCAATGATTTGCTAAGCCATCGGGCGAGAAGGTTAATTAATTTACGTGATTACTTATCTGTCCAAGCTAGGCACCAGCAGCTTTTATGTTTCATGCAAGTGTGTTATGTTTCCTTTTAACCTGATTGCGTAAACTAAATGTTCAATCCAATGTATATTAAATTTCACTGTTAATGTTTTTATCCCAAACATCCCAATTCTGTTTCCTAGGATACACCCCAAGGTGTTTGTTCAAGGTGAAATTCTTGCAGGTCTATTTATTTAATACCCTTTTAAGTAAAATTTCAGTTTGATAAAGAACATTCTCTATGAAGAGGCGGATTATCTTATCGAGAACAGAATGCACACTTCCGTTTGATGACAGACGCTTATCCTCCGTGTACTAAATTAAGATCATGTATTGTTGAATTATTTAACCTTTTGATCAGTCTATTATGCAATTAACCTTACACATCATGACGATCACCCTTTAATGACGACCCAATTGCTTGATAAGAGAGGACAAAATCTAACAGTACAGATAACAAGTAACATTCACATAATAGTAATATTCGGTAACAGCAGATTGGTCGAAATGGCGATATTTAATGTGGGTCCTGTGCTCCATAAAATATTTCGTGACTGCTACAACCTTCACAGAGTATTTTATAAATTCTAGAAACACCGAGACCAAGGCTGTCTTTTCCTGGACGCTGCATCTCTTTAATTTTCCTGAGTGGTCGGGAAACGGATTGAAAACTACGTCTACCCAGGGCTCTGTTTATTTTATTTGTTGTACCTCCAAAGAAAGAAAAGAATGTCATGGGCTGACCACCTTCTAATGATTATCTGTTTTTGTTTCTTAGAGATGGTAAACTTGATATCTCGATCGCTGTACCTGTTCTTCCGGAATACGTTTCTTAGATATCTGACCCAGAAATCCAGGTGTTCTTTGTCGCAGTGTTAGCTCTATGTACCAGCGTATTTAAAACTGCTTTCTTGTGGGCTGAATTATGAAAGATTTGCGCACTGAGATATGTCAGTATGTGTTAGCTTCCGATAAACGTGGTGTTCAAATAGTACATCTAAAAGTGGTAATTTTCCCTCCCTCTCCATCTCAGCGGTGAACTTGATACCAGGGTCTATAATTCTCATAATATCAATGAACAAGTGAAGAGCTTCGATTTCATATGGTTAGATCATAAGAAGTAAAATGGACAAAGATATGCTGAAAACAACGCTTGTTCTTAGAAATGCTCCATATAGAAATCAGTCACTGGCGGAGATAACAGAGAGGCTATTTCGTCAGTCATTTCATAAAATTTACCTATATACGAAAAGTAAATGGTCGTGAAAGTATGAAAAAGGAGTTTAATTGTCTCGGGAAGGAAGTCGTCTGCTAATAACTTGGCTGTATCTTCCACAGGGACTTTAGTGAACAAAGAAATCAAGTCAAAACTGACCATATTTCGTCTGGATTTGTTCTGTTTGCTGTTACAGAGGTGAATTTGCTAGAAAAGACTTAAATGTTAATCTTCGTATAACTTCTGTATATAGCCATTATTCAACGAGTTGAGAAATACCCTCTGCTCAACGTTCTGCCGCCTGAGATTGTAGCCAGTCTGTGACTGCGCCTTGAAGTTCTTCATCGGGAGCCAAGGCATTTTCTCGTATGTATGAATTACTTGGAGTCAAATGTGCCCTGTGGATGTTCGAAAGTGTCGCGTTTAATCTGGATCAATAGTTACAAGCACAAACGGTAGGACTTCTGTCATCACGAAAATGCGTCCAACCTGTACTTAAAGAGGCGATACACCTCACGCAGAAAAGATTCACTTATCGCATTCATTTCGTAATAAGCGTAAATTTTGCGATGATTGATAATAGCTTTGAGAGTCTGTGCCGCTCAAACTCATATTGCAGAACAGATTTCATATTAGAGTGGATTTTAAATTACAACGTTCATTTTCAACAGCAATACCAGGCCGGCAAAAATCAATGTTTCTTTCCCACTGTCACAGCTGTAGGCCTTCTACGGATGATTGTAACACTTGTTCTGATGTTCTCACTACTCCCAATACAACATCAAAATAAAGTGTAATTACCGGATACGATTCGTACTCCTATAACCCGAACGCCAAGTAATGTTTTTTTGTACATCATTTTTGTCTAAATGTTCTTACAGTTACCTTATTTGGCTGTTGACATTTGTACTTAACAATTATCGTATTGTTTTTACAATGACTTATATTACATTTTTATATTCAAGCAGTCAGAAGAAAACGTCTTGTAGTGAACTAGCTACGAGCAGAAAGCTCGACAGACAATAACATGTATGTAAACACAGATCGTAGGAAATGCTTATTAAAATACTATAAAATGTCATCTCCCAACGTGTCATAGTTATTACTTAAATTACATTCAAAGTAAAATAGTAACAATGATTTTTGAAAGTAATTCTATTATTTGTATAACATACGCAATGAGTTGTTTAAAACTGAAATATTTTTCTGAGGGAACAGGACTGCCGCATAATTTCTTTTACCGCAACTTCATACTTGCTACTAGAAAACAACAAGTAAATTAAATTGCCGACCCACTTGTCACGGTTACAAAATGGCACTGATGTTGATGTTATATACGTGAGACGAAAAATATCCATATTCATATCTCGTCCTGCAGATTGTGTTGATGGTCCGTCCCAGACAACTTTGCAAGCCACCTTGTATATATTATTTTTCTGAAGAAGTCACGAGCGAATGGTTGTGAAGATTAGCACTACAATCAGGTTAGTATAACATGCCAAACAGCGAGCAGGAACGATCGTACAGTGTTCATTTGCGGGCTGGTAAAATGTGTGGCAAAATTAACGATACCAACAGGTGTGAGGTTCGTTATGTAAAATAGTTTATGAAAGCAAAAAAAAAAAAAAGAAAAACATTCATCCCTATCGACATTTACAGACATACAAACGAAGTTTATGGAAATGTGATGGACGAAGCTTCAGTTCGATAATGGTGCATCACGTTTAACGGCGGAAGAACTAGTATTCGTCATGAAAACCCAATCCATGACGAACGAGCAGGTCGAACTTCAGTTATGACTGACAAACTCAAATCGAAGACTGAGGAAAAAATTCGTCAGGATTGACCTTTTAACTACTGATGTATTAAGCCTGTGCTTGTCGGAAATTTCACTATCAGTTCTTTGTCAAATTATTAGTGGTAGTTTGCGCTAGAAAAAAGTGTGTGCAAGGTGACTTTGGACAGAAAGTAGCGAATGGGAGATGCGCTGACATTTCTCACGCGGTACGACAAAGATGTCGAGGTGGTTTTGAAGCAAGGAAGGAACATTAGAATTTAACGTCCCATCTACAGTGCGGTCGTTAGAGATGGGGCACAAGCTAGGTTTACGAACGGATAGGGAATTAAATCGGCCGCCGGCCGGAGTGGCCGAGCGGTTCTAGGCGCTACAGTCTGGAACCGCGCAACCGCTGCGGTCGCAGGTTCGAATCCTGCCTCGGGCATGGGTGTTTGTGATGTCCTTAGGTTAGTTAGGTTTAAGAAGTTCTAAGTTCTAGGGGACTGATGACCACAGCAGTTAAGTCCCATAGTGCTCAGAGCCATTTGAACCATTTTTTTGAAATCGGCCATGCCCTTTTTAAGGGAACCATCCCGGCATTTTCCAGGAACTATTTACGGAAATCAAAGAAAATCTAAATTTGGATGACCAGACGCGAGTCTGAACTGTCATCCTCCCGAATGCGAGACCAGCGTGCTAACCACTGCGCCACTTTGCGCGGTATGAGTTTCTCAACCACATTATTACTGGTGACAAGACCAGGATTTCACACACACAAAAGTACGGAAACAAACTGCTAGTCAATGGAATGATATCACTCACGATTTCCAACAAAACCAAACAAATTCTTAGCACCAAAATGGTTATCGCCACATTCATTTGGAATCGAAAGAGCGTCATGCCATTCGACTTTATGACTAGAGGAGAGACTATAAAAAGAGCGGTCTGTTGCCAGACCTTTCACCGACTACGCCACGCACCTCATATCTTACAGCCTGGAATGTTGTCCAGTGTGTAATATACTCCTACCTCTTCAGTAATGTATATTCAATGACTTGTCCTCAGACGGGACTGAAGTTATTATTTTGAAGTGATTTGCATCGAAGGACATGATAACGTCCGCAAGTTTTCTTCTGGTACGTACAAAATTAACTGACGATAGGATTGTGAAAATCGGGTAATTCTCTAATTTCTGACTGAAGTAAAGTATCTGAACTTCTAAACATTTGTATTTTGAAAATTTTTACACAATGAATTAACAGTTCGAAGAATTTGCCAGCTTCTTGCAGCCTCACAAAACTACTCAACGTCCATTTACCACCTGTTCTCGCCAACTCTCCTTGCAATCAAAAAGAGCAAAAATACTACCCAAAGCAGAGAGTTCACATCTTTGTCGGAGACAATCGTTGTTACACATTTAGCAAAATTAATACAAATTAATCTACAAAATTTTATGTTAAAACTTCAACATTATATTCAATACATGGAATATACTTAAATGTAAAAATACCTCATTTTTATGGACATAATTTTTATATGAATTTTTCTGCATTTAAATGGAGGATTCCTTATGTATTACTGGCTAGAATACGTTACAATCAGCATTGTGCCTGCTCAAGATAGTGTTCACCCGCATTGTGTTGTGTTGATCACCTGTTTGCTTCGACAGTGGGAAGTTTTTGAATATTTTCCCGGTAGCGCCGAAATAGCTCCGAGTATTTACCACTTTTTTCCCAAATCGAAATATTTTGTGGTTCAACATTTTGACAGAAACTGAATATGCGGTAGGCTCATAAAAGCTTGTGGACCTCTATCACAAACGTTTAAATTTGGACAAAGTATATACAGAAAACGAAGATATCAAAATACGTTGTAAAATAAGTATTCTTTCTTAATTTTGATTAAGAACGTGTGTGAAACAAACGTGCGTTAGTCTTAGAATGACTCTCGTATTTTGTATACTGAAGATGCGACAAGGGAAGCAAGGACCGTTGTGGGAGTTGTTTGTCACAGACAGCACGTTACCGTTCACTAATGACACAACTGTTGCCGCCAAAAGTGAACAGTAACCGTGTCGGGTGTTTAATGCGATGAAACTTGCAGTGATTGGAGGCTCTAACTCGCTAATATACTATAAATAAACTGAGACAATAGAGCGCACAGGAGTTGAACTTGCTGGAAGGCTAAATTTAGACAAGACTCTGTCGAAGAGGTGGATAAATTTTGAAATTTTGAAAGAATAACGCATAATGAAACTTACTCAGTAAAAATGTACTAATATGAATTACACTAGTCAAAAGACTTTTCTACAAAAAGAAACACCTAAAAATATTACGAAAACGTTAAAACGCTTTGTCAGCTGTGTTAATGGGAAACGAGCACTCACTATATTCATAAATGTTCGTCTTGATGACATATACTACAGAAATCACAATGACTCATTCTGATGCAAAATAGTTTTAATGGTGTGATTATGGGAGTGAGCCAGAACCAGACATTGTGAATTGAGTAATATATGTCATCCAGACGGACCGTTATTAATAAAGTGCATAACATGATAGAGGACTCATTTACAGACTTTATGTCTTCAATTGAGTACCCACAACTCTACTGCCTGTCCTCACCGTGCCTAACACCTGAAATTTATTTCCTACTATGGGCGTTATTTGACCTTGGCTTCACAGTCACAGGGAAATGGAGCTAATGTGATGATAAATTAACAGTGGAAGAGGGTAGCACAATTACACTTACACAAGAGTCGACTACAGACTCAATCAAAGATGCATATCTTTATAAAAGACCGAGAAATACATTATTAATAAAGATTACGCAATTGATCAAGGTAAGAAGGCTCTGAAATAGATGGAAAAAGTTTCTGGACACAAGATATTGGGGTTTGACAAAAATATGGAAACACATTATAAAGCCTAATAAGGTGTAGGAAACCCTTGGCATTGAAAACAGCTTTCAGTCACCTCGGAATAGATAAATACAGATTCCGCATGGTTTTCAAGGGAATCTTATGACTAAAACTTTGAACATAGCTGCTAAGGTTCAGTGACCGTGCCGGCCGAAGTGGCCATGCGGCTCTAGGCGCTGTAGTCTGGAACCGCGAGACCGCTACGGTCGCAGGTTCGAATCCTGCCTCGGGCATGGATGTGTGTGATGTCCTTAGGTTAGTTAGGTTTAACTAGTTCTAAGTTCTAAGGGACTAATGACCTCAGAAGTTGAGTCCCATAGTGCTCAGAGCCATTTGAACCATTTTTTTTCAGTGACCGTGTCAGAATTATATAACAAATAAGCCCTCGGTCACAAATATTAAGTCAAAATTAACCAGGTTTCGACGCTACTAAGAGCGTCGTACTCAGAATTAAACTGTTCTAAAACATATTAAGTATATAATACATTAATAAAATTAAAGTTTGTACTGACTGGAAAAAGATGCAGTACTTACAAGTCGCATATTAAAAAAGATCTAAGCCGGAAAGGCGACGTCATGAATAGTTGTAAGTAAGATGGCGAGCCGCTAAGGGCTGCTCGTACTTTAGTGAACAAGGGTCTTTCCGGCTTAGATCTTTTTTAATATGTGACTTGTAAGCAATGCATCTTTTTCCAGTCAGTACAAACTTTAATTTTATTAATGTATTATATACTTAATATGTTTTAGAACAGTTAGTCTAATTCTGAAGACGACGCTCATAGTAGCGTCGAAACCTGGTCAATTTTGACTTAATATTTGTGACCGAGGGCTTATTTGCTCTAATACAATCTTACGCCATTCTTCCTGTAAAATGTGGCAAGCTCAGGTAGCGGTGATAAAGGTCGTTAGCGATCACGCACTCTTTTCTCCAAGGTAGACCATAAAGGCTCAGTAATATTGAGATTTGGTGGCTGTAGTCGCCAACGCAGATGCGGCAGTATGTGCACGTGCTCTCAAAATCAGTCCTGAGCGATGTGAGCTGTGCAGACAGGGCCCATGCCGTCTTGGAACACAGTATAACCACTCAAGAACAAACATTGTATTGTGGGATAGACCTGATCAGGCGAAAGTAGTCACATAACCCTATGCGGCCTTGCGGAGTAACCATGGCGCTTATGGAATACCATGTTATGGCTTCCTAAATTATCACCGAATCCACACAATGTTTCGCTCATGGAAGCTAGCAGTCTGCATCGTAGGCTTGGGACGAAGTACGACAGAAGTAAACTCGGTCACGAGTTCGAAACAGTGTGAAACAAGACTCTTCCGACCAAACGGCTTACTTCCATTGCTCCGCAGTACAGATTTTACAGCTTCGGCACTATGTATTCCTGTTACGGCCATTTGCATCACTGCTGAGTGGTTCTGGAATTCCCTCTCGCCCTTCAGTTCTCTGATTACGAAGTTCCTTTCTTGTTGTTTTAGCGCTAACAGAGTTTCCGTTGCGACATTCAGTTCTGCAGTGACTTTGTAGTTGTCGTCCTCTTAGTTTTCGTCACAATCCTCTTCAATGAACGTCCGTCACTATCATTCGACACACACCATCGTTCGCTTTGTGAGTTACGAGGGGAGGCCACGACGTTTGGAACGCGGATTTACTGCAAACTTCGTACACTTGTAATAATCCATGACGACAACAAAATGTGTAAGCAGTAGCGCGTACTTCTCAAGCGTTATTGAGAATATAGCAAGATAATTTCAGTCGTCAAACACATACCTGCGCGTGGCCATTTTTGCACTGAAGCTGCGGCAGCCGAGTGGTTAGCGTTCAAGCACCGTAATCGCTGTATCGCTGGGTCGAGTCCCGATCGTCAGCTTTTTCTTTTATTTTCAAAACAGTCATTTTCTTTACTATTTATATTACAGTTGATATAATGGGGAAAAATACGTGTAATCGGATGAACTTTTATTAAATTTACAATGTTATTTGCCAGTCTACAAATTTTTATCACCACAAATAATATAATACTTATAACTTTATGTTTGCCACGTTTTGACGAAAAATACCATCCTGCAACTTGTAATGTCGAAAGCGGCGATTAATTGTACATCTTTCGAAAGCCGTGTGTGCCGGTCAATACGTGCAGGTAACAGGTAGTTTCGAGCTCCTTCCAGGTATAACGGATTTCTCAAATCACGGGCAAACATACATTTTCAGTATCACTTTATGCTACTAGTGAATAGTAATGAATGTTACATTATTTGTAATAATAAAAATTTATAGACAGCCAAATAACATTGTAAATTTAATAAAATTTCATCCGATTACACGTATTTTTCCCATTATATCAATTGTAATATAAATAGTATTGATTTAAGTGTCAGGAAGTCATTTCTGAAAGTATTCGTATGGAGTGTAGCCATGTATGGAAGTGAAACATGGACGATAAATAGTTTGGACAAGAAGAGAATAGAAGCTTTCGAAATGTGGTGCTACAGAAGAATGCTGAAGATTAGATGGGTAGATCACATAACTAATGAGGAAGTATTGAATAGGATTGGGGAGAAGAGAAGTTTGTGGCACAACTTGACCAGAAGAAGGGATCGGTTGGTAGGACATGTTCTGAGGCATCAAGGGATCACCAATTTAGTATTGGAGGGCAGCGTGGAGAGTAAAAATCGTAGAGGGAGACCAAGAGATGAATACACTAAGCAGATTCAGAAGGATGTAGGTTGCAGTAGGTACTGGGAGATGAAAAAGCTTGCACAGGATAGTGTAGCATGGAGAGCTGCATCAAACCAGTCTCAGGACTGAAGACCACAACAACAACAACAATATAAATAGTAAAGAAAAGGGCTGTGTTGAAAATTAAAAAAAAAAGCTGACGATCAGGACTCGACCCATCGATACAGCGATTACGGTGCTTGAACGCTAACCACTCGTTTGCAACTTCAGTGCAAAAATGGCCACGCATATGTATATATTCGACGACCGAAATTATCTTGTGAATTTCTCAATAACGCTTGAGATGTACGCGCTACTGCTTACACATTTTGTTGTCCTCATGGAGTACTACGAGTGTACGAAGTTTGCAGTAAATCCGCGTTCCAAACGTCGTGGCCTCCCCTTGTTAGTGGATGATGTTTTTCCACTTTCTGTCTATGCGGTTATGCGGTACAAACATTTGGTACTGTTCCTCTTGAAACACCGAACACTGTTACGGAAGCACTCGCCATACGAGCGTCAACAATTTGCCCACGTTCGAATTCACTTATCTCAGACATAATGCATTCACAACTACAGAGAACACTGTTCTGGCCACGACAGATACTTGCAGTATATTGAGGACATTATTCGTGCTCAAATACAACAGCGCAAGGCAGGCTTGGGTAGGATATACATTCATTTTAAATGTACTTTTCTTACTATGTTTACATGTTTTCGCCCAACTTCTGTAAGTAATCAGAGGACGGTTCAACATTAAGAAAACAAAGCACGTAATTGAGGGCGAGTGAGATGATATCTAACGATGTTGCTCGGGAGCAGAACGTGGTAATTACCTTAGTCGTGGCATAGAGCCGTTGGTGGTCTCGATGCGATCGTAATTACGAGTTGCCATCGTAGCTCCAGTTGACCTCATTGCCGCAACTAGCGAGCAACAACATCATTAACTACTCCTCCCACTAACCGGCAGTCTTTTATCGACCGTCTAGTGCCTGTAACACTCAATTTAACTGACTGAAACACTAGAACCTTGTGGGCTGGAGACTGTGTTTCTTCACTGCAGATGAATTCTGTTCCCAGTAAGTCAGAGCGCTTGCTGCGGGGGTTATTCAAAACAGATTTCAAAGCAAACAGCAGACTGCACAGATGGCTCTACGTTTCATAGCCAAACTGTGCTCATATGCACAGTGGCGAGTAGGTGACTGAATTACGTTACGTTGCCAGACACCGACTTCTTATAACAGCCAGAACTGCTGGTATGGCGTCTCCCTGGTGTGTCCATGTACGAAGCGCCATTGAGACTTGGCACCAAAGGCTCCGTTACAACGGAAGAAGCAATGTTGACGAAAATTACTAACGTATGAATTATGAACAATACCCCTGTACTGTGGAATCATAAGTGTCTCTTTGGTATCTCTTGTCCACCTTCGTAACACACGTAAAGTCACGAATCAAGTTACAGTCAAAAGTAGCTCGTACAGTAGCTTTACAGCGGTGACCGATTCTGGGATCACGTGGATCAATACGCACTAGATACCACCATGAGCAGTTTCTGCCATTTCCTACAGTTTTTGTTGTTGTTAGAGGTGAGGTTCCATCTTTTTGAGCATTTGTATATATTTTTCGTTCTACTCATTTAAGTGCTGTGCAATATATATTTAAGGTTGCAGAAACAACGAAACAAACATGCTAAATTTAAATAGATGCAAAATCTCCAATATTGGCCATCTTTTACAGAAGCTCGAAAGTAAGCACGGACTTCAATGTAAGATGCTTATAGCAGTTTCCACAACGAAACTTTGTTTCTAAACCTGGCAGAAAATCGAAAGAAATTCTTGTCGTATGTAAAGTATGCTAGCTACAAAACACAATTAATGCCTTCTCTGCGCGATAGCAATGGAGATACTATCGAAGACAGTGCTGCCAAAGCAGAGTTAGTAAACACAGATTTCAGAAATACCTTCACAAAAGAAGACAAAGTAAATATTCCAAAATTCGAGTCAAGAACAGCTGCCAACTTGAGTAGCGTAGACCTAAATATCCTCGGAGAAGTGAAGCAACTTAATCACTTAATAAAAGCCAGTCCTCTGGTCCAGACTGTATACCAGTTATGTTCCTTTCGGAGTATGCTGATGCATTAGCTCCATACTTAACAATCATATACAACCGCTCGCTTGACGAAAGATCCGTACCCAAAGACTGGAGAATTGCACAGGTCACACAAATGTTCAAGAAAGTTAGTAGGAGTAATCCACCAAATTACAGTCCCATATCATTAACGTCGACATGCGGCAAGATTTTGGAACATATATTGTGTTCGAACATTTTGAATTGCCTCCAAGAAAATGGTCTATTGATGCACAGTCAACACGGATTTAGAAAACATCGTTCTTGTGAAACACAACTAGCTCTTTATTCGTGTGAACTGTTGAGTGCTATTGACAAGCGATTTCAGATCGATTCCGTATTTCTGGATTTCCGGGAGGCTTTTGACACTGTACCACACATGCGGCTTTTAGTGAAATTGCGTGCTTATGGAATATCGCCTCAGATACGTGACTGGATTCGTGATTTCCTGTCAGAGAGATCACAGTTCGTAATAATTCACGAAAAGTCATCGAGTAAAACCGAAGTGATTTCGGGCGTTCCCAAGATAGTATTATAGGCTTATTGCTGTTCTTTATCTATAGGTTGTTTGCAGATGATGCTGTTGTTTATCTATAGTAAAGACTTCAGAAGATAAAAAAAATTGAAAAACGATTTAGAAAAGATAAAATAATGAAAAGTGTGAGGTCATCCACATGATTGCTAAAAGGAATCCGTTATACTTCGGTTACACGATCAGTCAGTCAAATCTAGAGGGCGTAAATTCAACCAAATACCTATGCATTACACTTACGAACAACTTAAATTGGGAAGAACACACAGAAAATGTTGTGGGGAAGGCGAACCGCAGATTGGGATTTATAAGCAGAACAGTTAGGAAGACGCACCAGGTCTACTAAAGATACTGCTTACAATACGCTTGTGCGTCCTCTTTCGAGTACTGCTGCGCGGTGTCGTATCCTTACCAGATAAGATTAACAGAGTTCATCGAGAAAGTTCACAGAAAGGCAGCACGTTTTGTATTATCGCGAAACAGGGGAGAGAGTGTCACTGAAATGATGCAGGATTTGGGGTGCACTTCATTAAAACAAACGCGCTTTTCGTTGTGGCGGAATCTTCTCACGACATTCCAATCACAAACTTTCTCCTCCGAATTCGAAAATATTTTTTTGACACCGACCTACATAAGTAGAAACGATCACCACGATGAAATAAGGGAAATCAGAGCCCGTACGGAAAGATACAGGTGTTCGTTTTTTTCCGTGCGCTATACGAGATTGGAATAATAGAGAATTGTGAAGGTGGTTCGATGAACCCTCTGTCAGGCACTTAAATGTGATTTGCCGAGTATCGATGTAGATGTAGATGTAGATGTAGAGGAAGATATTTTGAATGCATTGTTAATTCTTCAGGAACCGAATTTTATTATGTGCAAAATCCTGTATTTTTTACAACTATTTATATAACAGGTGGACAGTTACTTCCTCGATCGTGCAATCTTCTTATATCTTGAAACAGAAGGTCTTTTACTATGGAACGTGGGTACTTGCAAATGAAATGAATTTCTTTATGTGTCATACTAATTTTACCTTACTTGAAAATGAAAATCGGTTTTAATCGATCGAAACTATATGGTTCCAGAGACCTGTTCAAGTCTGAAACATCTATCACGTGCATATACAGACTGAAGCAGGGAATGAAAATTTGTACCAAGGCTGGGATTCGAACTTGGGTCTCCTGCTCATTAAGAAGTTGCACTAAACACTACACCACGCTGGCACAGTCGCTTTGCATCAGTGCAAGGACTACACTAGCTAGGGTACCTGTGCAAATCCACTGTGCCTGTGTGATGTATTTGTTAATGCATCTGTCTAGTGAGCAGAAGTCATGGGTTCGAATCCCGGCCGTGGTAAAAAATTTCATTCGTTCCTTCGGTCTGCATATGCACGTGATAGATGTTTCAGACTTGAAACGGTCTCTAGAAGCATATAGTTTCTATCGATTAAAGCACCTATGCCTGGGTTTCAGGCAAGATCCCCCATTTCGTTCGATGCTAAAGTGCTTGCTATTCCAATATAGTTGGAGAGCCTCTGCCACGCTGTTCATGTTTAGGAGGAATACCAAGTGGGATAAGGCATGAATGGGAATTTGAATTTAGAAGGGAGGCGTGCTAGGGTAGTCCATGCAGCTGGGCAAAGCCACTGTGCCATCGTGCTGCAGTGCATCTGCCTCGTGAGCAGAAGTCCTGGGTTCGAAACCCCGCCTTGGTACAAATTTTCACTCGTCGTTTCAGTCTGCATAAACTGGTTTTAGTGTTCGATAGCTTCTATGTCTACATTACAAGGTGACACACGGTCACCTTCATCCAATCTGTTATGAAGAGTCAGATGGGTATCAGCATGTCCTCAACTGGATTTTGTTGAGTGCATGTTGCATTTGCATTGTCAAGGATGTGGTAAGGGAGAGGGTGAAATGTGGCCTGGATGTTAGCCAATTCTCCTCGTAGAGCACCAAGGGTGCCGCCAAGTTTTTTACGTCCAAACCTGACGGATGGGTCACCATCAACACTGCCACGTGCTCGCACTCCATGTGGCACTGGGGAGAGGATGGGATGGCCCTGGATGTTGGGGCTGAGACTGGGAATTTTGAATTATATGGCATCATCTCTCGTTTCTCCTCATTGCTGGCGAAGTATTTGGCACTGAACGTTACTTCCACACTGGGATTCGAACCGCCTACCTCCGAATCAAGAGCTACTACACTTAATGTGTGCATCAGCCAATTCAGTTACATGGGAAAGAGTGGTGCTGTGAATGACCGAAAGAGAACGTCGTAGCAGTATTATGGACCCCGAATGACTCAAAAATAGGAGTCCTACACACAGGTGTTGAAATTTACTTTCATAATTAATTCATAGGACAAAACGAGTTTATGATGCTCACATTCATGTAGGAGTAGAATAGGATTTGCTGAAAAACAGCACCAAGACCTTTTATAAGAAATTTCGTGAGAAATAACCCAATGCCACGCACCAGTTATATGATACTGGGAAAAAGAAATATTAAAAATAATAACTGATGTTAACTGTTCCCAGCTGACTACTTTCCAAAAACCCATGCCGAACTTTAGCTCAGAAATAACAAGAACGCAGGAAACAGTTGATATCATCCGAGCACATAACTGAATACAATAGAGCCGCAAGATGAAAAGGAATTAACGCCAAGTTGAGGTTGGCAGAAGAGGGAACCAATAAACTCTTAGAGATCTGACAACCTAAAGTAGTTCAGTTGGCTGCAAATTCGTACTAATTTGGCCACTACATGAGAAATGCGATACAACTGCAGACGGCACATCCCTCTTAATGGTTACTATAATTTCTTCTAACAATCTCCTCCGTTACAACTACTGACAGACCATTTATTTGGTGATTACCACACTTTATGCAGCAGAAATTTAAAAATGTGCTGTAAATGCTTTGATTAGAAGAACGAAAGAGAGAGTACAGTAGTTCATGAACAAATTTTTCGTTAAATAGAATAATAGGACCGTAAGGACAACCATTAGCTTAAATGTTCTGTTTAAACGGGAGCGGGTTCAGCTTTTATTTTAACCTGTCGTCTGGCAGTAGCTCGATAGAATAAGCAAAGCCCTCATGAATTTTACGAAGTTTATTAGGTTCATCTTCTTTTTACTGGCTTTCTCCGATTGCTTCTCGATTTTCCTTTTTTACTTCTCTTTCTTTACTTGCCGCCTCTAGGACATTGTTATAAGGAATTGCTGTAAGTATTAACGCCACGGAGCCCTCCTTTCTGGTACTATTGTTATTTTTTGCCCTGCACAAAGTAAGCAGAAGCCATCGCCGAGATGGGCACTTTGCCCGCATTGACGCCTTTCCACAGAAGCTGTACACTCTCTAATAGCATGACCGAAATTCGAGTAACTGAAGTAGGACTAGGCGGCCGAAGTGGCCGTGCGGTTAAAGGCGCTGCAGTCTGGAACCGCAAGACCGCTACAGTCGCAGGTTCGAATCCTGCCTCGGGCATGGATGTTTGTGATGTCCTTAGGTTAGTTAGGTTTAATTAGTTCTAAGTTCTAGGGGACTAATGACCTCAGCAGTTGAGTCCCATAGTGCTCAGAGCCATTTGAGCCATTTGAAGTAGGATTATGGATCCAACAAAATTTCATTAAAAATACGTAACTCGCAATCTTTCTCCAGAATAGATACACTGACCACTTACCTTAGATCGAGATAACTCTCCCTTACTATTCTTTTTCTACTGAGAGAGCATAATTCTGCATTTCGAGGTGATTTTGATGGCTATATATTGCTATTCCCGCCTTTCACTTCTGCATTTTCCCCAGTGTCGAATTGAAAGGCTTATTTCAATAGTGGTACGAGTCCATTTTCGTTCATTTTGAGATACAGAGTCCTAAAGTTCAATGAGCGCTGAAAAATCTGCAGTTGATATACATATGGCTTCTCGCTAGAGATGAACCTTTCGTTCTGTTTGTTTGGATCATTAATTTCAGAAGCATTATAGGCAGAAAATTGGAGGTAATGGACTTGTACCACTATTAAAATAAGCCCTTCCATTAATCTCGACACTTGGACACAAGCATGCATTCTCAAAAAAATGGTTCAAATGGCTCTGAGCACTATGCGACTTAACATCTGTGGTTCAAATGGCTCTGAGCACTATGGGACTTAACTTCTGTGGTCATCAGTCCCCTAGAACTTAGAACTACTTAAAACTAACTAACCTAAGGACATCACACACATCCATGCCCGAGGCAGGATTCGAACCTGCGACCGTAGCAGTCGCGCGCTTCCGGACTGAGCGCCTTAACCGCGAAACCACCGCGGCCGGCTAACATCTGTGGTCATCAGTCGCCTAGAACTTAGAACTAATTAAACCTAACTAACTTAAGGACATCACACACATCCATGCCCGAGGCAGGATTCGAACCTGCCACCGTAGCGGTCGCTCGGTTCCAGGCTGTAGCGCCTAGAACCGCACGGCCACTACGGCAGGTATACATTCTCAAACTGTTTTTCTTAGTCTAGCAGGCACAGGTACAGGAAATTTCAATTTTCAATAGGAAAAGTAGGTAATAAAGAGCAGTGTTCGGCAGTAGTTCTCTTTTTGTCAGCGACT
Organism: Schistocerca piceifrons; assembly: GCF_021461385.2. NCBI lineage: Eukaryota > Metazoa > Arthropoda > Insecta > Orthoptera > Acrididae > Schistocerca > Schistocerca piceifrons. Next base: position 262,851,649 of record NC_060145.1, on the reverse strand, counting down.
TCTACACATCAAAGTAGTTATGTTCTAATTCTAGGTGCAGATTCGTGTTCTTTGTCGATTCGGTTCTCTGCCGTCTCATACAAAAACAATCGGTTCGCTGGTGACAATAGTTATCACCATCATTCACTTTCCTCCTTCTGACGGCATCTTTGATGGGACAGGAAGCGAACGAGGTCAGGCACTGACTCAAAGCAGAGTAGTTGTGAGACTTTTATGAGGTCAAAGTCGTGGTAGCCACCAAGCGAGGTCTCGAGGTGGCGTTCCGCGACATGCAATGCACAGCTGTAGCAGAGATGGCCAGGCACCTTATAACCATTTTGCGAGATATGGTGTGTTTTATGTCATTTCGTTTTTGATAAGTTTTTCATGTGCGCTTAATACCAATTTCCGATAATCTTCTTAGTCGGCACTCGAACGATGGGACACAGCATCTCCGAGGTAGCGATGAAGAGGGGATTTGCCCGTACGACCACTGACTAATCTTCCATTTTGTTTTCATAGGCAAGAAACGCCAGTACAGTGGTTTATCAAGAAAACAGTAGCTGCTCCGTTGGCAGTAAACACATCGAAGAGTCCGTCCATCATCCGGTGATCAAATACTTTTCTAATACAGCCAGAGCGAGAGCACCAGCAGCAGCGAGTACTGTTTGTATAAAGCGTTTTTGTACTTATTTGCTGCGCTTAGCTTTTAAATAGTTTTTCTGGGAAAACCTAGCGTAGTTTTCGCGTCTCGTATTTCAGTGAGTGTTTCTTGATTATCAGAGTAGCTCATCAGAAGATTATCTTGGGAATTTGTCACCGTATAGAGTAGGGTAAACATAGTCATGTGTAGGGACTGTGGTTGTTGTGAGCGGACGCAAGGAGAATTGGCCACTCTTCGGGGGCAGGTGGAGGCTTTGTCTGTTAGGCTCATCGAGCTCGAGGCGCAGGCGTCGGCTCGTAGTGGCGTTGGGGCAACTGTGGTGAGACCTATGCCTACTTCGGTGGCCTTGGAATCACATGGAACCCCTGATGTCGCTGCGTCTTCCGGCAGTGAGCATCTTACCGGTCAGCCATCACTCCAGGGTGAATGGCGGACAGTGGTGGGCTCGCGCGTGCCTGGCCGAAAGGCGAAGGTGGGATCTGGCCGCGTGGCAGCTGCCTTACACCTTTCCAACAGGTACGGGGTGCTTCCTAGTGGTGATGACATCGTTTCCGAGCCACCACAGGATGCCTCGCCTGTTGGGCCAGTGGCCGATTCTCCGGCAAGGTCCCGACAGTCACAGAGGGCGGGCCTATTAGTTATAGGGAGCTCCAACGTTAGGCGGGTTATGGAGCCCCTCAGGAAAATAGCGGGTAGGTCGGGGAAGAATGCCAGTGTGCACTCGGTGTGCTTGCCGGGGGGTCTCGTCCATAATGTGGAGGAGGCCCTTCCGGCAGCTATTGAACGCACTGGGTGTGACCGGCTGCAGATAGTAGCACATGTCGGAACGAATGACGCCTGCCGCTTGGGTTCTGAGGCCATCCTTGGTTCCTTCCGGCGGCTGGCTGATTTGGTGAAGACAACCAGCATCGCACGCGGAGTGCAAGCTGAGCTTAATATCTGCAGCATAGTGCCCAGAGTCGATCGCGGTCCTCTGGTTTGGAGCCGTGTGGAGGGTCTAAACCAGAGGCTCAGACGACTCTGCGGCTATAATGGTTGCAAATTCATCGACCTCCGTTATTGGGTGGAGAACTGTAGGGCCCCCCTAGACAGGTCAGGCGTGCACTACACACCGGAAGCAGCTACTAGGGTAGCAGAGTACGTGTGGCGTGCACACGGGGGTTTTTTAGGTTAGAGGGACCCCCCCTTGGGCGAAACGATAAAATACCTGACGGCTTACCAGAGAGGACATTATCATCGTTGATAAAGAACGTCCGTCCTCAGAGACCAAAAACAGGAAAAGTTAACGTAATATTGGTAAACTGCAGGAGTATCCAGGGCAAGGTTCCTGAATTAGTATCTCTTATTGAAGGAAATAGTGCGCATATAGTATTAGGAACGGAAAGTTGGTTAAAACCGGAAGTGAACAGTAACGAAATCCTAGACACAGAATGGAATATATACCGCAAGGATAGGATAAACGCCAATGGTGGAGGAGTATTTATAGCAGTAAAGAATTCAATAATATCCAGTGAAGTTATTAGCGAATGCGAATGTGAAATAATCTGGGTTAAGTTAAGTATCAAAGGTGGGTCAGATATGATAGTCGGATGCTTCTATAGACCACCTGCATCAGCAACCGTAGTAGTTGAGCGCCTCAGAGAGAACCTGCAGAACGTCGTGAAGAAGTTTCGTGATCATACTATTGTAATAGGGGGAGACTTCAATCTACCAGGTATAGAATGGGATAGTCACACAATCAGAACTGGAGCCAGGGACAGAGACTCTTGTGACATTATCCTGACTGCCTTGTCCGAGAATTACTTCGAGCAGATAGTTAGAGAACCAACTCGTGAAGCTAACGTTTTAGACCTCATAGCAACAAATAGACCGGAACTTTTCGACTCCGTGAATGTAGAAGAGGGTATCAGTGATCATAAGTCAGTGGTTGCATCAATGACTACAAGTGTAATAAGAAATGCCAAGAAAGGAAGGAAAATATATTTGCTTAACAAGAGTGATAGGGCACAAATCGCAGAATATCTGAGTGACCACCATCAAACGTTCATTTCTGAGGAAGAGGATGTGGAACAAAAATGGAAAAAATTCAGAAACATCGTCCAGTACGCCTTAGATAAGTTCGTACCGACTAAGGTCCAAAGCGAGGGGAAAGATCCACCGTGGTATAACAATCATGTACGAAAGGTACTACGGAAACAAAGAAAGCTTCATCATAGGTTTAAGAGTAGTCGAATCATAGCTGATAAGGAAAAGCTGAACGAAGCGAAAAAGAGCGTAAAGAGAGCAATGAGAGAAGCATTCAACGAATTCGAACATAAAACATTGGCAAACAATCTAAACAAGAACCCTAAAAAGTTTTGGTCATATTTAAAATCGGTAAGCGGATCTAAATCCCCTATTCAGTCACTCGTTGACCACGATGGCACCGAAACAGAGGACGACCGAAGAAAGGCAGAAATACTGAATTCAGTGTTCCGAAACTGTTTCACTGCGGAAAATCGTAACACGGTCCCTGACTTCAGCCGTCGCACGGACGCCAAAATGGAAAATATTGAAATAAACGATATCGGAATTGAAAAACAACTGCTATCACTTAGTAGCGGAAAAGCATCCGGACCAGACGAGATACCCTTAAGATTCTACAGTGATTATGCTAAAGAACTTGCCCCCTTTCTATCAGCAATTTATCGTAGATCGCTGGAAGAACGTAAAGTACCTAGCGACTGGAAGAAAGCGCAGGTCGTTCCCATTTTCAAGAAGGGTCATAAATCAGATGCGAATAATTATAGGCCTATTTCGCTTACGTCAATCTGTTGTAGAATAATGGAACATGTATTGTGTTCTCGTATTATGACGTTCTTAGATAATACAAATCTCCTTCATCATAACCAACATGGATTCCGCAAACAGAGATCATGTGAAACTCAGCTCGCCCTATTTGCCCAAGAAATTCACAGTGCCGTAGACACTGGCGAGCAGATTGATGCCGTATTCCTGGACTTCAGGAAGGCATTTGATACGGTTCCGCACTTACGTTTAGTGAAAAAAATACTAGCTTACGGAATATCGGACCAGGTTTGTGATTGGATTCAGGATTTCCTAGAAGAAAGAACACAGCATGTCATTCTTAACGGTTCAAAATCTGCAGATGTAGAGGTAATTTCGGGAGTACCGCAGGGAAGCGTGATAGGACCTTTATTGTTTACAATATACATAAATGACTTAGTTGACAACATCGGTAGCTCCGTGAGGCTATTTGCAGATGACACGGTTGTCTACAAGAAAGTAGCAACATCAGAAGACTCGTACGTACTCCAGGAGGACCTGCAGAGGATTAATGCATGGTGCGACAGCTGGCAGCTTTCCCTAAACGTAGATAAATGTAATATAATGCGCATACATAGGGGCAGAAATCCATTCCAGTACGATTATGCCATAGGTGGTAAATCATTGGAAGCGGTAACGACCGTAAAATACTTAGGAGTTACTATCCGGAGCGATCTGAAGTGGAATGATCACATAAAACAAATAGTGGGAAAAGCAGGCGCCAGGTTGAGATTCATAGGAAGAATTCTAAGAAAATGTGACTCATCGACGAAAGAAGTAGCTTACAAAACGCTTGTTCGTCCGATTCTTGAGTATTGCTCATCAGTATGGGACCCTTACCAGGTTGGATTAATAGAAGAGATAGACATGATCCAGCGAAAAGCAGCGCGATTCGTCATGGGGACATTTAGTCAGCGCGAGAGCGTTACGGAGATGCTGAACAAGCTCCAGTGGCGGACACTTCAAGAAAGGCGTTACGCAATACGGAGAGGTTTATTATCGAAATTACGAGAGAGCACATTCCGGGAAGAGATGGGCAACATATTACTACCGCCCACATATATCTCGCGTAATGATCACAACGAAAAGATCCGAGAAATTAGAGCAAATACGGAGACTTACAAGCAGTCGTTCTTCCCACGCACAATTCGTGAATGGAACAGGGAAGGGGGGATCAGATAGTGGTACAATAAGTACCCTCCGCCACACACCGTAAGGTGGCTCGCGGAGTATAGATGTAGATGTAGATGTAGAAGATTCGTCTTAAGTTACGTAGAAAATTTATATCTACCCACGATGTGTTATACGATTTTTAACCCTTACTGTTATTCGCAACAAGTGGATATGAAGTTCTCAATATATGTCATGTGTTATTTTACGCATGTTTTTTCGTAAGCATTTGCGAAACGGTAATCGATTAGTCACAGCCAGCGCTTGCCTGTAGCCATAATCTCATATCTCTCGTCTCGACAGAAAGCATCATTCGTTGTTCTCTGCTTTCGCGAACACATTGGTTTCACATGTTCATGGTTTCTCTTGTTCAAATTGAAAAGTTTAAGAAAACTCTCCACTGTGCAATTTTTCAGGGTTTACCATAGTTTCTAGCAGTCACCTGCCTGTCCGTATAAACTTGATCTATTTAGCAGCGCCGGCCGAAGTGGCCGTGCGGTTAAAAGCGCTGCAGTCTGGAACCGCAAGACCGCTACAGTCGCAGGTTCGAATCCTGCCTCGGGCATGGATGTTTGTTATGTCCTTAGGTTAGTTAGGTTTAACTAGTTCTAAGTTCTAGGGGACTAATGACCTCAGCAGTTGAGTCCCATAGTGCTCAGAGCCATTTGAACCATTTGAAGTAGGATTATGGATCCAACAAAATTTCATTAAAAATACGTAACTCGCAATCTTTCTCCAGAATAAATACACTGACCACTTACCTTAGATCGAGATAACTCTCCCTTACACTCTCTAATAGCATGACCGAAATTCGAGTAACTGAAGTAGGATTAGGCGGCCGAAGTGGCCGTGCGGTTAAAGGCGCTGCAGTCTGGAACCGCAAGACCGCTACAGTCGCTGTTCGAATCCTGCCTCGGGCATGGATGTGTGTGATGTCCTTAGGTTAGTTAGGTTTAACTAGTTCTAAGTTCTAGGGGACTAATGACCTCAAAAGTTGAGTCCCATAGTGCTCACAGCATTTTGAACCACAGATTAGGGAAATATGAGGAAGATAATCGGCCGTTCCCTTTCAAAGGAGCCATACCGGCATTTTCCTGAAACGATTTAGGATCGCAACGAACGCGATTTAGAGTCGCAACGAACGCCACGGTCTCTTCATAATCGCTTATAATTACAAGGCTGTTACAGTAAAATAAGTAAACTACCTGTAACACATGAAATATATACATACACTGGTTTCCAAATTAAAGCAAAAAATTGCTATTTCTCCGTCCCGTGTCTAATTCACGATATAATAATACAAAATGTCAACAGATGTCCGTACGAACGTTTTGTGCACGGAAGATGGTTTTCCGGTCAACGGACAACCCGCGAACAATGACGTCAGGGCACCTATCAAACAGGGAAGTGTTTGCCGAGTAGCCCCACATCCACAATAACTGTGTACACAGTCACAGACGGTGCAGTATAGCACAGAGAAGATGCCTACAGTAAACTACCTGTAACACATGAAATATATACATACACTGGTTTCCAAATTAAAGCAAAAAATTGCTATTTCTCCGTCCCGTGTCTAATTCACGATATAATAATACAAAATGTCAACAGATGTCCGTACGAACGTTTTGTGCACGTAAGATGGTTTTCCGGTCAACGGACAACCCGCGAACAATGACGTCAGGGCACCTATCAAACAGGGAAGTGTTTGCCGAGTAGCCCCACATCCACAATAACTGTGTACACAGTCACAGACGGTGCAGTATAGCACAGAGAAGATGCCTACAGACTCTCTGCTGTGGAGCGCCAAAGGAAGAATGGAAGCAGGACAGTCGAAACAGGATGTGGCTCGATGGCTTAATGTGAGCCTTCTGTTGTTCCTCGGATGTGGCGACAGATTATAGGGAGCGAAACTGTATCACAAAGACCAGAGCAGCTCCGGCCACTTGTGGCGTCAGAAAGAGAGGATCGTTATTTGGCCGTAAGGGCACGACGGTACCGCCTTAAAACTGCACGACAACTGGCGTCTGACCTCACAGCATCCACTGAATGTGCTGTATCGAGGCAACTGTGTACAGAAGGTTTCGGAAAAGTGGCCTTGATCGTCTTAGACCCGTTGTATGTGTACCTCTGATACGTCTTCACAGAAGGGAACGTCTAGAGTCGAATCGTCAACATGCCAACTGGACGGTCGAACAGTGGACCAATGTTCTTTTCACAGATGAGTCCCGATTTGGTCTGGAGAGTGATTCTCGACGGATTCGCATCTGGAGGAACGTGGACAAAGATTTCGGGACCCAAACATTATGGAAAGAGACTGATACTGAGGAGGATCCCAAATAGTGTGGGGAGAGATTATGTTGACCACTCGAACACCTCTTCATGAAATTATACGTTTATCGGCAAGGTTAAACTGCTGTTAGGTATCGCAACGAGATCTTGGGACCTCATGTACGGTTGTTGCGAGGTGCTGTCGGTCCATATTTCGAATCGATGGACGATAATGCTCCATCTGTCATAGAGCACGGGCGGTTCATGTTTTCTTGGAAACCGAGGATATCACACGCATGGCGCGACCTGCTCGCTCTCCCGATTGGAATCTCATAGAGCGTACCTGGGACGCACTAGGAAGGCAGACTGCGACACGTCAGGATCCAACAATCACCCTCCAAGACTTGCGAGTAGCTCTGCAGGAAGAATGGAGGTTATTGCCTCAACGTGAGATTGTTGACATTATTCACAGCATGTCCCGTCATCAAATGGTTCAAATGACTCTGAACACTATGGGACTTAACTTCTGAGGTCATCAGTCCCCTAGAACTTAGAACTACTTAAACCTAACTAACCTAAGGACGTCACACACATCCATGCCCGAGGCAGGATTCGAACCTGCGAACGTGACGGTCGCGCGGTTCCAGATTGTAGCACCTAGAACCGCTCGGTCACACCATCCGCCGTCCCGTCATCGTCAGACCTGTATTGCTGCCAGAGGTGGTAACGCCCCGTATTGAGGACAGTAACCAGTTGTCAGAATATGTGTTCCAATGCCGGCCGATGTGGCTGAGCGGTTCTAGGGGCTTCAGTCTGGAAACGCGCGACCGCTAAGGTCGCAGGTTCGAGTCCTGCCTCGGGCACGGATGTGTTTGATGTCCTTAGGTTAGTTATTTTTAAGTAGTTCTAGGGGACTGATGACCTCTGAAGTTAAGTCCCATAGTGCTCAAAGCCATTTGAACCATTTTTTGATGGAGGACTGAGAACAGTCGCCTGCTGCCGGCTATCAACTCCACTCCACGCTGCATTGGCCTCTCCTGTACTATGTCAAACCCAGAAACACGGCTAGGAGTTCTTTCCGAGATCACAGCACTCACACTGCTCGCAGATTAAAAACTACTACTTATTACCGCTCAAACCGCACTGTCGCTAGTAAACTCTACCCGCGCATGAACGGCTCTGCATCCACGGAACTTCTGCCTGCCCCCTGGAGTGTGATAGATAAATGGAGCGCCACGGCTCATCTCACGTATGCCTCACATATTTCTGAGTCGTCACCCTTCTGACTGGTTTGATGCGGCCCGCCACGAATTCCTCACCTGCGTCAACCTCTTCATCTCAGAGTAGCATTTGCAACCTAACTCCTCAATTATTGGCTGGATATATTCCAACCTCTGTCTTCTTCTACAGTTTTTGCCCTCTACAGCTCCCTCTAGTACCATGAAAGTCATTCCATGATGTATTAACAGATGTCCTACCATCCTGTTCCTTCTACTTGTCAGTGTTTTTCACATATTGCTTTCCTCGCCGATTCCCCGGAGAACTTCCTCATACCTTACCAGTCCACCTAATTTTCAACATTATTCTGCAGTACCAGATCTCAACTGCGTCAATTCTCCTTTCCGGTTTTCCCAAGCCCATGCTTCACTAGCATACAATGCTTTGCTCCAAACGTACATTCTCAGATATTTCTTTCTCAATTTAAAACCTGTGTTTGACACTAGTAGACTGCTCTTAGCTAGTGCTAATCTGCTGCTTTATGTCCTCCTTGCTCTGTCTGTCACGATTTATTTTGCTCACAACGTAGCAGAATTTCTTAACTTCCTCTACATCCCCAGCTATGATGTTAAGTTTCTCGCTCTTCTCGTTTCTGCTGCTTCTCATTACTTTCGTCTTTCTTCGACATAGTCTCAATCCATATTCTGTACTCATTACAATGTCCGTTCCGTTCAGCACATCCTGTAATTCTTCTTCACTCTTTCTGAGCATAGCAATATCATCAGCGAATGTTATTGATATCCTTTCACCTTGAGCTCTAATCCCACTCTTGAACTTTTATTTCCGTCATTGCTTCTCCGATGGATAGATTCAATAGTAAGGGCGAAAGTCTACATCCCTGTATTACACCGTTTTTTTGATTCGAGAATTCTTTCCAGATGATCCAGCCTTATTGTGTGCTCTTGACTCTCGTACACATCGTACACTACTGGCCATTAAATATGCTACACCAAGAAGAAATGTAGATGATAAACGGGTATTCATTGGACAAATATATTGTACTAGAACTGACATGTGATTACATTTTCACGCAATTTGGGTGCATAGATCCTGAGAAATCAGTACCCAGAACAACCACCTCTGGCCGTAATAACGGCCTTCATACGCCTGGGCATTGAGTCAGAGCTTGGATGGCGTGTACAGCTACAGCTGCCCAAGCAGCTTCAACACGATACCACAGTTCATCAAGAGTAGTGACTGGCGTATTGTGACGAGCCAGTTGCTCGGCCACCACTGATCAGACGTTTTCAATTGGTGAGAGATCTGGAGAATGTGCTGACCAGGGCAGCAGTTGAACATTTTCTGTATCCAGAAAGGCCCGTACAGGACGTGCAACATGCGGTCGTGCATTATCCTACTGAAAAGTAGGGATCCGCAGAGATCGAATGAAGGGTAGAGCCACGGGTCGTAACACATCTGAAACGTAACGTCCACTGCTTAAAGTCCGTCAATGCGAACAAGATTTGACCGAGACTTGCAACCAATAGCACCCCATACCATCACGCTGGGTGATACGCCAGTATGGCTATGACGGATACACGCTTCCAAAGTGCGTTCACCGCGTTGTCGCCAAACACGGATGCGACCATCATGATCCTGTAAACAGAACATGGATTTATCCGAAAAAATGACGTTTTGCCATTCGTGCACCCAGGTTCATCGTTGAGTACACCATCGCAGGCGCTCCTGTCTGTTATGCACCGTCAAGGGTAACCGCAGCCATGGTCTCCGAGCTGATAGTCCATGCTGTTGCAAACGTCGTCGAACTGTTCGTGCAGATGGTTGTTGTCTTGCAAACGTCGCCATCTGTTGACTCAGGGATAGAGACGTGGCTGCACGATCCGCTACAGCCATGCGGATAAAATGCCTGTCATCTCGACTGTTAGTCATACGAGGCCGTTGGGATCCAGCACGGCGTTCCGTATTACCCCCCTGAACCCACCGATTCCATATTCTGCTAACAGTCGCTGGATCTCGACCAACGCGAGCAGCAATGTCGCGATACGATAAACCGCAATCGCGATAGGCTACAATCCGACCTTTATCAAAGTCGTAAACGTGATGGTACGCATTTCTCCTCCTTACACGAGGCATCACAACAACGTTTCACCAGCCAACGCCGGGAAACTGCTGTTTGTGTATGAGAAATCGGTTGGAAAGTTTCCTAATGTCAGAACGTTGTAGGTGCCGCCACCGGCGCCAACCCTGTGTGAATGCTCTGAAAAGCTAATCATTTGCATATCACAGCATCTTCTTCCTGTTGGTTAAATTTCGCGTCTGTAGCACGTCATCTTCGTGGTGTAGTAATTTTAATGGGCAATAGTGTATATTACACGTCTTTCCCTATAGCATACACTATTTTTCACAGGAGCTCGAACGTCTTGGACCATTTTATTTTGTCGAACGCTTTTTCCAGTTACTTTTCAGTTATTTTTTTCAATTACTTTTTGTACTATACTGTAACAGTTCTATCTCTGTACGGTCCAAGTTTCGTCGAGCTACGTTACTTGACAGTCGCACATCGAACAAAATTTCTTTTTTTCTTTAAGTTTTGCGCACCATTGAATTTCGATCGACGAGCTCGTTTCATTTTCCACTTGGCGACAAGAAGACGCAGTCTGTCAAGGTGATTTCGTCGACGCCTTGTCCTCTCGAATGTTTCCGCGTGTAGCTGGCGAGACAGCAGCGCGCTGGCCACGAGCGAGAGCCGTGTCGGCAGGTGGGATCGCGTAGCGCTCGCTGGTCCACGAGCGCCGGTCGATACGGCCGCGGCACCAGGCGCCGGGCGGCGGATGGGCGTGTCTGGGGGAGGGGTGAGGCAGGGGGCGGGGGAGGGGGAGGGGGAGGCGCCGCAACCGGTGGCCGGACACGACGCGCCGCCGCGGAAACCAAACCAAACCGGCGCGACACTCGTCTCTAATCCAACGAACGTCACCACCTACCCCGTTCACGTCGTTGCCAGTAAACCCACAATTCTTTGTACAAAACAGCTTCAAACTTCTGATTATAAATTACCGGGTGATCAAAAAGTCAGTATAAATTTGAAAACTGTATAAATCACGGAATAATGTAGATAGAGAGGTACAAATTAACACACATGTTTGGAATGGCATGGGGTTTTATTAGAACCACAAAAATACAAAAGTTCAAAAAATGTCCGACAGATGGCGCTTCATCTGATCAGAATAGCAATAATTAGCATAACAAAGTAAGACAAAGCAAAGACGATGTTCTTTACAGGAAATGCTCAATATGTCCACCATCATTCCTCAACAACAGTTGTAGTCGAGGAATAATGTTGTGAGCAGCATTGTAAAGCATGTCCGGAGTTATGGTGAGGCATTGGCGTCGGATGTTGTCTTTCAGCATCCCTAGAGATGTCGGTCGATCACGATATACTTGCGACTTCAGGTAACCCCAAAGCCAATAATCGCACGGACTGAGGTCTGGGGACCTGGAAGGCCAAGTATGACGAAAGTGGCAGCTGAGCACACGATCATCACCAAGTTACGGGCGCAAGAGATCTTTCACGCGTGTACCAATACTTTGTTTTTTATTTTGGTTCTAATGTCATTCCAAGCATGTGTGTCAATTTTTACCTCTCTATCTACATTATTCCGTGGTTTATTAAGTTTTCAAATTTATACTGACTTTTTGATCACCCTGTACTTAACGTGTTAAATATTTGGCTTTAAGCACGTAAGCAAGAAAAAGTTGAGGAAAGGGTTGAATTTTTCTTAATGTTTGTTGGAAGTCGCTAATTTCTTTTATTATGAAACGCTGGATGACTACATAATAAGTAATTTGCGATCCATTTTAACAAAAAGCTGGTTTTTGTCGAATATCAATGTTTATGTGGTCACATCTCCTCAACTATTCGTCATACAATGATATGATTTTGCACGTACATTAAGTGATACTCGTAAATACTGAATGCAAGGTGGGTTGCGAGTAGAGTTCGCAGGAGGTTTTACTGCGAGCTATTTAAGGAAAAGCTAGTTTCTCACGCATCCAAATCCGTATGTCGTCACATCTCCTCAGCTATGTGTCGTACAATGATATAATTTTGGAGATACATTCAGTCGCATATGCCGGCCGGAGCGGCCGAGCGGTTCTAGGCGCTACAGTCTGGAACCGCGCGACCGCTACGGTCGCAGGTTCGAATCCTGCCTCGGGCATGGATGTGTGTGATGTCCTTAGGATAGTTAGGTTTAAGTAGTTCTAAGTTCTAGGGGGCTGATGACCTCAGAAGTTAAGTCCAATAGTGTTTAGAGTCATTTGAACGAGTCGCATATATGGATACTTCCTGCACACTCTGTAGCGAATTAGAGTAAGCAGTAAAGAAGCAATAAATCACAACGTCATTCCTGACGCTGAAGTCTGGCTCCATGAACAGAAATTTCTGCTAAGCGACGAATTTATTTTCGTGGATGACGGTTTCGGACGCGGTTTTCCATCTGAAGGTTTTTTTTTCCTCCTGTGTACCGAACAACATTGGAGATGAGATTTTAAGTACTTCCAGGAGAAAAATAAACTGTGGATGGAAACATGTGTCAGAAACTGCTATCCATCAAGGCAGTAAAGCATCGCATTCATGGGAGACAAGACACGTCCACGCAGCAGCTAGCTGCGTGTTCTCTACTGGTGACAGTGGCAATCAGTCGTGATCCCTGAATAACAAAGAATATTAGGAGGCGTTCCCCCGACGGGTCGTCAACTTACAGGGCCACGTTTGCTACCGAAGGGGTGGCAGGCGCTGGCGCCTGTAGAGTCGTTCGATGGCGCTTCCGGACACGAGTTCCTCCGGCAACCTTCTACAACCCGTCGAAGTTTATCACAACAGTTCTGGGATATCCAGTATATACAGGGTGGTCCACTGATAGTGACTGGGCCAAATATCTCACGAAATAACCGTCAAACGAAAAAACTACAAAGAACGAATCTCGTGTAGCTTGAAAGGGGAAACCAGATGGCGCTATGGTTGGCACACTAGATGGCGCTGCCACAGGTCAAACGGATATCAACTGCGTTTTTTAAATAGGAACCCCCATTTTTATTGCATATTCGTGTAGTACGTAAAGAAATATGAATGTTTTAGTTGAACCACTTTTTTCGCTTTGTGATGGATGGCGCTGTAATAGTCACAAACGTATAAGTACGTGGTATCACGTAACATCCCGCCAGTACGGACGGTATTTGCTTCGTGATACATTACCCTTATTAAAATTGACGGTTTACCAATTGTGGAAAAGGTCGATATCTTGTTTATGTATGGCTATTCTACTCAAAATGCCCAACGGGCCTGTGCTATGTAGCTGCTCGGTATCCTGGACGACATCATCCAACTGTCCGGACCGTTCGCCGGATGGTTACGTTTGCTAAGAAAACAGGAAGTGTTCAGCCACATTTGAAACGTCAACCACGACCTGCAACAAATGATCATGCCCAAGTAGGTGTTTTAGCTGCTGTCGCGACTAATCCGCACATCAGTACCAGACAAATTGCGCGAGAATCGGGAAACTCAAAAATGTCGGTGTTGAGAATACTACGTCAACATCGATTGCACCCGTACCGTATTTCTATGCACCAGGAATTGCACAGCGACGACTTTGAACGTCGTGAACAGTTCTGCGACTGGGCAAAAAAGAAATTACGGGGCGATGACAGATTTTTTGCATGCGTTCTATTTAGCGACGAAGCCTTATTCACCAACAGCGGTAAAGTTAACAGGCACAATATGCACTATTGGGCAACGGAAAATCCACGATGGCTGCGATAAGTGGAACATCAGCGACCTTGGCGCGTTAATGTATGGTGCAGCATTATGGGAGGAAGGGTAATTGGCCCCCATTTTTTCGATGGCAATCTAGATGGTGCAATGTATGCTGATTTCCTACGTAATGTTCTACCGATGTTACTACAAGATGTTTCATTGCATGACACAATGGATCTCCTCCACATAGCTTGCGTGCGGTTGAAGCGATATTGAATAGCTTGTTTCATGACAGGTGGATTGGTCGTCGAAGCACCATACCATGGCCCGCACGTTCACCGGATCTGACGTCCCCGGATTTCTATCTGTGGGGAAAGTTGAAGGATATTTGCTATCGTGATCCACCGACAATGCCTGACAACATGCGTCAGCGCATTGTCAATGCATGTGCGAACATTACGGAAGCGAACTACTCGCTGTTGAGAGGAATGTCGTTACACGTATTGCCAAATGCATTGAGGTTGACGGACATCATTTTGAGCATTTATTGCATTAATGTGGTATTTACAGTTAATCACGCTGTAACAGCATGCGTTCGCAGAAATGGTAAGTTCACAAAGGTACATGTATCACATTGGAACAACCGAAATAAAATGTTCGAACGCACCTACGTTCTGTATTTTACTCTAAAAAACCTACCTGTTACCAGCTGTTCGTCTAAAATTGTGAGCCATATGTTTGTGACTATTACAGCGCCATCTGTCACAAAACGGAAAAAGTGGTCCAACTAAAACATTCATATTTCTTTACGTACTACACGAATATGTAGTAAAAATGGGGATTCCTATTTTTAAAAAAACGCAGTTGATATCCGTTTGACCTATGGCAGTGCCATCTAGCGGGCCCACCATTTACCCATCAGGTTTCCCCCTTCAAGCTAGACAAGTTTCGTTCTTTGTAGTTTTTTCGTTAGACGCTTATTTTTTGAGACATTTGGACCGGTCACGATCAATGGACCACCCAGTATACACTGTATAATAAAGATCAACTTGCATAATAGAATTTGACAGCCTAAGGTGGTCGTTTTAATTGTTTCATCAATCGAAAGTTACCTCAAGCGTGCGACCCCACACATTAAAAATCCATAATAAGAGTTTATCGTAACCAAATAGACCAGTCACAACTACCACAGACGTGAAAATCATGCATAAAAAGGAAAAAGTGCAACGATAATGCTGGTTTTGCCATTGTGCGAACCTACACAACCCATTAAAACGCGTTAGCGAAACTATTGAAATGGAAACACAAAAGAATGGCCGAGTTTTTAAAACCAGATACGATGCATGTCAAAAAACGTAAGAGCACAACCGAACCATCAAAGACAATTACGCTAGACTGTGATGCATACTCAGATCGCTAGTAAATTCTCTGCATTCCCCACTAGCTGGACTGACATCCCATAAAGATTGGGACTAATAAAGTCAGTAGTTGATTAAATCTAATTTAGAGACGAAATTAGGTTCAAATGGTTCAAATGGCTCTGAGCACTATGGGACTTAACATCTGTGGTCATCAGTCCCCTAGAACTTAGAACTACTTCAACCTAACTAACCTAAGGACATCACACACATCCATGCCCGAGGCAGGATTCGAACCAGCGACCGTAGCCGCCTCGCGGTTCCAGACTGCAGCGCCTAGAACCGCACGGCCACTTCGGCCGGCACGAGATGAGGGATTAACAGCTAGCACGTCTGTCTGGAAGGAAATAACGGCGCCAAAACGAGCCGTTATGCGGAAGAGCACTGCTATTTGCGCTTAAAAAAAGAAAAACAGCTCTGAGCACTATGGGACTTAAGTCCTGAGGTCATCAGTCCCCTATAATTTAGAACTACTTAAACCTAACTAACCTAAGGACATCACACACATCCATGCCTGAGGCAGGACTCGAACCTGCGACCGTAGCTGTTGCGTGGTTGCAGACTGTAGCGCCTAGAACCGCTCGGCCATTCTGGCCGCCAATTGCGCTTCACCAGTCTGTAACGCTACCCCGTGACTCTAGCTTCTGTGACGAGAAGAAAAGTAGGGGACTGAATTAGTGCAAGGACTAAAAATACACACATTAAAAAATGTTTTGCATCACCCCGGTTGCCAGAGCTCCTGAAGAGATTCGTTGACTGTGGATATTGTATCACAGAAACAGTCCCTTTGACTGTTCAGAGATGTCACTTAATCCGCCCAAAGATGTAAACAACGATGCATGAGCAGCGACTATTACACGGAGGGGGTCCGACAGTCGATCAGTTCCAGTCATTCCGCCACGAAGGAGGTACACGGCTCATGTTGTCTGTAGTTCAACCATGCCTAAACAGTCAATACCGCGGTTCGATCGCGTCCGCATTGTTACTTTGTGCCAGGAAGGGCTCTCAACAAGAGAAGTGTCCAGGCGTCTCGGAGTGAATCAAAGCAATGTTGTTCGGACATGGAGGAGATACAGAGAAACAGGAACTGTCGATGACATGCCTCGCTCAGGCCGTCCAAGGGCTACTACTGCAGTGGATGACCGCTACCTACCGATTATGGCTCGGAGGAAAGCTGACAGCAGCGCCACTATGTTGAATAATGCTTTTCGTGCAGCCACAGAACGCCGTGTTACGCCTCAAACTGTGCGCAACAGGCTGCATGATGCGCAACTTCACTCTCGACGTCCATGGGGAGGTCCATCTTTGCAGCTAAGACATCATACAGCGCGGTACAGATGGGCCCAACAACTTGCCGAATGGACCGCTCACGATTGGCATCACGTTTTCTTCATCAACTGGTGTTGCATATGCCTTCAACCAGACAATCGTCGGAGACGTCTTTGGAGACAACCCGGTCAGACTGAACGCCTGAGACACACTGTCCAGCGAGTGCTGTAAGGAGGAGGTTCCCCTGTTTTAGGGTGGCATTATGTGGGGCCGACGTACGCCGCTGGTGGTAATGAAAGGCGCCGTAAGTGCAGTACGATACGTGAATGCCATCCTCCGACCGATAGTGCAACGATATCGACAGCATATTGGCGAGGCATTCGTCTTCATGGACGACAATTCGCGTCCCCGTCGTGATCGTTCCGATTTTTATTCGTAATTGTAATCCCTAGGTATTGAGCTAAACTGACAGCCTTTAGACTTGTGTGATTTATCGTGAACCGAAATTTAAAGGATTCCTTTTAGTACTCATGTGACTGACCTCATATCTTTCATTATATAGGGTCAACTACCAATTTTCGCGCCATATGTGTCTTGTGTAAATTATTTTGCAATTTGTTGTAGTCTTATGATGACTTGCCATTGGTTGTAATCTTTTACTAGACGATAAATGACAGCATCATTTGCAAACAATCTAAGATGGCTTCTCAAGTCGTCTCCTAAATCATTTATATAGATCAGAAAGAGCATGGGCCTATAACACTTCCTGGGGAAATGTCTAATATCACTTATGAGTTACTCGTGGCTTTCTGTCAATTGCTACTAACTGTCACCTGACAGGAAATCATGAATCAAGTCGCACAACTGAAACGACATTGCATAGGCACGCAATTTGTGAGGAGTGGTATCAAAAGCGTTCTGGAAGCAGGCTACGATACGATAAGACTATGGTGCCAAGCCATGTAATAAAGAGATATTAACAAGAAAACTCCATGTTTGCTGGCCGGCAAGCGATAGGCAACTGAGGGGGCTGACCACTGGTGACAACGGGATGGAGTCGCCCGGCGCTCACGACTAAAATGCGTTTCTGTGCGGGTGCCACGTTATTTTGCGCAAGTCCTGCTAGAGAGGTAACAATAACAATACTCACAGCGAACGTAGGGGCAGAGAGGTTGTAACAGCAGCGGCTCTGTACTATTGTACATGTAAGTAATTCTTTTCATCTGATTTTACGATAAACTTGTGTAATTGGTGTTCTGATTTCATTTTTTTTTTTTTTTTGTTTCATGTCATTATGTTAAGGAAACTGTAAATAATTTTCAATGTGAATGTTAATGTTTATGTCAAATGCCAAGTAACATTGTAATAGAATTGAAATGTAACAAATGTTGAAGCTGTTGTAAGATGTTTAAAATTGTAAATGTGCGTCTGGTCCTTACGTAGGCCATGTGTTAGAATATGTAGAATGCAAAACCTCGGGTGAATACCCTGTCTGTCAGGGAGCGGTAAAAGGTGGATGGAAGGCGAGTGCGGGAAAAGGCGCGCGGGCACTGCACGGCATAACGGGCACAGTAGTAGTTGGGAGTTTGGCACTGGTTTGAGCAACACCTTCTGGAGCGAGGAGGCTCTCCTGGAAGCCTCTGGTATACGGTTCCAATGCCCACACAGCACGGCAAAATTCCATAGGCACTAAATGGAAAAGTATTGCGACGCTAAGAAGAATTAAACTGCCGATACGTCAAGAGCCATAGCTGTGGATGTGTGCTCTGTGCCTCGCCATCTTGCCGCCCGCCAACCGCCGCATCGATACTAGCAGGTTGAAACTTTCAGTACTGTATTCGTGTGGATCAGAGAATGAACTGTGTTTGTTTGGTGCAATAATAACCTAAATTTTACCAGAACTTTTCCATCATTTAATTATCCTCACAACTAACCTAGACAGGGTCCTTTACAAACGTTGTGCAATCCGAGTGTCCCGAAATGAAAATTAAAAATTTTGTTAATAATAATTATTTGCAGAACTAGCTATATTAGAATGGTGTTTAAAGAAATGTTTTGTTAATGAACTAGTAAATGAATAGCGAAGGTCTAACGAAGTCGAAACATAACTTTAGTTGTTGTGGTCTTCAGTCCTGAGACTGGTTTGATGCAGCTCTCCATGCTACTCTATCCTGTGCAAGCTTTTTCATCTCCCAGTACCTACCGCAACCTACATCCTTCTGAATCTGCTTAGTGTATTCATCTCTTGGTCTCCCTCTACGATTTTTAGCCTCCACGGTGCCCTCCAACGCTAAATTTGTGATCCCTAGATGCCTCAAAACATGTCCTACCAACCGATCCCTTCTTCTAGTCAAGCTGTGCCACAAACTTCTCTTCTCCCCAATCCTATTCAATACCTCCACATTAGTTACGTGATCTACCCACCGTATCTTCAGCATTCTTCTGTAGCACCACATTTCGAAAGCTTCTATTCTCTTCTTGTCCAAACTAGTTATCGTCCATGTTTCACTTCCATACATGGCTACACTCCATACTGACACTTTCAGAAACGACTTCCTGACACTTACAGTAATGAAGTTTATTATTTCGAGACAGATTTAAAGGCATTTAAATGAGAATAATAAATTCAGTAATCTTTTTTTTTTAAATACAGCGATCATGACAGTTCTTGGTCCCCCCTCCCCCCTCATTCATTTGAATTCTGAAGTGTTCTAAATTGGTTTGACCAGCAAAAGATAAAGTCAATATAAAAGTCAAAATTGATCAGTGTTTTATCTTTATCAAAATTGACATTTTGTGTGTGACATGGAATTGCAATTTCTAGGGTAACCTATGCCCGATTTTAATCAGATTAATAGACAGTATAAAGTTTTGTAGTAGACATTATAGTATAGTGTTATGTATTCAAGATTTTCCATATCAGTACAGAACGTGAAACTATCAGTCCAATAGATTTTCTGGTTCTAAAATTCTACTATATTATGCAGTGTTACAACTTGTTGTTTTGCATGAATATATACCACCTTATACAGGGAAGAAGCTCAGTTAATGACTAATTAGGCTGGCGACCGTATTATTGTCACATTGGTGGCAGCTTGTGGTTTGCTTTTGATCCATCCTGACGTTTTATTGCATTTCGAACTTACTTGACGTATCATTGTTGTTACAGAGTGGATGTAAGTCTGATTTGCCACCATTCAGGTACACGCGGTCGATATCTATGCGAAAATCCTTTCTCATAAGGCGAATCCCGCTCACTTACCATAGCACAGGCTTTAACGAGTACTGTGTCAGGGATTACAAGGTGGGCCCCAGCGAGCAGAACGAAACTGTCTCTTCCATGTATGGGATAGCTTAGGCAGCAAGAGTTCTGTACACACAGACCCAAGCTCCCCACAGACAGTCACTTTATCTACTCAGCTAGCACCAGTATTTGCCTTTAGCTTGCTGTCAGAACATGCGAGCCTATGTCTGGGACTTGTGATTTGCTACATTGTTCCTATAGCACGTGTCTTTACCATATGGGTACTCTACTTAGGTTTCCTGTAGGGTCAAGTGCCCATTTTCATTGCAGCTATTCCCAGCATACTTACTGCTTTCTTGTCTGCCGGTACTGTACTTTATTTTCTTTCGCAAATAATAACTCTATTTTGTTTAATCGTTTCAAAAATGGGTCAAATGGCTCTGAGCACTATGCGACTTAACTTCTGAAATCATCAGTCGCCTAGAACTTAGAACTAATTAAACCTAACTAACCTAAGGACAACACACACATCCATGCCCGAGGCAGGATTCGAACCTGCGACCGTAGCGGTCGCTCGGCTCCAGACTGTAGCGCCTAGAACCGCAAGGCCACTCCGGCCGGCTAATCGTTTCATTTCTATACCACGTGACGTACTTTGGCCTCGACTCTTGTTAACCGAAGAAAAATTTACTGTCCATACTGAAATAGTTGTGTCTCGTAGTGTCAGCAAACCTGCTGCGTTCTTTCGTGAACCACAGGTACCTACTGCGTCGAAGACTGATCAGTCCTTTCTTCTGTCGTGAATTAGAGGTACCTACTGTTTCAAAGAGAGGTCAGTCCTGTCCCCACAGTTAATGAAACAGTTCAGCGTGTCATGTGGCTGGAATGACGTCAGAACTTGATCGCGTCGCCAGCATGTTAGCTGTCGAGCACTAGATGTACGAGACGCTCGATATAAGTGTATTTCATCGCAGACAGGCCGTGGATGCACAACAAATGGTGCGCTCCATCTTCATGGTTGTTCAGGTCCCGGCCTTTCGACGAAGCACCTTATCAAAAGCTGTGCCTGGAGTGCGTCGATTAAAAATGATCGCTACCGCTGTCAGAGTCAACAGCGGCGAGCCGCTGTGCATTGATTACAGAGGTCGCCGTCGACTATTACGGCACACGTTGGTTCACGCCGATGCCGCGATACAAGTGCACTGAAAATTACATGAACTGGTGCATTTAGCTTTCCAGTGGGAACTTAAAAATTTATTAATTTCTACTAAGCGGAATATACCGATGTTGACCTTCAGATGAGCAATAGACCATTTTCATTGGTATCTTCTTCTAAGCAGCTATCTTGTCCTTAATAGTTTCTGTGAATTCCTACTGCTTGCCATGTTTCACGTGAGTATGTGCTTACCCTGCGACGATAAATTACGTTCTATATGTTGCTTTGGTGCACACGTATCCTGCAACCTGTGAATGCATGCAAACATATATGACCTGTAAAATTATTTTATGTTTATATGGCCACTACTTTCACTATTTTCGTTCGAAATCCCGTTTACATTAGTAGAATTTGGATGTATATAGATACCCAGAAACAGTTGTGTGAAAAAACTGTAGTTTATTATGCAGACTTTTCAATTTAGAGTATGATTTCAGAATGAACGATTCAACTCAGCCTTTTTAATTTTCGTACAGGAATTTCTGAAAACAGTTTTATATCATCTCTCATGGCTGCATGCTATCAGATCTCCCCGTCAAATCAAGAAACAATGCTACAACGAGAGCTACGGGAGTTATAGCGACAGTCCAAACGCTTAAATGTCAGAAGCTCCATCGTTACAACCAAGGTACACTGAGGTGACAAAAGTCGTGGGATACGTCCTAATGTCATGTCGGACCTCCTCTGCCCGGCGGAGTGCAGCAACTCAACACGGCATGGCGTAAATAAGTCGCTGGAAATGCCCTGCAGAAATATTGAACCGCTGCCTCTTTAGCCGTCCATAACTGCGAAACTCTTGCCGGTGCAGGATTTTGTGCACGAACTTTACTCTCGATTATGTCCCATAAATGTTCGGAAGGATTCATATTGGGCGATCTGGATGGCCAAATTATTCACTCTAATTGTCCTGAATGTTCTTCAAACCAAACACCAACGATTGTGGCACGGTGACATGACATCGTTGTTTGGGAACATGGAGCCCATGTATGGATGAAAATAGTCTCCAAGTAGCCGAACATAACCATTTACAGTTAATGATCGGTTCAGTTGCCTCAGAGAACTCATTCATTCCATGTAAACGCAGCCCACAGCTTTTTGGAGACACCACCAACTTGGACATGCCTTGGGTCCATGGCTTCCTGGGATCTGCACCACACTCGAACCCTACTATCAGCTCTTACTAATTGAAATCGGGACTCATCTGAACAGGCCACGGTTTTCCGAGCATCTAGTGTCCAACCGATATGGCCACGAGCCCAAGAGAGGCGCTGCATGTGACGTCGCACTGTTAGCTAAAGCACTCGCGTCGATCGTCTGCTGCCATAGCCCATTAACGCAAAATTTCGCCGCATTGTACTAACGTACGTCTCACGTTGATTTCTGCGGTTATTTTACACAGCGTTGCTTGGCTGTTAGCACTGACAACTCTACGCAGACGTTGCTGCTCTCGGTCGTTAAGTTGAAAGGGTACAGTACCGCCCGACATTGAAAATAGGTACAACATACTTCATTATTTTTGTCAGAACAACACATTTTTTTGTAAAATAACTCAATTTCAATTAATACAGCGAAGCCGGATACCAGTGTGGGAAAGAATGACAATTTATTTATTTAATTGATCACATGTGCACTCCCACAAAATAAAGCCCTACATCCAGTTTGGTGAGATCTGTGAAATGAATGAATGTATGGTCGTCTGCTAACCGCAGATAGTGAATGTGAATATATGATCATCTTTGAGACGATCCTTTGGCCACCTTTGGTGAGACCAAAGAGATGAAATTTACCTGAGCTTTGAGCGCCTGAAATGTGGCTGACCAATACGGTAGCAAGGTGCTCCCCCACTTCGACAGAGGTGCGAGATGACCTGAAGAACGACCATGTTTCAGCACTCTGCCGCTGGATCTTGTGCTGTTAAGACCTGTCTTGGATGTGCTCCGTAAAGACAAAAGAGTGGAGACATGGTATGCATGTGGAATATTTAAGAGTAGTTTGAAATAATAATTTCTCTATTTCAGGAACTTTTGTGGGGAGAATTAAATGTCAGGCAGGTAATGTTAATGAGATCGTAGTACTCTTCGGAAGTGACCAACGGTCACAATGAAACCACGTGCAGCAATAAGTTGAAATACTTCCGTGTGCTTAAGTTAAGCTGAATTACTAGCGTGTGTACTATAAGTTGAAATATTTAAGAAATAGCGTGTGCAGGACTTGAAATTAGAGCCGAGTACTTCCACGTGGTGAGTACTGTGTGAGTCTCAATCTGTGTATGAGACAAAGGATAAAGAGAAGTACTCGTCCATGGTATCAGTTGAGGACTCGTGTGTGTGATGAATATGTTCTTAATATTACTTTGCGTGATATGTTTCTGTGTGACGCTGGATTCAAACTATAATACTCTGAGAGAGAAGCAAGGTGAGTCAGCCGTCTATCCAGCAACGCCACTTGGCTTGCATTGCACAGGAAGACGTGCATATATCTCCAGAGTTCATAGTAGGAAAGTAGAATTACGAAGTGGGGCAGTGTCGTGTGAAACTGGGATAAATATTAATTGAAGTGGGAAAGCTGAAAGTGATAATGTTGTGACTATTCCCTGTGTGGTATTTCATGTTGTAGTGTGGTGTATGTCATGTAATATAAGTATGTGTGGTTTGCATGGGAGAGTAGCAAGGTAGTTTCAGAGGTAGTCGATTATGCTTGTTCCTTCTGTACCGCTCGGTCTGGAGGAAAGTTTCGTGATGATGATTGTGAGAGTCGAAGTGTGAGATATAATAAAAGATCCACCATCCTATCCAGAAAGCGCACTGTAGCGTTAAATAATTACGAGACCTTAAGGTAGAGAATCACCAATATAAGCCATGCCCACTGGGCGGAATTTCTCATGTGTTATTGTTGTAGGTTATAGAATTTGTGTGTTTAGGTTAGGTTATAGAATTTATCGGAATAAATAAGATAGTGAAAAGAAAAAGATTGGTGGCCTTTTCCTTCGAATTGTATGTTGTCATGATATCCAGAATTTATAATGTGTGCGCCACTCATATTCAGTGCGATGGCCACGTGTTGATAAAAACCGTTAAATAAAAAAAAAGGAAAATGTGGTATTGCCAGTGCGTAGTGAACAGTCAGAGTTCTGTAAATTACTGATAGTCAGATGTGCGTTTCCGTTGCGTATTATTCGTATAGGAGGATAATTTGTAACTTAGTTGTGAGTACGAGAGTTCATGTTACTCGATAAATAAGAATGAATCCACTCGCTCGGCAGACCACTCATCTTGCAGGCCTGACTGCTTGATGCCACAGTATGAGCAAGGCATGTGGGTGCCTCTCAAAGTGAAGCCGTCGGTCACTGCTTTGTCCGTTGTGAGTGGTGATGCCTGAAATTTGGTATCCTCGGCACACTCTTGACACTATGGATCTCAGAATATTGAATTCCCTGACGATTTCCAAAAGGAAATGTTCCGTGCGTCTAGCTCCAACTACCATTCCGCGTTCAGAGAGTGTTAATTCACGTCGTGCTGCCATAATCACGCTGGAAACCGTATGACATGAATCACCTGAGTACAAACGACAGCTCCACAAATGCACTGCCCGTTTATACCCTATTACTTGATGTTACCGTTATCTGTATATGTGCAGATCGCCATCCCATGACTTTTGTCACCTCAATGTAACGTCCTTCAGGCGGCCAACAGCAGCAACCATGATGGCTAGGCAATATAGCTCATGCAGGTGTCAGACCCGAAGCCATTATCGAAATCGCAAACTCGGGTATTAAAGTCTACCCACTGCACTAACTGGGTAGTAAAGCAACACAGTATTGACTCAAGGTACTCGCCGTACATGTTGTTACAGTGCTTCCATATTGTCTTACGCTGACGTCCGTTTTCTATAGAAAATATGCATGAGACGAAATTTTATTAGAGGGATTTTTGCACTGTTAGTATGTAAGGAAGAGAAGGAAAAGTAGTACGTTAATACGGACTGGGGGTAAGGGCTGAAAGAGGAAGAAGCCTGGTAGAATTTTGTACAGAGCACAACTTAATCATAGCTAACACATGGTTTACGAATCACGAAAGAAGGCTGTGTACGTGGAAGAGGAATGGAAACAGTGGAAGGTTTCAGATAGATTATATAATGGTAAGACAGAGATTTAGGAAACAGGTTTTAAACTGTAAGACTTTTCCAGGGGCAGACGTGGACTCTGACCACAATTTATTGGTTATGAAGTGTAGGTTAAAACTGAAGAAACTCCAAAAAGGTAGGAATTTAAGAAGATGGAGCCTGGTTAACCTCGAAGAACCAGAGGTTTTATAAAGTTTCAGAGAGAGCTTTAGGGAACAATTGACAAGAACACGGGAAATAAATACAATAGAAGAACTGGTAGCTTTGACAGACAAAATAATGAGGGCAGTAGAGGATCAAGCATATAAAATGACCAGGTCTAATAGAAATCCTTGGGCAATAGAAGAGATATTGAAGTTAATTGATGAAAAGAGAAAATATAAAAATTCAGTAAACGAAGCAGGCGAAAGAGTCCTTTGGACAAAGGAGAACCACCTGTATGAATATCTAGAGCTCAAATGGAAAACCAATCCCAAGCAAAGAAGGGAAAACAGAAAGGTGGAAGGAGTATATAGAGGGTCTATACAAGGAAGATGTACTCGAGGGCAATATTATGGAAATGAAAGAGGACGTAGATGAAGATGAAAAGCGAGATACGGTACTGCGTGAAGAATTTAACAAAGTACTGAAAGACTTAAGTCGGAACAAGGTCCCGGGAGTAGACAACATTCCGTTAGAACTAGCGATAGCCTTCGGTGAGCCGTGACAAAACTCTTCCACTTGGTGAGCAATATGTGTGAGACTGGCGAAATACCCTCAGACTTCAAGAAAAACGTAATAATTCTAATCCCAAAGAAAGCAGGTGTTGACAGGTGCGAAAATTACCGAACTATTAGTTTAAGAAGTCACAGTTGCAAAATACTAAAGCGAATTCTTTACAGACGAATCGAAAAACTGGTAGAAGCCGACCTAGGGGAAAATCAGTTTGGATTCCGTAGAAATGTTGGAACACGTGAGGCAGTACTGACCCTAAGACTTATCTTAGAAAATAGATTACGGAAAGGCAAAGCCACGTTTCTAGCATTTGTAGACTTAGGGAAAGCTTTTGACACTGTTGACTGGAATATCCTCTTTCAAATTCCGATGGTGGCAGGGGTAAAATACAGGGAGCGAAAGGCTATTTACAATTTGTACAGAAAGCAGGTGGCAGTTATAAGAGTCGAGAGGCACGAAAGGGAAGCAGTGATTGAGAAGAGAGTGAGACAGAGTTCTAGCCTATCCCCGATGTTATTCAATCTGTATATTGAGCAAGCGGTAAAGAAAATAAAGGAAAAATTCGAAGTAGGAATTAAAATCCATGGAGAAGAAATAAAAATTTTGAGGTTTGCCGACGATGTTGAAATTCTGTCAGAGACAGCAAAGGACTTGGAAGAGCAGTTGAACAGTATAGTCAGTGTCTTGAAAGGAGAATATAAGATGAACAACAACAAAGCAAAGCGAGGATAATGGAATGTAGTCGAATTAAATCAGGTGATGCTGAGGGAATTAGACTAGGAAATGAGA
Source organism: Schistocerca piceifrons (assembly GCF_021461385.2). NCBI lineage: Eukaryota > Metazoa > Arthropoda > Insecta > Orthoptera > Acrididae > Schistocerca > Schistocerca piceifrons. Next base: position 262,824,979 of record NC_060145.1, on the reverse strand, counting down.
CACTCTAAGTAGGACATGAGTTTCGCTATCTGGGAAGCAAAATAACTGATGATGGTCGATGTAGAGAGGATATAAAATGTGGACTGGCTACGGCAAGGAAAGCGTTTCTGAAGAACAGAAATTTATTAACATCGAGTATACATTTAAGTGTCAGGAAGTCGTTTCTGAAAGTATTTTTATGGAGTGTAGCCTTGTATGGAAGTGAGACGTGGACGATAAATAGTTTAGACAAGAAGAGAATAGAAGCTTTCGAAATGTGGTATTACAGAAGAATGCTGAGGATTAGATGGGTAGATCACGTAACTAATGAGGAGGTATTGAATAGAATTGGCGAGCAGAGGAAAATTTGTGGCACAACTTGACTAGAAGAAGGAATCGGTTGGTAGGACACGTTCTGAGGCATCAAGGGATCACCAGTTTAGTACTGCAGGGAAGCATGGAGGCTAAAAGTCGTAGAGGGAGACCAAAGAATGAATACACTTAGCAGATTCAGAAGGAAGTAGGTTGCAGTAGTTACTTGGAGATGAAGAGGCTTGCACAGGATAGAGTAACATAAGCTGCTGCATCAGACAAGTCTCTGGACTGAAGACCACAACAACAACACTATGTAAGGATCAGGCTGTGGCATACGTGAGCAATAATTTTGGTTCACCCTATCCACTGACATAAGCTATCCAATTGAGATTACTTTTATTTGCTTTACTAATACCGGGTGCACATGTCCATTATATGTAGCATCTTATACACTATTTTTTTAGAATACGCCAAACACATTTGCCAGTAACAGGCACAGAAATATTTAATTACACTGACAGAAAAAATTTGCAACATGAGAAGGAGTTGTGAGACGTAAACAAAAATTGGTAGGCGTGTTTCTAGAACTGAAAGGTGACGTGCATTCATATTTTGCACCTGTCGTATTAGAAGTGGCGCTAGTAGTGCCACTATGAGGATTAAAATACAAATTGCAATGTTCGTGAGTGTTAGATATCTTTGAAATTAGACGTGGTGAGTTGATGTTAGTCAAGAACGTCTTTAAGGCGACACTATCAAGACCTCACTGATTTCGAAGAATGTCTTGAAATAGGGCTACGAGAAGCTGAACGCTCCTGCTGTTATACTGGAGATAGACTTTGCAAGAGTGCAGCCACTGTACATGGTTGCTGGCAGCAGTGGTGGCGAGAATCTACGGTCGGAAGAAGACGGAGCTCCGAACAGCCACATGGCATGACCGTGAGGGAACATCATCGTGGTCGGCAGATGGCTCTGGCGCATTGTACTGTATCTGCAGTGACATTTTAGCAGCAGTTTGCACCAAAGTCACACAACGAACTTTTACGAATCAGTTACTTCAAGGACAGCTCCGAGCCAGACGTCCTATAGGGCGCATTCCACTGACCCCACACCACCACTGTTCGCGACTTGGTGGTGTCAAGCGAGAGCTCATTGAAGTGCAGGGTGGATGTGAGTTGTGTTTCCTGGTGACAGCTGGTTCAGCCTCGGTGCCAGTGATGGCCATAAGTTGGTTAGGAGGAGGCCAGTTGAAGACCAGCAACCAACCTGATTGCGTGCTAAACACACTGGACCTGCACCTGCCTTTATAGTGTTGGGTGCGATTTCGAATGACAAATGGAGCACTCTCGTGGCTATCCCATGCACCCCGACTGCAAATTTGTGCGTCAATCTGGTGGTTCGACCTGTTGTGCTGCCATACATGAACAGTTTTCCAGGGCGTGTTTTCCAACAGAATAACGTTCGCCGTTGTAACCCAGCATACTCTACAGAGTCTTGACATGTTACCTTGGCCTGCTCGATCACCAGATCTGTCTCCAGTCGAGCACACTTGGGACATCAGCGGACGGCAACTCCAGCATCATACACAAAGAGCATTTCCCGTCCCTGTATTGCCTGATGAAATGCAAATGGCATGGAACTCCATCCCACAGACGGACAACCGGCACCTATACAACACAATTCATGCACTTTTGCACCCTTACATTCAACATTCTGGCTGCTACATCGGTTATTAACGTACGAGCACGTCACATTTGTAATGGCTTATCTCGCACTTACATTAACCTGTGATCTTACTACATTAATCACTTAAATATGTTACCTAGACAAATTTATTCCAAAACTTTCATCACTGTATATTAATTATTTTTTGGTGTTCAGATTTTCTTTCCGTCAGTGTATATGACAGTTTAAATCAACAAATTAATCTTGGGTATTGTTCAACAATGACGATTTGTTTTACTTCTTAAGTGGTTGTTAGACAAGAAGGAAAATTAATTTACTGATTAAAACTGTCATATAATAAAATAATTCTGTGATTGTTATTAGCAAGTGCTATAGGTGATGGGCACTTCTAACATCTGTCATGCTTTTACACCTGTATCAGATCACAGTTCGACCTTAAAGTCTGCATTTGGATTTTCGCTTCAGAATTTCAGTTTACCAAGCTCGCTAGGTTTCTTGAAGTCTACCCCCTTCACTGTGTGTTGATAGGTATTGGTTCAGCTGACGAAAAGCGGCGATGGAGAAACACCGAATAAAAATACCTTCCAAAGAAATGCCACGCTTAGTGGTAACATTTGTTAAGCTCGTGAGAAAATATCAGGCATTCGGGATTCTAATAACTTGCGCAGAAGTTTCAGAGATCAATAAACTAGGCTTTATTGCCTCTAAAAAATTTTAATATGGCTATCAAGTCCACATTTATTACCGAAACAAGTTCACTACCGTATTACTACAAGTCTTCACAGGAAAGCAGCCAGACGTCTACCAGCCCAACCCGAACAAATTCCACATTCTAAACAGTTACTGACCCACAGTGGTACCGTGGTCTTCTTTTAAAAAAAGCGCTCGTCATAATATTCCGAGAATATTCTCGAAACCGACACGTGGGGTTGTTTTACGACTAGAAAGTTCACACACAAATGACTTCCAAACAAATTCACTTTCGCTAAAGCGTATGAAACTGTAGTCGCTTTACAATTACGATAAAAGAACCAGTAGGACGAACGATTTCCTTTTCACCTTAGCCGAAACTTGTGTGGCGCGGCTTCACAGATTCTCTACAGTAAGACAGTTCACGAGCGACTCCCCGAGACACAGCACTGCAGACAAAGCGCTACACTAACAAGGGAAATTCCTCATGCCGCCCCCCCCCCCCCCCCCAAATGACTTAGTAGTAAGATGGCCCAATGAATACCCCGTCAAAAACAGAACATAAATCGAGCATGGAAATAGGAAGAAGTACTAAACTACGAAAAAAGAAGCAAAATAGAAACAGCGAACGTGCAACATCGAGCGACTTTGAATAGTCATACCCTCACGATTACGTGATCACGGTGTTGGACTGCGAAACGGAAACCTGTGTTTGAATCTCCTGCCCCATATGTTTTTTTTTTTTTTTTTCAAAAAATTATGAACTGTTCGTCAGGTCAATGACGTGCCTGTTCGCTGTACTCAAATCTGTGAGCGTCGTTCTGTAAGGAACCTTTGCAACTGCGAGATATAAGAAAGTGACTTCCAGACGTTTTGTTCTATACAAGTGCCACATGTTATATAACTCTTGAGTTCCGTTTTGAAAATTTTTACTCTTTAATTCCTTTGTTGTAGCTTAGTTCACATCCGTTTAGTTGTCGTTTTCATTTCTGTGAGTGGTCTATGTGGTATCTCACCTGCTCTCACCATTCATCACATTTACTTTCGACGGTAAGATATTCTTACCACATGACTCTTATTCTATAATCAATGTATAGTATGACAATTGCCATGACTGCAGATGGGGAACAGTCACGTTGGTGACCGGATGGAAACTTCACAATTTTGCAAAAAAAAAAAAAAAAAAAAAAAAAAAAAAAAAAAAAAAAAAAAAAAAAACTGGCACGAGGGAGATTTGAACACGGATCTCCCGCTATGCAGTCCAACATCGTGACCACCCAATCACGACGCCGTATCTATTCACATTCACAGGATGTTGCACATCTCGAGCTTGGACCGTTAGCTGTTTATGTTTTGCCTCTTTTTTCACAGTTAAGTGCACATTCTTCCTGTTTCCATGCTTCATCTGTGTTCAGTTTTTGCCAGGCTTGCCACTGGGCTATCATACCACTAAATCTGAGTGGGGTGCAATGGGGAGTACCCCTTGTAAGCACGGGAACTGCTTCAAACCTATTGGCTGATGATTTGGGCAGACGATTAGAGCAGCTCCTGCCCTCAACTACTCACGTGACTCATGATTGCACAAACATTTTTCCATGCATAAATTTACATAGTTTTCAATGAAATAAAATGTCCACACCTTACATATGTCCTCCATACAGTCTTACATTCTTTCCACAACACTACTGAAACGGAAGAAGGTCGCCTGCCTATCTGAGTGGTAACGTGTTTGCCTACTATGCAGCAGGCCCGGGTTCGATTCCCAACCGGATTGGAGATTTTCTCCACTCGTGCACTGGGTGTTGTGCTGTCATCATCTCATCATCACCGACGCGCAAATCGCCGAATGTGGCGTTACCTGAAATAAGACTTGCACCTGGCGTACGAAATTCCTCGTGTGGGGCCTCCAGGCCAACAATGCCACACGATCAATTCATTTCATTTTTTGTAATGGAAGCAAAGAAAATTCTAGAAAAACGATTTATATGAACTGATTTGTTTAGTTATCGTTTCAGATGAGATTATAAGTGAATGAATTACACTACTTAGCTCTGTTTTTTTAGTACCAGAGATTATGAGTTTTAGGTAAAATTTCATATTTCTCAAAGTACTGAAGATAATGAACTGAGGTTTCAGGCGTATTGTTGCAATATTATTAGATTCATAGGATGTGTCCAAAACGTATCAATCGCACGCCAAGCCGGTCCATTGCCCTAGTACTCGGCATCAGCAGCACTGATGCGAGCACAAAATATCTACTTCCCCCCCCCCCTCCTCTCTCTCTCTCTCTCTGTCTCTCTCTCTCTCTCTCTCTCTCTCTCTCTCTCTCTCTCTCTCTCTCTCCCTCCCTCTATCCATCCATCCATCCCTCTCTCTATCTCTGATCTACGTGGTAAGACTCACTGTAGGTTCCCTTAATTAGCTGCAAGTAATAAATACTCTGAATAATCTGCAACGTTATAGTATCTTTGACATGTGAGACCCCTGTGTATAGTATGACTCATATGGTGGGCGTGTGAGCCCCAGCTTATGTCAATATGCATATCGTGCCCCAGGAGAAAAAGCCAATATTCAGAGGAACGATCATTCGAAGCAAAAAAGGTCAGTAAACATGGGCTCTAAAATGGATTTCTCAAGAGCGAACTGTGAAAAAAATCTTTTCTTTTGCAAGCTCTTTGCTTTCCATATTTTGGGAGGAAGTAGATGGCCCCAAAACAGGAAAAGATTGTCTGGTAAACATGGACTCTAAATCGCAGACTTTAAAAGCTATGAGCTCTTGTTCAGTAGAAGATATGTATTTGACAGTAGCGAAGATGAACAAGTGCTCACGGCTCTTCAGATACATTTTACAACCCATGTTGACTGGTCTTTTGTTCTTGCCTTTTTTTATATTATCGCTTTCCAAAATATGGAAAACAAAGAACCGACAGTAGAAGAGATTTTTTAGAAGATGAAGAAGGGCTCATAGCTCTTAGGGTACGCGCTTTAGAGCCCACATTTACCGTTTAAAGTCCATGTGTGTGCAAGGACTGCGGATATATAACTACAGACAAAATGTTAATTGCGTAACTTAGTGTTTTCTCGGTGAGAAAATTTTTATGACTACGCCTGTTACATTGCCTCAATGCCGGAAAAGTATATGTGTAGATCAACTGATCACGTCAAACCTGCCGAACATTTTTTTAAATATACTTCCTGCGACAAGATTAGGTGTATATACTGAATATTTCCCTAGTGATGCGCCATTCGACACGCCACAAGAACAACAGAAAAGCTGCACGTATTAATATATTTTACTGTATAATTTCTTGCCACAACTGCATAATAATTACATCCCTCACTCAGTATCAGGGAGAACTGCCAATCCAAAAGTAGTAAAGACTATGAGTCCACTTGTAGTTTAAGATCTTATCTCAGTGATTATTAAGGGTACAAAAACTTGTTGCACATTATTTTATAAGCCCTTTCAGACCGTCTGTCTTAGTGAAAACATTACATCGATATCTTTAAAGCATCAAAAGAAATTTGTGAGTTGAGCTCCCCGCCTTCTACAGCGCACCAGAAATGATGAAGTTAATAAAAAAAAGTCATGTGTACATTGTAATGAACCTAGGATCCTCGGAACCGATATGTAAAATTCTGTATAAACTCTGGCAAGAGTTACTTAAATTATACATTTTTCATCTGTAGATATTCCTGAACATATATGATCGCCAAAAAACAATTTTTCCGTCAATACATGTTTATTATTTATATCGATATATTTTATAATATCGATCTTTACCATTAAAATTAGTAATTAAGATTGTCAACTTAAATGATCTAAAAAATAAATCCACAGGAAACATAATACTGCTATGCTTTTGTTTTCATTTGAACATCATTTCTGTCTTCATTTATATTTTTTTCTAGTTTTAGATCGATAATGAAATCGGATTTTTAAAATAAAAGGAAGCTTCTCTCTTTCATATTGTCAAAATCTTCAACCTTAGTTATTCACCATTGGGACTATAAATCTTCATTTAAATAATTATACTCAGAAAACAATATATAAATTAAATCTGAAAAACAGTTTCAATTAAGGTAGTCAAGTTAATACTAATTTGGACTACTTCCCGTTTTAGAAGTTACTGTAAGATGGTGTCGTAACACAAATCCCATTATTGGTGCCAAGCGCGTCAGTGTGAGATTAGTATCTGTAGAGTTTGGTACATGCTGCGCTCTGTCCGGTTATGTCCTTCGTATGGCTCAAGCAAGTTGCACAATGTACATCAGAAAAAGTGGTAATTATGTGATTATAAAATGTATTTCAAGAACACCCAAATAAAAGAAGAAAATGGATAACAGAAACATAATGTTCCCGGGACGTGTCATTTAAATGAACCCTGGTCAGACTCTTTTCAGTAGGTTATACAGGAACAAAGGAAGCAGCCCTGACACTGAGACCAATTTTGCATTATAAGTACTATTTATTTGCAAATAAGATGCAACTTCTCTTACAAGCTTCTTCTAACGTTGTCTAAACTATGAGACAGTTCGTACAACGTAAGAATAGACATTTGTGTTCTTCGTAATATGTGGTCGATTAAGTAAGGGATTGTATCATAGCGTTCAGTAACAGTGAAACATCTAACGCTGTAGTCTAAAGTAGTCCAGCACTAGTACAGAAAATTCGAAAGGGAAATATACGTATTGGTTGTTTCATCACAAAAAAGAAAGCTCTGATTGATGAGTTGGGTAGAGAGTGGAGATATCTTGACTGCGAGGACAGAGCGGTCGATGTAGAGAACACACGGATGAGGAGAGGACCTTACATACAGCGGGCGACCTTTCGCCGTCTAGAAATAGCCGTGCGGGGGAGAACGGAAGAGAGGCACGGCCTAAATTTGCCGCCCTGTCTTTCTGCCCTCTCCCCTTCGTCCCCGGAAATCAATTAGTGGTGCGCGAGCGCTACAGCGCAGCTTTGTGATTAAACCAGCGCGACACTAATTAATTCCAGCTCCAGCCCTGGACAACAACACGCCGGGCCGAGCTGGAGCCCCTGTGGATTCTCCGACTGCTGTTCCCCCTGGTTACCTTACGCTAGCAACTTCGCAACCCTACCACGCTCCTTCGTTATGCGATTTTCGTCGCCTTGAGCGGAAATTATTCCAACTACTGTCTGGTCGTAATATAAAACAATAGTAGTGAGGAGAATACAGATACAGACTGGCGATAATAACATTAGCTTTTCAGAGAAAGACCAGTTTGGGTTAGGAGAAACGTAAAACCACAGCTATGCAATATTGATCCTACGAATAATCTTAGAAAATAAGTTAAAGAAAGGCGGGCCGCGCGGGATTAGCCGAGCGGTCTTAGGCGCTGCAGTCATGGACTGTGCGGCTGGTCCCGGAGGAGGTTCGAGTCCTCCCTCGGGCATGGGTGTGGTGTTTGTCCTTAGGATAATTTAGGTTAAGTAGTGTGTAAGCTTAGGGACTTATGACCTTAGCAGTTAAGTCCCATGAGATTTCACACACATTTGAACATTTGAACAAAGAAAGTCGGATCTACGTTTAGAGGAAGCTTTCGGCAGTAGTGGCTCGAACACTCTCTTTGAAAATCTGAAGATAACAGGGATAAAATACGGAAGCGAAATGTTATTTACCACCTGTAGACATATCTGACTGTAGCTATAAGAGGCGAAGGACATGAAAGGGAAGCAGCAATTGAGAAGGGAGTGAGACAGGGTTGTAGCCTATTTCCCTTGTTATTGAATCTGTACACTGATCGAACCGTGAAGGAAACAAAGGATAAATTTGCAAAAGAAATGAAAACTTTGAGTTTTTTTAATAATAAAAAACAATCCAGAGCGCAATGTACTATTTATTTATACGAACTGACCAGTGTAATCTGTAACACTACCATTCCGGATGATGCAAACGTCATAAGACGTTAAAAACTTTTATGCTGTCGTTCCTCTCAAAAGAATTACTAATATTTTTAAGGAAACATACAAAGATGAATAACGATGAATTAGCATAATTTATAGCCTTGCTTGAGGTGTGTTTAATTTGCAGTGTTTCTCTTTTAATAACAACGCGCATTGTTAAAAAGATGGACTGGCTCACTGGTTGAGGAGCGGATATATTAGTCGAGTACTTTGAATGCAATTTTTATTAAATAAAACTCGGAAATAAGAGCCAGAACTGTTTATTATAAAACACCTTGATGATGCGATAGCATTTTGAAGGAGCACTTAACATAAAATCGTTAACTTCGCACAAATATTAAGCGCTATGCTTCCTAAAATGCACTTCACAATCAAATGGTTCAAATGGCTCTGAGCACTATGCGACTTAACTTCTGAGGTCATCAGTCGCCTAGAACTTAGAACCAATTAAACCTAACTAACCTAAGGACATCACACACATCCACGCCCGAGGCAGGATTCCAACCTGCGACCGTAGCGGTCGCTCGGTTCCAGACTGTAGCGCCTAGAACCGCACGGCCACACCGGCCGGCGCACTTCACAACCGAACACGGAGACAAGTTAATTAATTTCCTGGACTTGACACCTATAAATATTAGACTTTATTTCGGCATACTTAGAAAAGCTTACAACTACAGCTGCGGTTATTAACGCAAAATCATGCCATCCCCGTTAACATAAAAAGGCATCCTTAACGTTGGTAGGACGTTTAAGTTACTTTTGGACGCTGCTGCAATTGAAAATCATAATTTTGAAACAAATTGCGAGAGCCAATGACTACAGTACTGAAGAATTAGATCCATACCAAATACGATAAAATAGTAAATATGACCGGTAAATATGCCAAGTGTAGAACACCCAAATTCGTCAGTAACACATGAAAACGTCAAAGTAAGGTGTGTCACCAGGAATGTTTTCCATACTAAACTTAACCACACTTTAGCTAACCTCCAGAATGAGGTTCACCAGTCGGGTATTTACAACATTAAATGTTAGGACAGCGATAAACAGTAAGTAGGGCTGATGGCCACAATTTCTTTTTTAGATTTGACGAGTATTCCACTGGAGTTGCAAGTACCAAATCCATATCTGGCCAGCACATTTAAGTAGTGAACACTCAATACCGACCATAAATTATGGTTTAAAAATGTTGTATAATGCTCCAAAAATTTTGTCATCAGATGAATAAGAGGAAATACAAACAAGTGTTCACCTCAAAATGTAAAAAATGAGCAGATAGACTTCAAGAAATAACTTTTCTGTCACTTATTAGCTGAATTGTTGTAGTTTTGACATACTGCTGTTCTATTTTTACAATCTACATTTTGAGTGTTTTTTGTAATGTTAAGTATGACGTACTTAAAGCACCATGGCTTAACCAATCCTTCTAACGTCAGGTGTGCGCACGTAATAGTATGAGTGTGTAATGTGGTACTAATTCACTAAAATTTATAGACAACATATCTCTTTATGATACACAGAATTCCGATAAAAATTACATAGACCTAAGGTCTCTAAAATCTCAATAGAAATTACACAAAATGTGTGGGGTCTACGAAATTATGTGGTAGACTATGGAGAAAACGCAGCAAAATTTCATCATCTGGGCAGCTCACGAATCCAAAGCTAATGACACAAAAGTGACCAAAAATTACAATCAAATAGGTGACACAAGTCATAAGGCAGAGCAAATAAGTTACTAGCTGCTCGGAATGAAGATCGTGTTACCAGCTGCAACACGTTTCCCCAAAAATCAGGTAGGATGACACCCAGGAGACGAATAGCCCAGAAACTTTGTTCACAAAACTCATATGCAAACTTTCAAAAACTTCCACACGGAGGGAATAACTCAGGGCTGTGGCCAATGTGTCATCGTGTAAAAACAAGAGAACACAGCAGAAAATTCGCACGCAAGGCCTGCAAAATGCACCTTAACAAACAGAAGGTTGGCACTGGTATGCAGCTCTGTCATGCCAATTGGACAGCCTCTTCGCATCAAGCACAATGGCGGGAGTGACTCATTTGATCGGATACACAAGAATTTTGCAGCGAAAACAACAGTTTTGATGCTGCTCTAGCGGTGACATGGCATTCCATCCTTTCATTTCCATTCAGAAAAGACAGAAATGTCATACTCAGTTACTGTATGGGACGGCACAGAGATACCTACCACCAGGGAGGACATATGCTGACTCTAACCTACTAAAGCACACAACATGCCGCAACACCTCTTCTGCATCACTCCTCGCCTCTGTGGGGATGCTTGCCCCTCCCAATGAGACACACTGCCTACGGCCGACAAACAACAAATAGAGACCATACCGGATGCACACCCTCCCAGCAATAAAAACGCATATCTTTCCTCCCAAGCAAACATGACCAGCACTCTCAATAAAATAACCGCGCAGTAGTGGCGGAAATATGAAACAATGTCTGATACTCGTGTCACCATATGCAAACATACAGATTGTGACTAGCCAGTGCGTTACGCTGAGTATGTGGTGGGACATGTTACTGCAGTGCCACGCAAGGGGGATGTAAGGCTTACAATGGCAGTACAAGACTCCTTGGTTACCGTGGGCGTCCTGTACTGCTTGATCTTTCTTTGGCTGTTCTGCTAACACATTGGCAACGTATGCAAAACTGAATAGTTCGGTTATGCACAAGCCAGATGGCACTTTTTAATAGACCGGCTATTGCTATCAGCCTTATTAACTTTTGAAACGTTTTTTGACGTATCAATAGATTTTAAGCAATATTGTATTATGTTTTCATGTAGAGTGTAATGTTTTCTGTTTACATATATGTACTAGCTGTTACCTCCCCATCGCATATCAGCAAAATTAAATTAAATGTGCGTATGGTTTTATTAGCCGTGGCCGAGCGGTTCTAGGCGCTACAGTCTGGAACTGCGCGGCCGCTACGGTCGCAGGTTCGAATCCTGCCTCGAGCATGGATGTGTATGTTGTCCTTAGGTTAGTTAGGTTTAAGTAGTTCTAAGTTCTAGGAGACTGATGACCTCAGAAGTTAAGTCCCATAGTGCTCAGAGCCATTTCAACCATTTTTTTTTTTTTTTTTTAATTAGCCAGGAGACCTCGTTCAGTACCTCGGGCGCTTGGTGCAAGTCTTGTTATATGACTTGTGCGTTGATAATAATAAAATAAGGACAACTCATATACCCATACCGAACGAAGAAATCGAACCCAGGACCCCGTGATCAAGGATCAGATAAGCTAACCATAAGTGATGGCGACGGCACTAAAATGAAATGTGGGCTTTCTTAAATTATTAAATATCGTTGACTGACGAAAGATAATAATTTGTAGTTGCGTGCAGCGCAAATTTTATAACATTTGTACGTGCATTAATGTCAGCTGATCTCGTGTTTCTGCCAGTTATCCGAAGCTGTGCTCGCATACTGTAGTCAGAACCAGCCTAACTAAAAGCTTCTCACATTCTATGCGGAAAGGGACGACATCTCTCTGTTTGTCATACATTATTTAAAGTTCGTCGTTGTTTTGAGCCTTCAGGCACCTCAGAAGATATAAGAAAAACGTGATGCTCAGCGGCTAAAATGTAACACGCTTGTGACTGATTCCAGTGTAGAACTATGGATTAAACACGTTGAGTACTGTATAAGTTTGTATTCTTTACGTTCAATCGTATTATACAGTTTCAGAAGTGATGGTCAATATTCAGGGATGTGACAGGAATCATCATTCGAAACAAAAAAGTCAAATAAACATCGGTTCTAAACGCATACTTCAAGAGCTGTGAGCAATTCTTGATCGTCGATACTGTGAAACAAATCTCTTCTACTGCAGGCTCTTTGCTTTCCGTATTTTGGGAAGTGGTAGTATGGATTAAAAAAAGAAAAAATGTCCAGTAAATATGTGGTCTAAGATGCATACCTTAAGAGCTATGAGCACTCCTGGGAAAAATAGGGGTAAGCTATAGGAAAAGACGGGTAATATACGATGTGTACAAGAGCCAAGAGGAAACAATAAGACTAAATCATGAAGAAGTAAGTTCTAACATTAAAAAAAGGTGTAAGAAAGGGATGTAGTCTTTCGCCCGTACTTTTGAATCTATACATCGAAGAAGCAATGACGTAAATGAACGAAAGGTTCGTGAGTAGAATTAAAACGCATGGTGAAAGGATATCGATGATACAATTCGCTGATGACATTGCTGTCCTCAGTAAAAGTGAAGAATGGAATAAACAATGTAATGAGTACAGAATATGGATTGAGAGTAAATCGAAGAAAGACGAAAGTAATGAGAAGTAGCAGAAATGAGAACAGCGAGAAACTTACGTCAGAATTGTGGATCAGGAAGCAGTAAAAATTAAAGAATTCTGCTACCTAGGCAACAAAATAACCCATGACGGGCAGAGCAAGGAGGAAATAAAAGGCAGACTTGCTCCTGCAAAAACGACATTCCTGGCCAAGAGAAGTCTAGGGCACAGCATTGTGTCATAGTGAAAAATGGACTGCGGGTAAACCGAAACAGAAGAGAATCGAAGCATTTGAGACGTGGTGCTGCAGACGAAAGTTGAAGATCAGGTGGAGTGATAAGGTATGAAATGAAAACGTGCTGCGCAGAATCGGAGAGGAAAGAAATATCTAGAAATCACTGACAAGAAGTAGGAACAGGATGACAGGACATCTGTTAAGACATCAGGTAATAACTTCCATGGTACTAGAGGTTCCGGTAGAGGCTAAAAACTGAAGAGGAAGGAAGAGATTGGAATACATTCAGCAAATAACATAGGATGCAGATTGCAAGTGCTACTCTGAGATAAAGAGGAGAGGAATTCATGGTGGGCCGCATAAAACCAGTCAGAATATTGATGACTGAAAAAAAAAAAGCGCTAGGGAAACAAACCGATAAGCTCATAATAAAACTGTATAAACAGCTTGTACCCTCGTGGACTGACGACCATTTATCTTTCAATTAGTCTAAAATTCAGCAGTACAACGGCATTATGGATTTCGCTCTAGCATACGTAATTCTGGACGCCTGTGTTCTGTGACAGTATGATGCCAGCCCTGTCCAGCACGTTAGGCAATAAACACATGGACGGTTAATCCCCATCAGCACTAGACGGTGTATGACAGAATTACGTTGCATTCGCCGACACGTGAAGCAGGTACGTTGCACGCTTGACATCAGACGCGGACGATAATTACAACTGCGTGTGAGGGTCGACCGACAGATTGAGTGAGGGACGGCTCACGTTCCAAACAAACCAAACGGCACTCCATCACAGCTGCTCAGTGGACCTTGCTGCAGCTCGATAGTGTCTACTCCCTTCCCAACGCCTGTGTGTCAAAGGAAACGACGTGGTTTGCTCGGTCGTATCGAGACCACACTTTACTAGTGGGCGAGTTTAGCCTTGTTAGACGAGCAGTGTTCCCTCCAGCAAAGACAGACGGATATCAAAGTGCCTCGTAAACAACATAGATTAAAGGACAGTAGATACACAATGACAGGCAGTTTGTTTGGAACCACATGCGTTTCGCTTCTTTTATTTGTGAAGCGTATTCAGTGGCCTGTAACGCATGTTCGTTTTATATATACATGATAACTGCGATGTACAGTAATTACAAAGACGTTACTAAATTACAAATGGTTCAAATGGCTCTGAGCACTATGGGACTTAACATCTGTGGTCATCAGTCCCCTAGAACTTACTAAATTACACTTTTTCTTGTTATTATCTTGTTGCATAGGCGAGAAGCCACTTTTGCACCACAAGTTTCGTGAGATTAAGTTGTCGTTTGGTGATACGAGTTCTGATGTTACTACTCCATTTGTGGCGTCCTGGAATCGTATTGACTTGATCTGCATACTCCAAAAGGTAGATTTTCAGTGGTTTTTTCGGACACATTTATTTAAACAACTTACTTACAGTTTTCACAGTGTTGACTTGGTATGTTTACAGTGCGTAGTGTTGACAACTAGCAATGTCTGTATACCATTGGTGTTTTGATTGTGTTGTGGTGTCTATATGTAGTTTCATATTCGTTTGTTTGCTACGTGTCTGCGTGTTCTTATGCGTGTGAGTGTCCTGTGTCCGTCCCTCTCTTTTTGTAAGACATTTGGAGTACGTAGAACAACTAAAAATGACTCCAAGACGACACACATGGATTAATAACAGAAATCGTAAGTAATGCCAAATGGTTATTAATCTTCACGAGACTTGGGCTGAAAAAGTTGTTTCTCATTTAATAAAGAAGATAATAACAAGCAAAACTGTAATGTAGTAACATCTTACTTATCATATATATAATACAAACATGTATTACAGGCCACTGAAGATGTTTCACAAGTAACAGAAACGAAATATGTATTGCACAAAATAAACAGATTTAGTTTAGTTGCAAGACGGAATACATTTCCATGAATATAGAAGTAACCGAGGAACAGGGGATAACATAAAATTAGGAGCCTATTAAACCATTGCGAAAAGAACACGGTAGCAGAAATACAGATGAACGATATCCCAAGTAACTATTGCGAGAGGTGTTCAATTAAAAAAAAAAATGTTCAATTGCGTGTGAAATCTTACGGGACTTAACTGCTAAGGTCATCAGTCCCTAAGCTTACACACTACTTAACCTAAATTATCCTTAGGACAAACACACACACCCATGCTCGAGGGAGGACTCGAACCTCCGCCGGGACCAGCTGCACAGTTAATAACTGCAGCGCCCAGACCGCTCGGCTAATACCGCGCTGCGTTCAACAAGTAATAAGACTTTTTTCGGCCAGTTTCGGTTGGTAAAAAGCGGGATTAGTTGTTGGAGCATCTTGGAACAATCCCGCTTCAGCCCCTATAGTTTAATGTACTTTCGATAGATGGCGACGACGTACGTAGCCTTCAAAATGGCGTCTATAATGAGATGCGTTCCAAGCAGAGAGCTCTCAGTTTCTTTTTGCGGAAAACCAGAGCATCACAGATATTCATAGGAGCTTGCAAAATGTCTGCGAAAATGTAACAGCGAACAGAAGATCGGTGAATCGTTGGGCGACGCGTCTGTCATCGTAACAAGGTCGTGCAAAGTTATCAGATCTGCCCCCATGCTGTCCGGACGCACACAGCTGTGACTCTTACAGTGCTGGAACGTGCGGACACTCTCATTCGAGGTGACCGATGGATCACAAACTGGACGCCTCTGTCGGTAGTGCTGACACATTCATACAGCTGTTGTTGTGTGTACTCAAAGGTATGAGCCTGCTGCGTTCCTCGCCGCCTAAAAGAAGACCGTAAAGAGAAATGAAGGACCATCTCTGCGGAATTGGTTCGCGTTACGAGGCTTATCATGAAAATTTTTGTCGGACGTCATCACAGGCGATAAAACACGTGTTCATGACTTCGAACCGGAAATAAAACGACAATCCATGGAGTGGGACCACACGACCTCTCCTCCGAAGAGAAAGTTCAAAGCCGCACTCTCAGCTGTAAAAGTTGTGGCGACGGTCTCTTGGGACTCTGAAGGTGTTATTCTGTTTTCCGCGTGATGCAACGATCACCTCTGAAGTATGACGTGCTACCCTCAGAAAACTGAACAAACGACTTCAGAGTGTTCGTTGTCTCAAAAGCGCGAACTTCTCCTTCTCCACGATATCGCAAGCCCTCACCCATGTCTGGGGAACCGAGAGGAGCTCACAAAACTTCATTGAATTGTACTTTCTCATCCACCTTACAGCCCGGATCTCACACCTTCCGACTTCTATCTGTTCGTCCCAAAGAAGGATGCGCTCTGCAGTAGCATCACGTGGCTGTTGGGGAGGTTATTGATGCAGCAAGTCGTTCGCTCCGACGTCGACCAGTAGATTGGTACCATGAAGGCATACAGGCCCTCTCCGTAACATCCCATAAGGAGGTCGCATTGAACGGAAATTAGGTTTAGAAACAGTATTTGGCAGCCAAAAGAGTGGGGAATATGATGGTGTATAGGAATCCTGACTAAAACCATCCTACTTTCAGAAAAAATTGTTGCATTACTTATTGAAGGCCCCGTGTAATATCCGTTGTACACATTAGGCAATAAACATGTTCCGTGATTGACCCTACCAAACTGTTAATACCCGTAATAGTTCCTCCCCACGGGCAAGAAATAGCAGAAACGCAAAAAATTGAAGAAAGCAAAAACGTTTTGAAAATGATTTGTCTCAAAATAAGACATGACATAAATTGGGGAAACATTTGACGTGCCTTTGAATGATGCTCGAAATCATGTACAGCAAATGAGGTGCCGATTGAAAATGCGCTTTCTCGTTCCTAGTATTTGGTAGATTCTTTGCTGAAATATACACTCCTGGAAATGGAAAAAAGAACACTTTGACACCGGTGTGTCAGACCCACCATACTTGCTCCGGACACTGCGAGAGGGCTGTACAAGCAATGATCACACGCACGGCACAGCGGACACACCAGGAACCGCGGTGTTGGCCGTCGAATGGCGCTAGCTGCGCAGCATTTGTGCACCGCCGCCGTCAGTGTCAGCCAGTTTGCCGTGGCATACGGAGCTCCATCGCAGTCTTTAACACTGGTAGCATGCCGCGACAGCGTGGACGTGAACCGTATGTGCAGTTGACGGACTTTGAGCGAGGGCATATAGTGGGCATGCGGGAGGCCGGGTGGACGTACCGCCGAATTGCTCAACACGTGGGGCGTGAGGTCTCCACAGTACATCGATGTTGTCGCCAGTGGTCGGCGGAAGGTGCACGTGCCCGTCGACCTGGGACCGGACCGCAGCGACGCACGGATGCACGCCAAGACCGTAGGATCCTACGCAGTGCCGTAGGGGACCGCACCGCCACTTCCCAGCAAATTAGGAACACTGTTGCTCCTGGGGTATCGGCGAGGACCATTCGCAACCGTCTCCATGAAGCTGGGCTACGGTCCCGCACACCGTTAGGCCGTTTTCCGCTCACGCCCCAACATCGTGCAGCCCGCCTCCAGTGGTGTCGCGACAGGCGTGAGTGGAGGGACGAATGGAGACGTGTCGTCTTCAGCGATGAGAGTCGCTCCTGCCTTGGTGCCAATGATGGTCGTATGCGTGTTTGGCGCCGTGCAGGTGAGCGCCACAATCAGGACTGCATACGACCGAGGCACACAGGGCCAACACCCGGCATCATGGTGTGGGGAGCGATCTCCTACACTGGCCGTACACCACTGGTGATCGTCGAGGGGACACTGAATAGTGCACGGTACATCCAAACCGTCATCGAACCCATCGTTCTACCATTCCTAGACCGGCAAGGGAACTTGCTGTTCCAACAGGACAATGCACGTCCGCATGTATCCCGTGCCACCCAACGTGCTCTAGAAGGTGTAAGTCACCTACCCTGGCCAGCAAGATCTCCGGATCTGTCCCCCATTGAGCATGTTTGGGACTGGATGAAGCGTCGTCTCACGCGGTCTGCACGTCCAGCACGAACGCTGGTCCAACTGAGGCGCCAGGTGGAAATGGCATGGCAAGCCGTTCCACAGGACTACATCCAGCATCTCTACGATCGTCTCCATGGGAGAATAGCAGCCTGCATTGCTGCGAAAGGTGGATATACACTGTACTAGTGCCGACATTGTGCATGCTCTGTTGCCTGTGTCTATGTGCCTGTGGTTCTGTCAGTGTGATCATGTGATGTATCTGACCCCAGGAATGTGTCAATAAAGTTTCCCCTTCCTGGGACAATGAATTCACGGTGTTCTTATTTCAATTTCCAGGAGTGTATTTGGCACCTTTCTTTATACCTACTTGGTTTGCTGTACATGATGTGGAGCATCACTCAAAAACGCGTTAAATGTTTCTCTAATCTACTTTTCCTTAATTTTAGACACATCATTTCACTAAACATCTATCGCGAAATGATAATTAAATCAAGACCCAAGCTGTCAACAGGCGTTGATATACACCAACGGGGACAGTTGAAAATGTGTGTCCCGAACGGTATTCGAACCCGGGATCTCCTGCTTATATGGTAGATGCTCTATCTATGTGAGCCACCGAGGGCACAGAGGATAGTGCGACTGCAGGGATTTATCCCTTGCACGCTCCTCGTGAGACCCACATTCCCAAATCAATGTCCACATACTACATTCGTAGTGCCCCTGCCCATTAAACTCATTACACGCGGCAGACAATCTTACCGATTCCCGTAAGTGCATCCAGCACAGAAGAAGAAGGTCAATGGCCGGTTAGCCTTAACTATATGAAGATGGTATCTGTTTTTTCGGAAATGTACAAAAGAACAGATACCATCGGTGGCTCAGATGGATAGAGCGTCTGCCATGTAAGCAGGAGATCCCGGGTTCGAATCCCGTTCGGGACACACATTTTCAACTGTCCTCGTCGGTGTATATCAATGCCTGTCTACAGCTTAGGGTCTTGATTTAATTATCATTTAGTTCTAAGAGAGCTGCATGGTCACCAATGGTATCTGTTCTTTCGGACATGTCCGAAATAACAGATACCGTCTTCATATAAACATTTATCGGTTTTTAACTTTTTGTAATTTTTTTTAAGAAAGCGTTTTTTTTGTTTTTTTTTATACCTCAATTGCTTTCCTAGCTTCTTGTGTTCTCGAAATGTCCTGATTTGTTAATTCTGTCGCAAAGCAAAAACAAAATGCTACCCTTGGCACAACAATCTACAAAAGAGAAAATAAATCGGAAACAACTGTCGGTGTTATTAAGTAATTATTTCGCTGTGGAAAGAGAGGGACTACCACAACTTCCAACATTAACAAGCCGTCATTCATATTCCGTCTGGCAGTCATTTTTGTTAACTTACGAAAGGTAATACTGGGTTGAAACACTTTCCACCCTTCAACTTGATCTATATATTGAATAATACAGGGCACAACCAATATTTCAATTCAAATAACAGTCTTCGTATAAATACAACCAATCTTCTTCTCAGTGAGCTGTATCTGTATAACTCTGTGTGTCCATAGCGAATACCACTGTCTGTGCAATGAGGAACACGGTAAAAAGAATACATGATAATGATGTTAATATTCTTAATTTTGATAGTTTTTGTCTTGGTAGGAGCCAGAGTCGAAGGAAATTTTTTGAGTGATACTGGCGCCATTTGACTAATAATTTTTATTTTATTGTTATACGAACCAGATTTCGGCCTTAGAGCATTTTGAAGTACAAAAACTTATTTATATGCCAAAAGGCTACAGGCTCGTATGAAATACGTACAAGACCGTTGGAAAAGTATATCTGGTCGTATAGGCCAGAACCTTCACCAATAAAAATGAAAACATCTCTAAAAAGCCTAAATATATTGCAGACTTTAATTACTTGACGCTATGGAATAGCTGTTATATGAAACTGCCAACCAATAAACGGGTATGCGCCACACTATTGTGTCTGAACAAAAGCTCAGACACAATAATGTGGAGCACATCTGTTTATTGGTTGGCAGTTTCAGATAACAGCCGGTCGGGGTGGCCGAGCGGTTCTAGGCGCTACAGTCTGGAAACGCGCGACCGCTACGGTCGCAGGTTCGAATCCTGCCTCGGGCATAGATGTAAATGATCTCCTTAGGTTAGTTAGGTTTAAGTAGTTCTAAGTTCTAGAGGACTGATGACCTCAGAAGTTAAGTCCCATAGTGCTCAGAGCAATTTGAATCATTTTTTTTTTTCATATAACAGCTGTGCTACTGGTTCAGAAATGAAAGGCTGAAATATATTTAGGCGTTTTGAAGGTGTTCTCGCTATTACTACTGAGAGATCTGGCCTATACGACCAGATATTCTTTTCCGACAAGGACTTGTACGTATTTCGTACCAGCCTAATGAGATCCGACATAAAAGTTTTTGTACTTAAAAATGGCGAAGGCTAAAACAACAAAATAAAAATTATTACAGTGAAATGACGGCAGGTTCATTCAAATATTTCTTTGAATCTCGCGACACGTATTCGACTAGTAACTATAGATTAACATATCGCTGACTCACCATTTAAATATGCGAACTAAAGGGAAAAATAATGATAGGCTGAAATTTAAATGATATTATACAGTTTATGATTGAAACCCAGGGAAACAGTGTTACATTCACCTTCATTGGGATAGCTATGAGAAAACTATTCAGTGTGTATAACAATGCTTTTCTTCTTCTGCTAAAATGTCAGTAATTTTAACAAATAAATATATGTTTTGGCGCATATAGCTCCAATCTACTCATGCACCAGCAACAGCTTCGTCCACTCGGAACATCCCTTCCCCGCCTTTCCATGCGGCAGTCGTGATTTATTACATCACTGATGAGCAAAAACATAATTACCTCTGTCCATCGCGATAGATACCGAATAGATGTTGCAGGTACAGGGTGTCCAGAAAACGGCTCCCTGATTTCAAAATTAAACATCTCGAAAACAAAGATCGATAGAGGAATGCAGTAAACGGTATGTTTATTGTGAAAGCTGTAAGAAGTTTATACAGCAGTTTGAAATAATAGTTACAAAAGCTGCTAACAGATGGCGCTGTACGCTGTACAGCTCATATCAGCATACATAAGTGAAATAATCGTATGAAAACAATCTTTGCAAACAATCATATCACAATGTTTTCAAAATGTTCACCATTGGTACTACAGAGGTGGCGCAAACGAAGAATGAAATTCGCCATCACATTTCGTAGTGTCTCAACCGAAATGGATTCACATGCCACAGAGATCGCCGATTCAAACTCGTCCAGCGTGGCGGGACGCTTCGGGTACACCATGTCTTTCACTGTGCCCCACAAAAAAAAGTCACAAGGAGTCAAATCCGGCGAATATGGAGGCCAATCCATGTCTGCACCAGTAAATTTGGGATATTCCAAAGCAATGACTCGATTCCCGAAGTATTCCTCAAGAAAGCGAAACACATGTTCGGTCCGATGTGGTCGGGCTCAATCTTGCATAAACCATTCAGTACCTGGTCGATCCTCTAACGCTTGCTGTGTGGCGACAAATTGTTCCAAAATTGCAACGTAACGTGCACCAGTGACCGTTTCTCGAATGAAAAAGGGCCAATAATGCCTCTGCTGCATACTGCAGCCCACACAGTAACTTTAGGAGAATACAGGGGTTTCGCTTCACACCAATATGGCTTTTCGGAACCCCAAAATCGCCAGTTTTGCTTATTCACGTATCCATTCAGGTGGAAGTGTGCTTCATCTGTAAACCAGATGCAGCCAACATCAAATCCTTCACTATCAATCATTGTGAGCATCTGATTAGCAAAGGCAACCCTTTGTT
This sequence comes from Schistocerca piceifrons, assembly GCF_021461385.2. Lineage (NCBI taxonomy): Eukaryota > Metazoa > Arthropoda > Insecta > Orthoptera > Acrididae > Schistocerca > Schistocerca piceifrons. The sequence continues at coordinate 262,803,076 of NC_060145.1, read as the reverse complement.
GTACAGCTCGTACGGGTATGGCCTGGTGCGTTTGAATTTTGAATGGAAACATGTGGAGGCTCTTTCTCAGTATTTTCTGCGTGCTGGAACGCTTCAAACTAGTCTCAGATGCAATTCTACGGACGGATGACATTGGATTTCGGTGATTAATTCCAGAAACTGTGGCGATATTTTCAGGCGTAACTGCGGTTTGCTTGCGGCCAACATTCCCCACTAGATCATCAGTTACGCTGCCTGTTCGTTGAAATTTTGCGAAGAGCGTACGAATGGTTTTCGCAACGGGTCCTTTTGGAACATTAAATCGTGCTTGAAAACTTCGCCTTGTTGCCGTAGGACTCTCTTCTAACCTGTGGTACTCTAGCACCAGAAAAACACGTTGTTCAATGGAGTACATCGTTTTAATCTCTTCCTTCGGTACGCTAACCACCTTTCACGTTTCAATAGTGGAACTGATCGCTCTGGGCTTCGGATCACTGTTTATACTAGGCATTACGTATGGCGATTACAGCGCCATCTGTTAGCAGCTTTTGTAACTATTATTTCAAACTGCTGTATAAACTTCTTACAGCTTTCACAATAAACATAGTTTACTGCATTCCTCTATCGATCTTTGTTTTCGAGATATTTAATTTTGAAATGAGGGAGTCCTTTTCTGGACACCCTGTATGTGAAGTGGTAAAGGAAATCACAAGTCCCATCGGTCGAGAAATTAAAACCACAGTGAAAATCCAATGAAGCTTCCGCAGATTTGTCGATCAGTGTCGCTAGTATGCCCGTCGCTCGCTCACGTCGCACTTTGCACTTCTGAGAACACAGTGAGCACGTAAAGGTGTCTAGAACGATATAGTCTCCCGCCGTGGGTGAAGTGCGTGCTATCATTCGGTATCTTCGTGCTCAAGCGTTCCAGTTGATTTCATGCAGCCCACATAACGTAACAGTCATGCGTAACGAAAAAGTGTGGAGGCGGTGCACGAACTTTCAAGCAACATGTATATGCGCTCATGATGCAGGCAGCCAGAGAAAGAAGCCAGTGTCGTCCGACGACCTCGTTGAGTGAGTGTGAAAGTTGGACGTCTATGGTTCTGTGGTGTGCATACACAAACTCTGAGTCTGAGATATTATTAACGCTAGTAGTAGCGAGCGAGCAGTTGTCGAGAGGTGTCAGAAGTGTTCGGACGCAGGGTGCCCTGGAGAGAAGCCGTCCGACATGGGAGGTCACAGCCTGCAGTGATCGTACTAGTAGCGCCGGAGGGGACTTTGGTATTGATTGAGGATTTTTTGGTAATTTTCAATTTCGCTGCACGTAGCTGTTGGTTGCTTGCGCACTGCAGGGATTTTGTCAGATTTGTGTATGGATACTCTCAGAGTAATATTCGTATCTTTGTTGTGGGCAGAAACACGTTTATTGAGTATAAACCTTGTGGAATAATTAAAACTCTGTGCAAAGTTTGTCAGAATTTAAATCATCAATTTTCTGAATAGAGTACATTAAAAGTTTTTTATTGGTTTCTTTCATTTTTCTTTACAACGTTTAAGGTTACTTGACTAAACGATTCCCGATCATTCAATTTCTATGTATAAAAGTATGACAGCAATTGTTGCAATTAGTCCGTGCATTGTACTCTGCATGGATCGAAGTATTGCTTTTTGAAATATTTTAGCATGTTTCTGATCACGCAGTTGCAGCGGCAAGACAAGGTAAGTTATCCGTAGCGTACAGAAGCATTGCAGAACAGTTATTAGGAGACGTTGGTTTTAAAACTCTCAGTCAGATGGTAACGAATTGATTTCTTTATAATTTGTGGGAGAAGTAATTAATTTTTCTCTTTCAATTCCTGTTTTCATTTTTCCTCCATCAGAATACTAACATTGTCACAGATGGAAAGTCTCACACACACACATTTTCGTACATCTCTTAAAATAATTTACCCAATTTTTCTGTTTCAATTTGTGTTTCCTTTTGTTTTCAATCAACACTCCATTATTGTCAGAGACGGAACCTCATTCATTCCCGTACGTCTTTCAAAATAATTACAATCTCGTTCCACCTGTCGACCTGCCGGCCAGGATTTCGTTTCGTTGGACGATTTCACAGTTAGATATGCTTCGTCTTGCTACTGCACTTGCAAAATTTTCGATTTCACAGTTAGATATGCTTCGTCTTGCTACTGCACTTGCAAAATTTTATGCAATAGCACTTAGTCATTAGTTGTTACATAGCATTTTTTGTTGCTTGCGCATTGCTTTGCGTTAGTTCAGAACTTTTATTTCAGCGATTTTCTATTTCAGTATTTATTTTCTTAGAGTGAAGTTATGAGTTTCGTGTTAAAATAATTGTTTTGCATTGTTGTGTTATTTTCGATATTGCTACAACGACAATGAAAAGTAGAGCACAAGGAATGGACAAGATCTACATCTACGTCTACATGGTTACTCTGCAATTCACACTTAAGTGCCTGGTAGAGGGTTCATCGAACCATTTGCATACTACTTCTCTACCATTCCACTCTCGAATGGCGCATGGGAAAAAGGAGCACCTAAATCTTTCCGTTCGAGTTCTGATTTCCCTTATTTTATTATGATAATCATTTCTCCCTACGTAGGTGGGTGGCAACAAAATATTTCCGCATTCGGAAGAGAAAGTTGGTGATTGAAATTTCGTAAATAGACGTCGCTGTGCTGCAAAGAAAAACGCCTTTGTTTCAGTGACTGCCACCCCAATTCGCATATCATATCGGTGACACTCTCACCCCTATTGCGCGATAGCACGAAACGAGCTGCCCTTCTTTGCACTTTTTCGATGTCCTACGTCAATCCTACCTGGGAAGGATACCACACAGCGCAACAATATTCCATCAGAGGACGGAAAAGTGTAATGTAGGGTGTCTCTTCAGTGGGTTTGTCACATCTTCTAAGTTTTCTGCCAACAAAGCGCAGTCTTTGTTTCGCCCTCCCCACAATATTATCTATGTGGTCTTTCCATTTTAAGTTGCTCGTAATTGTAATTCCTATGTATTTAGTCGATCTGACAGCCCTTAGATTGGTGCAATTTATCGTATACACAAAACTTATCGGATTTCTTTTAGTACCCATGTGGATGACCTCGCACATTTCTTTGTTTAGTGCCAATTCCCACTTTTCGCACCATACGGAAATTCTCTCTAGATCATTTTGTAATTATAACTGATCGTCTGATGATTTTTCTAGACGGTAAAAAATTACAGCGTCATCTACAAACAATCTAAGGGGGCTGCTCAGATTATCACCTAGATCATTTATGTAAATCTGAAACAGTAGAGGGGCTATGAGACTACATTGCGGAACCCCAGATATCACTTCTGTTCTACTCGATGATTTACCGTCTATCACTACGAACTGTGAACTCTCTGAGAGGAAATCACGAATCCAGTCACACATCTGAGACGATCTGAAACAGTAGAGGGGCTATGAGACTACCTTGCGGAACCCCAGATATCATTTCTGTTCTACTCGATGATTTACCGTCTATCACTACGAACTGTGAACTCTCTGAGAGGAAATCACGAATCCAGTCACACATCTGAGACGATCTGAAACAGTAGAGGGGCTATGAGACTACCTTGCGGAACCCCAGATATCACTTCTGTTCTACTCGATGATTTACCATCACTACGAACTGTGAACTCTCTGAGAGGAAATCACGAATCCAGTCACACATCTGAGACGATCTGAAACAGTAGAGGGGCTATGAGACTACCTTGCGGAACCCCAGAGATCACTTCTGTTCTACTCGATGATTTACCATCACTACGAACTGTGTACTCTCTGAGAGGAAATCACGAATCCAGTCACACATCTGAGACGATACTATTCTGCACGCAATTTGATTAATAGTCGCTTGTGAGGAATGATATCAAAAGCCTTCTGGAAATCTAGGAATATGGAATCGATCTGAGATGCCTTGTCGACAGCACTCATTACTTCATGTGAATAAAGAGCTAGCTGCGTTGCACAAGAACGATATTTTCTGAATCTGTATTGGTTATGTATCAATAAGTCATTTTCTTCAAGATGATTCATATTGTTCGAGTGCAGTATATGCTCTAAAAATCCTACTGCAAATGGAGGTCAGTGATAATAGAAGTAGCTTCAAATGAAGTTTAGGAAAATATGAGACATGGTGTAGAAAATTCTTCTCAGATAATGAAGTCAAGGAACTTTTAAATAATACTGTGAATAATCATAGAATAGACTATTATTTGCCGATCATGCGTGATGAACTGTAGGAACTACACGCAATTCAGGCGATCAAAATATCGTAACACAGTCCGATTTTGTTATGAGAGATTCAGGTATTGCTTCTACTTCTATAAAGCAAAATAATTTTGCCTTCCCCTCTTTCCCTATTAATGTTATATAATTTGCACTAGCTCAACTTGGTGAGATTAAAAAATGTAGTGACGAGATAAATAAGATCAACGAATCTAGTAGCAAACAGGAAGAGAGCTTCAAATTGTTTCTGGATGACATTAATGACAATTTAAATCGTAAATTCGAGGAAATGTCAGAACGGTTGAAAATTCAGGTACATGAGGAACTCAAGTCAGATATTAATAATCTAGAGTCCAGACTTGATCATTTACAGCCTGTCGATATTTTTGAGATGAGACAATAGACGTGACAACAGAAATTGAAAATAGAGGAATTAGCACAAAAGTTCGAGTCATTAGAGTTAAAGACTAACACCGAAGTTTCAATGACAAAAAATCAATTGATGACTGTTGCTAAAGGATTCGAAGAATTATCAGAGAGAGTGACGCCAATGAACAATGATTCAGATAAAAGTTCAGACGATACTCAGCCGGTTTCGTTCACTGATACCGAAGAATTTCAGTCTCTGCAACGTTCTAAGGAAGGGCAGATGGCGATTAATCAGCAAAATAAACGTAACGTAAGAAAGAAACAGGAACAGCTGACCAGTATCGAAGAAAATATGGGTTGCGATAACTATTCCAGTAGGTTCAATCATTCTGACGTTGGAAATCACTATGAACGCACTAATTTTGGAAATGCTGATCACTACCTTCGTGAACATGGTATATTTCCAGGACACAATGGCTGGAATGCGACTTACGGTATGAGAGAAAACTCATCCGTTCAAGAAAACAATGGTTTTGATTATAAACATTTGCTCACAATAAGGAAATTTAAAATTTTTCGCAATGCTAGCAATGATATTCGCTCAAGGCAGTGGTTACAACACTCTGACTATCCCTTATCCCCAACAAGGCCAATTGGCTACAAACTGGAGTTCATTTGCAATTATCTCGAAGGAGATCATGCGACAAGAATGAGATCGATTGCACGTGAGCACAGTGATTTTTACCACACATTCTTGTCCGCTTACTGGTCCAAAACAATTCAAGATTGTCATATGCAAAATTATGAACAATCGAATTTTTGAATTCCTGTGTAGTACTTTGAAAACATGACGCGCATGAACAGATATTTCACTAACACGTTAAGTCCGTCGGAATTAATCCGCATATGTCTGACTAAATTGCCTATCAGTTTACGCCGAATAATTTTGATGTGCACAGCTTGACTGGTGCCGTTAGAGGATCACGTGGAAGGATGAAAGCAGATTCTGCCTGCACGCAAGTGGTGGTCGTTTGCGCGTACGGCGTAGACCTGGTGAGCGCTGACTCGTAGAGTGTACGTCTCCAAGACACGCGCTCTACTCTGGGGTGCGATAAGCTACGACTCTTGTTCACCTTAGATGTTTCTGGACGCTAACTAGCGCTCGGTACGTGCGTAATTTTGCTAGACCCGTTCTTTTGCTGTTCTTACAACAGAAAGGCGATGTGTTGTTACAACAGGATTATACTCGCCCGTCAGACTCAAAGTGCTCTGCGAGCCACGAAGAAACTTCCATAGCCAGAGATATCTCCGGACTTGTCTCCAATCGATCACACGTCGGATATGATGGGGTGAGAAGTGACTCGTGCGACTCGTCAACCAACAACTCTTACAGAACTACGTGAACAGCTCGGGCAAGCGTGGCATAACGTATCCGAGGACAGTATTCGCCATCTGTATGGTCGACTGGATGCCATAGTCAGCGCGTGCATTGTCGCCCGTGGAAGATACACCGCACAGTAATATGGGTGTTTCGGCGTGGGTCGATACCTGGTATCTCAGTAACGCTTGTGGTATTGATCTGTAAATGTAACCATTTCATGTACTCAGTATGCACTGTTGCAACAATAAATCTTGAGTGAACTGAAAACCTCTACAGAGTTATTCTAGCCGCGCAGGATTAGCCGAGCGGTCTTAAGCGCTGCAATCATGGACTGTGAGGCTGGCCCCGGCGAAGGCTCGAGTCCTCCCTCGGGCATGGATGTGTGTCTTTGTCCTTAGGATAATTTAGGTTAGGTAGTGTGTAAGCTTAGGGACTGATGACCTTAGCAGTTAATTCCCATAAGATTTCACACACATTTGAACATTTGAAAGTTATTCTAATCTTTTTTTCCGGTAGTGTATAAAAGTATGACCATGACTCTAGTTAATTCATAAACAAAGAGTGTCATAGCTCAACTGGCTACCGAAGTAATAGCAAAACGAGTTCGACTACTGTGTATTTCACAAGAATCTACACACATGGAGAAAAACTAAACATACGTTCAAAACTGACCAAATGTACTTAATGCATTAAATTGCCTTATTGACAGATAATCCGTATATGACTGGCGTCCAGGGTACTCGAAAATATAATATAAAAGAGGTGTTACCTCCAGAGATCGTGACAAAATCAACTTTCAGTGATGTGGCAGATGTAATTGCTTTAACCATGGTACAAGTGACGCGCTGTTCAGACATGCACAGTAACTAATATGTGCACTTGGCAAGGTAACGAGCAAGACCTGGCAACACAAGGTTCCCAATAATAATAATCCACTCTCTAATCGCGAAATAATTGAAGTAACTAAAATAAGAATCACGACCACGGCTTTAACCTAACGTGACGTTCCTAAAATTAACACGATAGCAGTTTCAGTTTAACTCAAACACAAATCAAGAACACTTACCACTCTTCATTGCACCACAACGGACCCAAATCTACACTGCCACAGAACAGGACTCCCGAATAGCTTACTGGCGTCCCACGTAAAGAGAGTCCGCCAAAACCGAGTGCCAGCCAACCAACGCTCGCAGCTGTTTGGTGACCCATGAGAGAAGAGGAAATTTTCCATTCCTATCCCCAACTGATATGTCTCCGAGAAAAATCCACGCCATAATATTATCGGCAATCAGAGTTAGCCTAAGAGACAAGAGGAAGCGCTTGTGGCTTCCCCTTCCGTTCTGAATATTTTTGAAATATCTTGGCAAGACTAACGCACTACGCGCGATTACACAGTGCACAGGCAACCGCTGTAGTCGCCCCCGAGTCGCCCGTTGGCTTTACTCTAATCCGAAAGCTGGCTTCTCCAGCGCATTCCAGACCAAAATTTAGCGTTTCGGCTCTCTCCTTCACATGAAAGACCGGCTAGGCACGCTCTGCGTGACAATGCCGCGGAAGGAGTCTCAATTGTCTGAGTAACCAACAGGCTGGTCTCTCAGAAAGCAGCGACTCGAATGAGAACCCTATCAGGCGATCATTACACCAGGTGTAAAATACTACTATTTTAATAAAATATGACTTACTTCTCCCTTGCCATGCGAAGAGGAGCATCCAACTATACATAAATGGTAGTAAGATGGACTGGCTTCTAGTCTAATTCCAATTACTCTTGCTCTGATATCTGCTTATGCTTGCATTGAATTAACTAGTGCAAATTAAACGTAAGGAGGGGGATGTCTCATTCAAAGTGCAATAATGAGACATAGTCCAGCATCTTCCTACCTTCACTTCATTAACTTGTCTCTTTGTTATCCGTTTTCTGACTGAACTGCCATATTAACTGGATTCGGAAAAGAGTAAGGCGTATGGACCCACATCATTATTTTTCGATCATGAGAACCTAAATAACATATTTCCTTCCGATACGGTTCACTACTTTCGCAAACAGGTATGGTGAGTGCAAAATGCTGTGGCCCCTAGATGCACAGTCGGCTAGGGAAGTGTGGAGGAGCAGCAAAGGTGGGGGGTCGCTCTGAGCGCTGGAGAGGGAGTGCCGCTCTAAACTGAAGCCTATGCTTACATTTTTTGTAAATATTAAGTGGCGAACCTCCATGTCCACACTTCCACGGTGACCGTTCAAAGAAATCCACTGCCACCTCTGCTTTCGTTAGTATTTATAAGGGGCGCTCAAAAAGAAACTAGCCCGAGGCATAATTACAGTACCTATATGTTAGAAGTATTGACCCTGGCTGTTGAGACACTCGTTCCAGTGTTACACAAGGCGGTGGGTAGCTGTTTCATAAAATTCCCGGGGTTACAGTGTTAACCAGTTCCGCACATACAACTGGACGTAATCGTCTGAGGTGAATCAGAAATGTTATGCTGACATTCTTCTCTGACTTAGATGGCCCCCGTCTGATTCAGTTCCTGCAGCACGGGACAACAGTGAATTTCCAGCGTTACTGACAAACCTTGACCACCTTTTTCCAGGCGATCAGATGAAAACGACCAGGCAATCTCACCTGTGGGGTCATTCTGCTCCACAACAATGCAAAGCCTCATACGGCCAACACAGTCGCGGTGCTCCTGCAGAAATTCAAGTGATAGGTTCTCGGCCACCCTCCATACAGTCCGGACCTCTGTCCCTGTGATTACGCCATTTTTGGTCCCCTTAAAAAGGCTATGAGGGGCAAACGATTCACCTCGGACGACGACGTCCAGATGTGCGTGCGGAACTGGTTAACATCGCAGCGCCGGGAATTTTATGAGCCACCCATTCACCGCCTTGTGCCACAGTGGGACAAGTGTCTCAACAGCCAGGGTCAATACTTCTAACATACAGGTAGTGGTTTCTGTAATTATGCCTCCAGCTCATTTCTTTTTGAATGCCCCTTATAAAAAGAATTCCGCGGAAAATGCAGTGATTTATATCCACCTCGTTTGTTAACTATTTGTAACTTCCAGAGAAGCGTCATGAGTGCCGAATTTTGAGTAAAACCTACGCATTGCTCTGGTTGCCATGTCAAAATTTGCTTCTCTTGCCAAGACACAGCGGAGTTTACACTGTCTCACATCACTTACTTGATGTGCCGACACAGTTCCGAGAGAATTCTGAAACAGTGGTTTATTAAGTGGGGAACTCAGGAAAAGTAAAGTCAGTGGTTTATCAAAAAGCACATTCTCCGTACAAAAAAAGTCTAATGTCTTCACTTATGTCTTTCCAAAACCCACAGAATTTCTCGTTTCACGAGCTGTCGATGGCCCTTAAAAATTACATTCTTTCACCGAAAAAAATCTGTACTTATTAGAATAACACCGTAGATAATGATTTTTACATAATAACGATATGGTAAAATACTCTCCTTTTTGCGTGCTATGATTTGCCAAAATCTCACTTCGATATCTGAAACCTTTTCGTGAAACGTGAGGTATGTTGTGAATATTTCACTGTGGCTTTATCGCTGGCGTGGCACGATCGGAAATCAGTGTGCTGCATCAGATCAATTTTCTCGAGATTGGTAAAGTAAATTTGAATATGTTAATTAAATTTCATACGCAACAACAGATTGTGTAATATGCACCAAATGCAAAATCAAAGCGACTTTTCATTGCACACTTTTCCTAATTCGCGCAATGTCTCGATTTCACGGAAATATCTCAATAACTATTACAATTAACGAAATGAAGGGCACATCATAAGAACCTGACAATATAGTTATAAGTAAAGAAAAAATGATTTTTTTAATGAATTGTTTCTGTAAAATCGATTGAGAAAGACAGCAGAGTGCGCACTACGATTCTGCCATCGCTGACCGGCTGAAATGTGGAAAACACTTATCGGCCTCCCCTTCCGAACAAACGAGTGAACTCGCCCAGCGTTTTGGACGAAAACTGGCCATTGCACGTCGGCCACCGTATCCTGCGCGAGCTATAACAGGTGATAAAGCAAATGAACTGTCAAGAAAGGCAGCAAGATCTATGAGAGGGATCTGACACTCTCAAAGTCGATAGTCGTGCCCTGACAAGCATTCATCAAGGTGACCAGGTGCTCTACACATGCATTGCGCCCAGAAACAGGCCAACGGTGGCAGTATTATGCTGTGGGGACATTCACATGCCTGTGGGGAACTTCACCTGGGCTTCCATGGAACCTGTGATAGTAATCAATGCCACCATGAGAACTGCTGAGAATGAGCAGTTAGTATTGTTTGTCAATAGGTGACATATTTAAACAAATCAATATCTGTCGACGTTATTATGGAGTTAGAAACGTTCGAAGTTTTAGGGGTGGATGCAACGTGCTGTACATACACTACTGGCCACTAAAATTGCTACACCAAGAAGAAATGCAGATGATAAACGGGTATTCATTGGAAAACTATATTATACTAGAACCGACATGTGATTACATTTTCACGTAATTTGGGTGCATAGATCCTGAGAAATCAGTACCCACAACAACCACCTCTGGCCGTAATAACGGCCTTGATACGCCTGGGCATTGAGTCAAACAGAGCTTGGATGGCGTGTACAGGTACAGCTGCCCATGCAGCTTCAACACGATACCACAGTTCATGAAGAGTAGTGACTGGTGTATTGTGACGAGCCAGTTGCTCGGCCACCATTGACCAAACGTTTTCAATTGGTGAGAGATCTGGAGGGTGTGCTGGCCAGTACAGCAGTCGAACATTTTGTATATCCAGAAAGGCCCGTACAGGACCTGCAACATGCGGTCGTGCATTATCCAGCTGAAATGTAGGGTTTCGCAGGGATCGAATGAAGGGTAGAGCCACGGGTCGTAACACATCTGAAATGTAGCGTCCACTGTTGAAAGGGCCGTCAATGCGAACAAGAGGTGACCGAGACGTGTAACCAATGGTACCCCATACCATCACACCGGGTCATACGCCAGTATGGCGATGAGGAATATACCCTTCCAATGTGCGTGCCAAACACGGATGCGACCATCATGACGCTGTAAACAGAACCTGGATTCATCCGAAAAAATGACGTTTTGCCATTCGTGCACCCAGGTTCGTCGTTGAGTACACCATCGCAGGCGCTCCTGTCTGTGATGCAGCGTCAAGGGTAACCGCAGCCGTGGTCTCCAAGCTCATAGTCCATGCTGCTGCAAACGTCGTCGAACTGTTCGTGCAGATGGTTGTTGTCTTGCAAACGTCCCCACTTGTTGACTCAGGGATCGAGACGTGGCTGCACGATGCGTTACAGCCATGCGGATAAGATGCCTGTCATCTCGACTGCTAGTGATACGAGGCCGTTGGGATCCAGCACGGCGTTCTGTATTACCCTCCTGAACCCACCGATTCCATATTCTGCTAACAGTCATTGGATCTCGACCAACGCGAGCAGCAAAGTCGCGATACGATAAACCGCAATTGCGATAGGCTACAATCCGACCTTTATCATAGTCTGAAACGTGATGGTACGCATTTCTCCTCCTTACACGAGGCATACAACAGCGTTTCACCAGGCAACGCCGGTCAACTGCTGTTTGTGTATGAGAAATCGGTTGGAAACTTTCCTCATGGCAGCACGTTGTAGGTGTGGCCACCGGCACCAACCTTGTGTGAATGCTTTGAAAAGTTAATCATTTGGATATCACAGCATCTTCTTCCTGTCGGTTAAATATCGCGTCTGTAACACGTCATCTTCGTGGTGTAGCAATTTTAATGGCCAGTAGTGTAATTGGCTCTATTCAAATGGATGTTCAGGTGACAGAATATTCGTTTAAGTGAGGTGTTCAAATGAATGCCAACGTATTGTTTGAAGTATTAGCTAAAAATAGCAGCTGAGTAGTGTAAGAGGCACAGCAATGTTATATACGAGCGCTAAGGGGTCGTCAGGCGCGTTTTCTCTCGTGTTTCGGCAGACATTTGCGATATCGTTTTTGCCCAAACAAACAGAGCTCTTTCATGCGGCACCCATTGTTAGCAGAAAGCATCTGTTGTTGCCCATGACAAACAAAATTATTTTTAAATAGGAATTTCACGTGCCTTCTCGACAGAGCGCTCCCAAGTTAGTGCACTCCGATATTCGTTTCTACGTCACCTATTAACAGCGAAAGCAAAACACGAAAAACAAACAGCAGTCCAGCAGCAAGTCGGTATCACTGCGGCTGGCGGGAGCAGTCAGCGAGGGCCAGGGCAGTGCTGCCGCCGCTCGACTACTGTTTATCTTCGACTTCTACTGTCCCTGTCAATTCATACCGAAAAAACAAATATCACATTAGACTAATCTGGGACTGCTCTACCGAATGGGCAAGTCAAAATTCCCATTTAAAAATCATTCCCTTTGTAACGGGAAACAAACCGACGCTTTTCGTCAACACTTAGCGTCGCACGATAGACGTGATGAGCAGTATAAGCTACACAGTGCAAAAATTAAGTTGCAAATATCTGCTAAACCTCCTAAGAAAATGCGCCTGACGACACGTAGGAAAGCATCCTTCATATATATATTGCACTGTTCTTCCTGCATTTCCCTATAGTCTTCAGGCGTTGCAACCTTAGTTACAAAGTGGACCTGTGATAAAGAATTTAGACATTCCATTTTACACTGCCTATTAACAATGGAGCACCACGAAGCCAGAAAGCAAGGAACATCAAATCAGCATATCCAATGGACAGTATTTCACTACAGCTGCAGAAAATAGGTAGGTCTAACGCCTTCTACAGTCTGTATACAGGGTGACTTTTTCCACCGTGAACAAACTGTAAGTAGGCTGTTTGGGTTTTTATGTTGGTAACGCCACGTAGCACTCTGTATGAAAATCACTGACTGTGCTGTATACAGTCTGTGGCTGGTTGGCATTGTTGGAATATTCGCGATTGTAGTGTTGGGCAGTTGGATGTGAACAGCGCGTAGCGTTGTACAGTTGGAGGTGAGCCGCCAGCAGTGTTGGACGCGGAGAGAGAGATGCTAGATTTTTGAGAGGTTTAAGCGGACGGTGTGGACGTGTATCCGCCAGAAAAAGGAAATTTGTAAATATGGAGGTCATGAATTGATATATATATATATATATATATATATATATATATATATATATATATATGATGACTTCTGAACATTATTAAGGTAAATACATTGTTTGTTCTCTATCAAAATCTTTCATTTGCTAACTACGCCTGTCAGTCAGTTAGTGCCTTCAGTAGTTAGAAATTTTATTTAGCTGGCAGTATTGGTGCTCGCTGTATTGCAGTAGTTCGAGTAACGAAGACTTTTGTGAGGTAAGTGATTCATGAAAGGTATAGCTTATTGTTACCCAGGGCCATTCTTTTGTAGGGATTATTGAAACTCAGATTGCGTTGCGCTAAAAATATTGTGTGTCAGTTTAGTGATGATCAGAATAAGTAAAGAGAGAAATGTCTGAGTACGTTCGCTTTTGCTCAGCTGTCTTTGTATCAAATAACTTAAAAGTTTAGTAGCACAGTCATTCATAATTTTTCTAAGGAGAAGTTTCAAAACTCCAGGGATTTAACGATGAGAGGATACGGAACAACAAAGATCTAGTGAACTTATGACCCGAAATGCGTGGTCTCCAAGTTAACAACCATTTATTCAGTTATAAATTGTTACAGATACTGCGGTCTAATACACACTGTACCATGCAGCCACAGGTACAGTATGTACTGAAAATGGTTTCCATGTAACTCAACACATGCTTGTACGCGTTGTAGCGTGTACTGTCTCACAAGCTAACATCGGCGAGGCTGCATCCGAAGAGTGTCCAAGGCAGCATGAATACGTTTCTCCAGTGTCTCCACTTCTGGAATAGTCATTGCATACACGATACTTTCGAGATGGCTCCGTAACCAGAAATCGCACGGGTTGAGATCCGGCGAACGAGGAAGCCATGCAACTGGACCCCCTCGTCCAGGGAAGACACGAGTGAGATGCGTAGGGGCGTTAACGGCCAAGTGGACTGGAGTATCATTATGTAGCAGCCACATAGCCCTTCGAATCATTAATGGCACTTCTTCCAGCAGGGGAGGCAGAGCGCCCCGCAAGAAACGCCGTTAGTTCCGGCCTGTTAGGCGACGTGGAAGGAAGACTGGTCCCAATATACAGCCGCCAATAGCCCCAAACATTCCGGCTGCACCGATGCTGATAATTCGCATACTATCCCACAGATGACAGTGATGGAAGTTGAAGGTAGCACTCCGCGTAAAGGTGGCCTCATCTTCCAGTAGGATGTCTGACACAAATCCCGGAATAGTGGTTTCGTGGTGAAGAAACCAGTGAAAAACTGCTCCAGATGTGGAAAGTCTGTCGCCTTGCACACGCTGTATGTTATAAGGGTAGTAACAATTGTCATGGAGAATGTTCCATACGGTCGTCTGGCTTACCCTGTACTAGCGGGCCAACTGCCTGGTACTGACAAGGCAGTCGCCTTCCACAGCGTTAACCACATTTTCATCGGGTCTGGTGTCCGAACAATTCGAGTACATCCTTCATGATTTCCTGCTTCCTGAAACGACTCTGCCTCAAACAAACGGTGAAACATCGAACGCTGTGGTTGTTGTAAGCGGGGACAGGTCTCCTGATACAACCTTGCTGCCCACCGCCCGTTGCCATTTGCCTTTCTGTAAGTAAACACCATGGCGGCAAGCTCCCGATTCGAATACGGAACCAGTGTGTACAACGTTGTATCACACCCACAATGAGGTGAGTCAGCAAGAGAAGTGAATCGAACACAATAATACCAATTACTATGGCAGGACATATGAGGAACAGTACCACCCTGTGGGAGGAAAACATGCATACTGTAACTCTGACCGCATGGTACAGCGCAGTCTCTGTAACAATGTATGACTGAATAAACGTCCTCTAGCATGGAAACATGCATTACCGTACCCTATCATCGATCAGTCCCTAAAGTTTGTACACGGTGGAAAAAATTACCCTATATAAAGAAAGATTACCTAGCTGGTTTCTCATTCACAAATCGCATTTGAATTTTTGTGAGAAAATATGGCTATGTCTTGTCTAGGAAGGCGAAATGTGTGCCAGTAAATGTCAGAATTCTGCAGCAGCAGCGTCTTTGCCCATGGAGACTGCAGTTCATCGTTCCCTGATATTGCTTCACATGTAGATCGTCTCCTACGACTCTCACGCGGATATGGAATCGATGAATTCAGGAGGACCATACCCAACACCTTGCAGGACCTCTAGGCCCGAGACGACTTGCACCTATGAGGTCCGACGTGGGTATTCGGAAACTTCCGTTATAGATTCCTAGCCGGCCGAAGTGGCCGTGCGGTTAAAGGCGCTGCAGTCTGGAACCGCGAGACCGCTACGGTCACAGGTTCTAATCCTGCCTCGGGCATGGATGTTTGTGATGTCCTTAGGTTAGTTAGGTTTAACTACTTCTAAGGTCTAGGGGACTAATGACCTCAGCAGTTGAGTCCCATAGTGCTCAGAGCCATATAGATTCCTAGGACTCGTAGAGGGGAACCCACGCCCAGAAATCCACCGTTTCCGTTCTATGACGGTTTAAATTCAAATGTTTAACTCATTCACTTCTGCTCGAGGAACTGAACTATGTGTGACACAGTACAATTATTAGGTGACAATTCGAAACAAACATAACGAAACGTCCATTTTCACTTAAGCACATTTGTTTGTATTAGCACTTAGACACTACGTGTTCACATTATTCCAGAACAGAAAAGAACGCAGAATACTATAAGTATAGAACAGTACTGATACATCACAACAGCGGCTCGACGTGGCGAGCACCAATGTTGTTACAGACATTGTACCTACGAAGCATGTTCTGGTACACGCTTTCCATCATACCTGGTATCTTGTCAGTTTCTAGCGCAGCCGCTAGAACTCGTGCCACCATATCTTCCTCTGTCTCTATAGGAGTCTCGTAAATTAAACTTTGCATACGACTCCATAAGAAGTAGTCCATGGGAGGTAAATCCGGTGACCGCGGCGGCCACGCGGCTGGACCACTTCGGCCTGTCCATCTTTCACCATATCTTCTGTTGAGATGTCTCCGAACGGCACATAAGAAGTGAGGTGGTGCACTGTCATGCTGAAACCACATTTCCTGACGGGAATTCAGTGGTGCAGCTTCCGAGAACGTGCCCAGTACGTTTTGTAGGTACATCAATTAAGCAGGACCAGTTATCTTGAGTGGATGGAGGTCGGCAAAGTCACATGACCTTCGAGAATACCCGCCCGCACGTCGATATACGAGCATAAGCGGTGATGAAATCCCTGAACAAGCGTGGTGAGAGGGTTTTCGTCTGCCCATCACGGCTGTTTCACGTATTCAGAACACAGTCCCTAGTAAACTCGACGTGGAAAGAGGGATGTGTCGGTGCAGCGGCGCAGGAACCACGTGCAGTATGACGCCTCTAATTAGTGGTAAAAGTAATTACAGTTATATTCGCCTAACAAAGAATATTTATCACAAGTAGTGTACTGAAATTTTAGATTTCTCAGTGACTTGCAAATATTCCATGAATTACTATGAAAAGGGAACACGCCATGTTAGCTTCATCTTATCGCTTTCGATCTTTTTTGTGTTGTTGATTAGCTCTCGTCTTGCGCTAGTGGTTCTGTATGCCATTCGATGGCTAGAGACTTGCTGCCTGTTCATGTGAGTTGAATTACCGTTAAATAATAATTATCATTGCTGAATTTCAAAAATTTGTTCTTTCTGTGAAACGTGAACCTTTTCCTCTCCTTACTATTTACGTAAATGTGCCAGTGCTTTGTAGCAGTCGAAGCTCGTGTGGTATGTTCATTTAATTCCAAAAGTAGCTTAGTTTCCCTTCATTTCTCGAGCTCTACATTCTGAACAACCTACATTTTTAAAGTTATTTACGAAGCCCGATTTTCAGCTAACACAGCACGGTTATCACTGATTGTTGAAAATGTATCTTTGCGCAAATCCACACTAGCAGATGCTTGCATTAACTTAGGCTTGAATCTGACCAAGTACTGTTCCAGAATTAAAAGACTTTTCAATTTATTTCGAATCAGAAAGAAAAATGTTTAATATCCGTACCAGAGATAAATTTTCGTTGCAGTAAAATGTACAATGCGTGATCAAAAGTATCAGGACACCCCCAAAAACATACGTTTCCCACATTTGGTGCATTGTGCTGCCACCTACTGCCAGGTACTCCATATCACGACCTCAGTAGTCATTAGACATCGTGAGAGAGCAGAATGGGGCGCTCGGCGGAACTCACGTGGTCAGGTGATTGGGTTTCATTTGTGTCATACGTCTGTACGCGAGATTTCTACACTCCTAAACATCCCTAGGTCCACTGTTTCCGATGTGATAGTGAAGTGAAAACGTGAAAGGGTACGTACAGCACAAAAGCTTACAGGCCGACCTCGTCTGTTGACTGACAGAGACCGTAGACTGTTGAAGAGGGTCGTAATGTGCAATAGTCAGACATCTGTCCAGACCAGGAACTCCAAACTGCATCAGGATCCACTGCAAGTACTATGACAATTAGGCGGGAGGATTTCATGGTCGAGCGGCTGTTCATATGCCACACAGCACGCCGGTAAATGCCAAACGACGCCTCGCTTGGTGCAAGGAGCGTAAGCATTGCACTATTAAACAGTGGAAAAACGTCGTGTGGAGTGACGAATCACGGTACATAATGTGGCGATCCGATGACAGGGTGTGGGTATGCCCGGTGAACGTCATCTGCCACCACCTGATTGAACGTATGCCTGCGAGAGTGGAACTGTCATCAAGGCTAAGGGTGGACCAACACTATATCGAATTCCAGCGTTACCGATGGAGGGCGCTACGAACTTGTAAGTCATTTTCAGCCGGGTGTCCGGATACTTTTGATCACATAGTCTGTCGTTCTGTTTCACTGTGATGTGAGGCAGAAATTCTTCGTTCGGTCTGCCGACAGTTGTGCTAGTTCATTTATCGTTACCCAGGGTGCACTACGTGGAGGCGAACTAACTTTACACTTTAAACTTAAACTTTACACTTTAAACTTAAAACACGCAACAACATATTGCAGAAGCTCTGTGGCACCACTTGGGGCTCCACGGCATCTACCTTAAGAACATCCGCACTTGGCTTGCTGTATCCAGTGGCAGAATACTGTGGCCCACTGTGGCTCAACAGCAAACACACACACATGGTAGATAGCCAACTTAATGCAACAATGCGTATTATACCAGGCACAATCAGACCAACTCCTACAGTGTGGCTGCCCGTTCTCAGTAACATAGCCCCTCCTAACCTGCGCCGAGAACACGCTCTGGTTAGAGAATTTCAAAAAATCATGACCAACCCTCAATTACAAATCCATGAAGATACTCACGACATCCAAGGAAACCGACTCCGGTCTAGGCATCCTCCACAAAAGACCGCACAGGCGCTGCACCAAACCAACTTTAAAATAAATGACCGATGGAAAGAGGAATGAGAGAGCAGAACAGCAGTAAAATGCCACAGTATGCCATGCATCTTTAGTAAACCAAGAGGATTTGATTGCCCTCGCAAAGTTTGGTCAACTCTTAATCGCATCAGAACCTACTGTGGGAGATGCGCCGACTCCTTACACAGATGGGGTAAACTTCCTTGGGGCCGCTTGCGACTCTGGCGCTGAGAGACAGGCGGTCAAACACATCGTGCAGGAATGCTCACTAAGGGCATATGAGGGTGACCCACAGGATTTCCTAATGGCGACCCAAGAGGCAATCGACTGTATATTATCTAAGTTGGACGTTTGTTGATAATTGCTCTTCTGTGAGTGTAAATTTACAGTTTATTGTTCTGTTTATACATATGTGATTCTTTTTAAATCGTGTTGTTTCTGTAATTTTGACTGTGATGTTATGAGCCATACGCTAAATAAATAATGATGACATAGTGTATCTAGGATCTCAGAATAATAATTCCTAACATCACGATATTTTCACTTTACGTAAAAGATTTATTTGAAGAGCAATTTCCATTATTTAAATGTTCAAATGTGTGTGAGTTCCTTAGTGACCAGCCTGCTGAAGTCATCGGCCCCTAGACTTACACACTACTTAAACTATCTTAAACTAACTTATGCGAAGAACAACACACACACCCATGCCCGAGAGAGGACTCGAACCCCCGGCGGGAGAGGCCGCGCAATCTGTGACATGTCTACCCTTTAGCATGCCAGGGCAAGCAACTCT
The DNA here is from genome assembly GCF_021461385.2 of Schistocerca piceifrons. Taxonomy (NCBI): domain Eukaryota; kingdom Metazoa; phylum Arthropoda; class Insecta; order Orthoptera; family Acrididae; genus Schistocerca; species Schistocerca piceifrons. The sequence continues at coordinate 262,783,788 of NC_060145.1, read as the reverse complement.
GAGACTTCTGTCTTTCCTTCAGCAAACGCGTACACGCTACACATCTGAATTGAAACCGTCGTAGAACGGAAACGGTATGTCTTTGGACATGGGTTGCTGCTCAGAATATAATGTACCGACTTCCCTCTACAAGTCCTAGAAGAATGATTCCCAACTTGGGGGTAGTAACCGCCTGAGACGTAACACGTAATTTTCTGAGGGGTTAAAACGAAAGTGTTCAGTTGTGTTTCGGTCACAAAACTAAGTTTATTTTTAGAAGAGCATTAGTTTTTGTAAGACTGTAATTCTAATTATATACGTTGCGAATATTTACATTTTTTCCGAATACTAACATTAACGCGTGACACAATGTCTGGAGGTTAGAGCTTGTGAAACGTATGTATGAATATCATTTTTCGTTTATCCCATCCACTACACACATAGTTCGTAGTTTGTACCATTTATCTATGAGAGTAAAGCTGAGACATTTAAGTGGGCTGCTTCTGTGTTGGCAGCGCTGTGTAGTGCTTTGCATTGGATCTCTGACTGCGCTTTCTTTGTAAGAGACTCTGTGGCTGGTCTAACTCATTGTTGGAAGTTAGTCGCCAGCAGTGATGGAAGTACTGTTGGGCAGCTGGAGGTGAACAGCCAGACCTGAAGTATGTTAGATGTGAGAAGTTAGCATTGATGGAGGGTAGAGGTCTGAAGTGTTAGCGTAGGCTAACGAGCTGTTCATGTTCGACATGGAGACTGAATATAATTCATGATTACATATCTTTGAACTAGAAGTCAATGACGATTTATATTCGTGTCTGAACTGGATGTCACACTATTAAGGTAAAAAAAATACATTATTTGGTTTGCAACAAAGTCTTTCCTTTGCTAACCATATGCCTACTAGTAGTTTGTGGCTTTAGTAGTTAGAATCTTTTATTTAGCTGGCAGTATTGACGCTCTCTGTATTTCAGTAGTTCGCGTTATGAATATTTTTGTGAGGTAAGTGCTTAATGAAATGCATAGGTTATTATTGGTATTTCTTTTTAGTCAGGGCCATTCTTTTGAATCAATTATTTGAAGTCAGTTAATCTTTTTTTGAGCATTCAGATTGCGTTGCGTCAGGATATTGTGGGTCTCAGTCATTCAGCAATTTAAGTACAGCCACACTCATTTAAATAAAGAAGTTTCATCTGTTGACCCTTAGCCGAGGATACCTCACTGGAATCTTCTGATTTTGCTGGTAGTTTGAGTAATTAGTGCATGATTAGAAATTGTATAGAGAATTTCCTTTGTAGTTGTAGTTTTTCATTGTTGTACAGTACTGTAATGTGGCATGCATGTGGAGTTGCACCAAATATTTCGCAGTCGCGTTTTCAATTAATTAGATATTTTCAATGCTATTTTTAATCTGTTTTCTTATTTTTGCTCTTCAAATTGTGTTTTTCTCTGTTATCGTGTGAAATTCTGTGATAATCATCGCGTGTGAAAAGCGCAATACTAGGCTCCAAAGTAAATTAAGGAGTGACAGTGATGACGAGAACAGCGTATTACCACCTCCTAGTAATGAAGTGATAAATGTCCAAAATAACTTGGTAATTGTGCATAAGGAAATGGACCAGGCAGCAAATAACGGTATAGATAGTGAAACAGTTAGTGAACAGGGAACTATTGTCGACCGATCGGTCGGCAATAGCTCGCCCCAGGAATACGAAATGACAGAACAAAATCTCGTAAATACCGTAGATCCAGGTATTGCGTTCTTACCCTTTTCTCAATTAAGTCAAGACTCACACTATGCCGGCCGGAGTGGCCGTGCGGTTCTATGCGCTACAGTCTGGGGCCGAGCGACCGCTACGGTCGCAGGTTCGAATCCTGCCTCGGGCATGGATGTGTGTGATGCCCTTAGGTTAGTTAGGTTTAATTAGTTCTAAGTTCTAGGCGACTGATGACCTCAGACGCTAAGTGGCATAGTGCTCAGAGCCGTTTGAACCATTTGAACTCACACTCTGAGTTTCAAAATGCGAATGTTGCCGGTGCAAATGCACTGCCGAAAAGCATAAAGAAACATGTTCCAGACACTAATATATTGTTATTACAATTAATGCAACAAATGGGAGATAAGCTTCAAAAGTTAGACACAGTGGAACAAAATCAGGAACGAACACAGCAACAGCCACAAAAGTTAGACACAACGCTTGAACAAACACGTGAAGGTTTAACCGCTGCGTTACTTAAAATCGAATCTAAATGTCAAAAAGTTTGTAAAGACGTAAAAACGCAAATTTGTGAGCATTTTTAGCCTATTTGTTCGCGACATGAAAACACATTATTCAATCATGAAGCAGCCATAAAAGAACTGCAGGCTAATCACGATACCTTGCAGGCTATAATTGATTCAGTTGCGTCCACCGATACGGTCACGCAACTTGTACAAAATCATGAAAACCTAAAGGACACAATAGATGCGATTTCGACAAAAAAGGACACTCTGAAACTTCGTTCAGAAAAACACACTGAGGAAATCAGTACATTATCGGAAAAAGTAGTAGAACTTTCGGACCAACCAACTAATTTAACTACGAAGGTAGATGATGATCTGAATGATACAAGACCGGTAGCCTTTACTGACACAGATGCGTACGAACAAATTAGGAAATTCAAACAAAATCAGAATCAAATCAATAGACAGTACAAAAGAGAAATGCGGGAAGTAGAAGATCAGTTGGCACAGCTAATACAATAATTACATATTTCAGAGGGCACTCGCGCTCCGACACGGGAAGAGGAACTTAGAAATACGGAAAAGCCACAAAGTAATAACACAGGGCATTTCGGAAATTTTGAGAGGAATTGGCAAGGTGCGCCGAATCCTGAGATTAAACCACCGACACGACGTAACAATGACCGATTTGCAACTCGCCGACACAACGCGTAAATTTAAAACATTCAAAAATTCCGGTAATGATATACATCCACCAGCTTGGCTTCATCAGTTTCCCCATTTTTTCCTCCCAATTGATCATTACAGCACAGATTGGCATTCATGTGTGGCTATCTAGAAAATGAACCAGCAGTAAGAATGCGATCGGTCATTCGCGACTGTCACAGTGAAGGAGATTTCTATGAAGGAGATTTCTATCATGCCTTCCTTTCTGCATATTGGTCCAAGGCTACTCAAGATCGAGTAAAACGCAGCATCATAATGATGAAACATTTCGAACAATCTGAATTTTCTACCCCAGTAAAATATTTCGAAGATATGTTGCACAAAAATCAGTATTTGCTAACTAAATATGCAAAAAAAAAAAAAAATTCCGTCACTGAGTTAGAAGCTTTAGCTATCGTTTGGACATTTGACAAATTTCGTTTCTTTCTTTCTGGGAAACACGTAAAAGTTTACAGTGATCATCGTGTATTACAATTTCTTATGTCATCAAAACTAAATCATGATAGGCTGAAACGTTGGGCATTGTTTCTGCGAGAATTCCGCTTCACAATAGTCTACATTCCTGGCAAGGAAAACATTGTTGCGCACGCACTGTCACGTGCACTGGCTGGCCTTGATAAAAGCAACAGAGAAGCTAACATTGAGAAAAATTTCGGTATTCTTTCCATTCATAAAGTAGCCTTTGAAAACTTCATCACTGCATCTTTTAAGGACATTGCTTATGAACAAGACATAGATACGATTTGGAAAGATATCAAAAGTGAATGGCATGAAAAGACACACACGCAGATTCGTCATTATATATCTGGTTAAAAACAACATACTCTTCAAACGTTAGCCGGCCGTGGTGGCCGTGTGGTTCTAGGCGCTGCAGTCCGGAACCGCGGGACTGCTACGGTCGCAGGTTCGAATCCTGCCTCGGGCATGGATGTGTGTGATGTCCTTAGGTTAGTTAGGTTTAAGTCGTTCTAAGTTCTAGGGGACTGATGACCTAAGATGTTAAGTCTCATAGTGCTCAGAGCCATTTGAACCATTTCTTCAAACGTTGCACTGTTGATGATAAGTTATGGGTACTCTATTTTCCTGACGATTTTGTTAATAAGTTAATCTGGTACATTCATTTCAGCTACACAAACTTTGGTCCACAAAAATATTATCATATTCTTCGAACGACTTGTTATTTTAACAATATGGAAAAGAGAATTCAGAGAGTCTTGTCTATTTGTAGACTTTATCAAAAAGCTAAACCATCTACCATCTCACATTGTGCTCCATTGTTTCCTATCATTCCTGCTAGATTAAAAGAATTTGCTGCTGTTGATCTTCTGGGCCCCTTGTTAAAATGTGTTTTTGTACTTTCTAGTTGCTGTTGAACTTACTTCAAAATTGGTTTCTTTCACGCCGTTACGCAAAGCCAGGGGACGCTCTGTATCCAACGCCTTCGTTAACAATTTCTTACGTGAAGTTGGACACGTTGCTAAAGTTTTTTTCAGATAACGAATCACAATTCAGATCTGCTGTTTGGCCACGCATGCTTCGGAATCGTAAAATCAAACTTGTTTTTATTTCATTGTACTCACCACAAGGTAACCCGTCTGACGGATTATGAAAGAAATCAATAAGCTTTGCATACTTTGTTGTCACAGGAAGCATCAGTATTGGGACACATACTTACATTTATTTCAAAACGTGCTGAACGAAATGCCTCATGACTCCACTGCTTTACCACCTATTCTTGTACTGAAGAATGAGGAACCACCGAACACGATTAGATACCTTGTACCTTTTCCAAATGCACGTAAACTTCGACATAAAGACATAATTGATTTGGCTATTAAAAATATAAATAATGCTGCAGACATAAGGGGAAAATTAACGGTAAGACAAATGCAAAGAAACTACACACTGGTCAGAAAGTTCTCATTAAAGCCCATTCATTGTCACATAACAAGAAACATTTGAGTCACAAATTCTTTCTGATTTACAATGGACCTTACAGAAACCGACATATACCACATGATAATTGTGTTGAAGTTGAAACTCTGCGTACTAAGAAAAGTAAAGGACTACACTATATTTCTCATGTAAAACCGTTTCTTGAGAGATAATTTGCTTTCTAACTTAGACTTTAATGTAAAATTAAGACAGTAATTTTACGAGTGCATTATTATAGGGAACAGACGACACAGTCTCAGTGTGTGTACATTTTTCTTGTTAGTTGCACGATTACGTCACGGCTATAAAGTCTACATTCTTGGTGCATACACCGATAATGAGGTTTTACTGCAACATTTTGGCATTTTGTATTTAAAAGACATTTATTATTTAAATTACTTTCGGAGAAGTTACAGTCGACACAGTATTTGGTTTGTTTGACGGATACATGATTATACTATGACGCTACTAATGAGTGACGCAGTTTTCATTATTATATTTGTGCTGTATTTGTTTTATGTCTGCACAGTTTTTCTGCAATCTTCTTAAAAGTAAAACATATTTTGGTATTGACTCTGGTGATATAGCTGCAATGAGGTAGGTATTTTTCGTAACACAACAATACAGTACGTAATAAGTATAACATCTATATGCATAACTTTTTTGCTTTTGTATATGACAAGGTAAGTACATTGACTTCTGGAGAACTTTGCTTATGAACGACGTTAACTACGACACTTGGCACATTTTTACTGTTAGCCAATGACAGAAATTATCTTACAGCAAGACGCACAGTTTAGCACTACATGACACGCATTTGAGTGATTATTTTTCATACTTGGAATATTTTTAGAAATGTTTTAGAACTACTATGATACAGAGAAGGTTTTCTGCGATACATTTCATTCCGTTGTTGTTATCTGTAACATCTGAGGGTACAATTACATCAACCCACAGAGAGGTACACGCTTACTTTGTGTACCACGACTGTGGCAAGCGCAAGGAGCCCTAGCTAATATGATATTTGCTTATACAACTTTACACATCGGTACCATATTTCTCTAACACAGAATTACACAGCTATCTGATCATTTAACTGAGACAAACATTTTTTTTTACTATGTCAGAGACACATATTTACGTAATTACACAGTTAGATTACTTCACACTTATAAAATTGCACTTGTCTGCATTTTGGAAACTTTTCACATTTACTTTAGGAACCACTGTGATACTATGAGAGATTTGAGTGATGAATCTTGTATGTGATCATGATTTTTGAAGTACGTTGAGATTTCGTTTCTATACACTTCCAACGTAAATTTTCAGCCTGTCATTGTAGCTCAAACTCCTGGCGTAAATATTTCGGTAAGGTGTGTATGTGACCTTGTAACGCTTCGTTGGGGTGCGCGCCACCTGCTTTGAAATATACTTATTGTTGTGTGGACTTTTAACTTTCCTTGTGCTGCTTTAGCCGCTTTGAAGCTACCCGCACTTTCGCAACCACTCGCATGGTTGTAGAAAAGAGAGGCTGTTGACCTCGTTATTGACATTTCTTTGCTGAACGTATCACAAACACGACACGCTATTACTTGGAAACATATCATGACACTGTGGAGCTCGTACTTTGTGCTATTAACTGAAATGCTTATGAAGTGATGAGACATATTTTTGTGTCTACACACCTGATTATGACAAGTGTCTTTCTACGAGAGTTGAGAGAACTTTTACTGAGTTATGAAATGCCATATGGCTATTGAATGACATTTTCATGCTTTGTCTTGTACATATTTGTTTATTTTATTTGGTATCTAGTTTCTAGTTGCGCTGTAGCATTGGTTTTATAAAATAAAATTTAATACATATAGTAATTTACACACTTTCTGTCTACAGATCTATTAAATAATACTTTAATGATCTACATTCATATAAAAAAAGGAGCACTAGGGAACCAAAGAAGCATAAGAAGGAGAAGTGATTGGTGCTTTTGAATTAATTATTTGAAGTCAGGTTATCTTTTTTGAGCAGTCAGATAGCGTTGCGCTAGGATATTGTGGGTCTCAGTCATTCAGCATTCAGCAATTTCAGTACAGCCACACTCATTTAAATAAAGAAGTTTCAACATATGCATCACGTTTGCTTAAATATCTAATGAAAATGCCTTCTCCTAGTTGCAGCAACAGATCGTAGAATGTCGCTAGGGAGAAGAGTTCTGAGGGGGGGGGGGGGGGGGGCACGTTTTGTAACAAGTGACTGCCCTAACTGTGGACATTAGCTTTCTCCTTCCAGGAGGAGTTGTAGGTAGATTGCACTGAAGAATGCTTCACCATTCTATAAAAACAGGTTGTTAGAAACAATCAGTGCCAACTGACTCATTAGTACTCGGTTCCATAAAACACTTACAAACAATAAATATGACTTACCTTTCGTCAGTTTAAAAATGAAAGTGTCCAAAAATTCTTTTTCAGTCTAAATTTTAGATAGACGCTAATGTTGATAATGGAGGAGCGATGTGGGAGGAGGGGCACTCAGGGGTAAGGATCTCTGAAGGATTGGGAACCGCTATCCTAGAAGTCTGTAACGAGAATTTCCGAACACCCTGTATTGTTCGCTCGGGCGGGCATGTCACGTACCTAGAGTCAGAAAATAAGCTATGTTGTAGTGCCCTAGGTATCCATAACGTGTAGTGCGAGGGACGTCTAGAGCTCCACGGACTCTCAGGACGCTATCATGGCTACGGCTTCTCTTTATGAGACAAGAGAGAGCCTCGTCGGCGGTGGAGTGGAGTACCCAATGACCCTACTTGGCAAAGGAGAGCCACCACATTGCCTTTACAGACGAGTCTCAGTTCTACGTACAGTATCATGATGCATCCGTCTGTGGACATGCGAGGAGAAAGAACGTTGCCAGATTGGATAAACTATTATCATACAGGTCAACCACCTTATTGATGGCATGGGTTGCCGTTCAGTACTCAACACAGTCACATCTGGTTCGCATAGCTGGTCGTTTGCTCTGCAGCGGCTATATTTCTGACGTGTTCACGCTTCCAACACTGTGCGAGCAGTGTGAAAATGGTCCCTATCTTATAGGAGCAAACACAGCATCGACCCTGAGGAACAAACTTTGTCCTCTGAGATGGATCTGAACAGCTAAAATCTTCGCATAATCCTCGGCAGTAACGGGGCCATTGGCTATGGCTGCCCAAATCACTACAGAATTCTCGCTATGTTTCACTCTTTCTAGTAAACTTGGCCAGAAGTTGGTAACACTGTGAAAAATCAATCATCCGACCACATTAATTTCTTCCATTGCTTCACAGCCCAGCTGTCCGACCCCGTTAGCTGATTGGTCAGTGCGGCGGAATGCCACGCCAAGGGGCCCGGGTCCGATTCCCAGCTGGGGCAGGAGATTTTTCTTCGTACAGGGACTGGGTGTTGTGTTGTCCTCATCATTATTTCATCTCCAATACGCAAGTTGCCCAATGTGGCGTCGAATGCAATAAGTACTTGCCTTCGGCGGCCAAACTTCTCCGAATGGGGGTCTCCCGGCCCACAATGCCGTACGCTGATTTCCACAGCCCAGGTTTTATAGCTCCGGCACCACGTTTTACTGTTACAGCCATCTGCGTCACCGATGATTGGTTTCGGAATTTCAGCTCGCCCAACAACTGCCTGCTTCTGGAGTTCCCTTCGTGTTATTGCCGGCCGAAGTGGCCGAGCGGCTCTAGTCGCTACTGTCTGGAAACGCGCGACCGCTACGGTCGCAGGTTCGAATCCTGCCTCGGTCATGGATGTGTGTGATGTCCTTAGGTTAGTTAGGTTTAAGTAGTTCTAAGTTCTAGGGGACTGATGATCTCAGAAGTTAAGTCCCATAGTGCTCAGAGCCATTTTAACCTTCGTGTTATTTTGGTGCAGACAGGGTTTGCGAGTGCGACATTCAGTTCAGCGGTTTTGCAGGTGTTATCTTCTTATTTTTCGTCACAATCCTTATCGATGACGTCCGTCACCATTTCTCAACACACACTTTCGGCCGCGTTGTGGCTTAGCTGATGGCGTTTTTCCGTTTTTCCTGTAGGCGATGTAAATCTTCGCGACGGCGCCTCTTGAAACACCAAACTCTTTGGTTACCTTGGTTATAGAACCGCCCACCACACGAGCACCAGAAATGGACCCACGTTCGAATTCACCTTGCTCCGACATAATGCACCCACAGCTACACAAAACCCTGTTCTGACCCCAACTGACACTTGCAACGTACTGAGGACATTCCACAGGTTGCGTTGGGGTCAAATACAACAGCACAATCAGCAGGCTTCGTTACCATCTGCATTTATGTAAAAGCATGCATTTCTCGCGGCGTTTTCATATTTTTGTGCAACCCGAGTACATTTTTTCTACTACACTCTATGCGCACCAAGTGAATTCTGTCATTTGCTACCGCTTTTGGTGTAGTTTTAATGCCCAGCGTGTACACGGTCCAGTCATATTAGTCTGACCACCGCCTATGTTCGACTTCAACGTGCAATGACCACCCACAGACGGCAGATGGCAGCACTATTGCCGGCCGCGGTTACCGAGCGGTTCTAGACGCTTCGGTACGGAACCGCGCTGCTGCTGCGGTCGCATCCATGCCTCGGGCATGGATGCGTGTGATGTCAAAAAAAATGGTTCAAATGGCTCTGAGCACTATGGGACTTAACATCTATGGTCATCAGTCGCCTAGAACTTAGAACTACTTAAACCTAACTAACCTAAGGACATCACTCAACACCCAGTCATCACGAGGCAGCGAAAATCCCTGACCCCTTTGGGAATCAAACCCGGGAACCCGGGCGTGGGAAGCGAGAACGCGAGCTGCGGACTCGTGTGATGTCCTTAGGTTAGTTAGGTTTAAGTAGTTCTAAGTCTATGGGACTGATGAACTCAGATGTTAAGTGCCATAGTGCCTAGAGCCATTTGAACCATTTTTGCGCAGCACTATTTATCTAAACCGTTAAGCCTTTACACTGCTCACGAGCGGCGATGGTTAAAGCACACTGTGCATGGCAAAATGGCGGTATCCACAAGCGGCGCCGAGGCAACTATGATGCACCAGGGGCTGTAGATGACAGCGATGAACGATGGCTACGGAGGTGTGTACGAGTGGGCACGTGCAACTGTTGAGTAACTGACCGCCCAGGAACCAAGGAGCTAGCAACAGTGTCTCTTCAACACCCGTTCAGCGAACGTTGCTGTGTGTGGGCCTCCGAAAGAAGTGCCTAGTTGATGCACCAATGGTGACTGCTGATCATCGGCTGCGAAGGCTAGAATTTACACGCCAATACTGTACCTGGACACCCGCCGAGTGGCGACAGGTGGTCTTTTCAGGTGAATCACGTTTTTTGATCCATAGGACGGATGGCTGTTGACGTCTTCGGCGTGAAATGTCTCACAGCAGACATCCTGCTACAGTCGTCCGAAGCGTCCAGCCCAGAGGGCATACCTTGAGTGATTTCGTCATTGTGAAATAAACAATGGGTTAACGGAAGAATGCATCTATCCTTGGGAACCATGTTCACCCTTACATGGAATTTTTTTTTCATCAGCACGAGCTCATCTACCAGCAGAACATGCAACACATCACACAGCCCGAAGTGCACCAGAATGAGTTTGCGGAACTCTCCTGACCACCAAACTCCCCGGATTTAACCCTTTCGTGAGCCGTGGGAAACATGCTTCCCACTACAATGAACTCGCTCCTAGGCCCGTGGGATTCACAGTTCCCACCTCTGTACGGTGTTACCACCTAGTGAACAGTATAGGGTACTACTTCCAATGGGAAGTTCCCGCCGTTTTTGCTGTACCTTCGCGCAGAGGCATTGTATAGCTGAGTGTTGCTCTGTAGAGGAGCCTTTCAGTGCTGTTTGTGTGACATTTTGTGATTTTTCCTCAAAGCTATAGTGTAAGGTAAATTGATTTACCCAAATTTATGAAGGAGCACGTAAAATTGGAACGAGGAGAATTCCAGTTTGAAACAAAAGAAGCCATTTCTGCAGTAAAATGGTTGGATAACCATCCAGTCACTTTCCTGTCCTCAATTCACGACCCATGAGAAACAGCCACAGTGAAAAGGAAAAACAAGGATGGTACTAGTACAGAGATTTCTTGTTCTGAAATTGTGGTAGAATATAACAAAATAATGGGTGGTGTCGATAAGTTTGATCAATTACGATAAAGGTATGCTATTGGCAGGCGTTCTGTAAAATGGTGGCACAGAATATTTTATTTCCTGGTGGATGTTGCTGCAGTGAACAGTTTTATCCTGTGGAAAATTAAATGGCTCTGAGCACTATGGGGCTCAACATCTGTGGTCATCAGTCCCCTAGAACTTAGAACTACTTAAACCTAACTAACCTAAGGACATCACACACATCCATGCCCGAGGCAGGATTCGAACCTGCGACGTAGCAATCGCGCGGTTCCAGACTGAGCGCCTAGAACCGCTAGGCCACCGCGGCCGGCTGTGGAAAATTAGTAAAAGAGAAAGTGGACAGCATGATCAGCTCACATACAGGATCCATCTAGCCAGACAATTGATCGCTGGCTTCTCATCCCAAAAAAAGGCGTGGGCAAAAACCTGTCTTTCTGGCAAAAAGGGGTAAAGAACCTGAAGATTTTCGTCATGTGGCTGTAGGGGAGCATCAACCCAGTTTAGGAGAAACCTACTGGAAATGCCGTCATTGTAGTACCAAATCTGCGGAAAAGAGCACTCGCTGTGTTTGTACATATTGTCAAATACCACTTGGCGTAGACCCATGTTTCAGAAAATTTCATGGCAAGTAATTGTGAACAATCACTGTAACAAGAGAAGTAAATTTATCAAATAAATATGACATATATTGAAAAAGTTGTTTTTGTCATTTAACTCCAAGGAAGGGCAGTGGGAAGAATACTTCCCAAATTTTTGTGTGACTTCACTTTCACAGTTGGGGCAAATTTGATATTCTGTATGATAAATATACCTATCTGTTAACTACTATCTGATCTCCATTCGTTAAAAAAACTGCTCAGTAATTTAGCGCACGAAAGGGTTAAACCCAATTGAGAACCATCTCGATCGGGCTGTACGCGCCCTGGATCGTCAACCGAGAAACCTAGGACAGGTGGACACGGTTCTGGATTTGACACAGCTCTGCATCCCTGTCTGTACCTTCCAGAACCTCGTTGACTCTCCTCCTGCACATCTCACAGTGATCGGTGGTCCAAAAGGTGATCATCCAGGCTTCTGACAGCTGTTCACGTTAATGTGAATGATGTTGTTGTTGTGGTCTTCAGACCTGAGACTGGTTTGATGCAGCTCTGCATGGTACTCTATCCTGTGCAAGCTTCTTCATCTCCCAGTACGTACTGCAACCTACATCCTTCTGAATCTGTTTAGTGTATTCATCTCTTGGTCTCCCTCTACGATTTTTACCCTCCACGCTGCCCTCCAATACTAAATTGGTGATCCCTTGATGCCTCAGAACATGTCCTACCAACCGATCCCTTCTTCTAGTCAAGTTGTGCCACAAACTCCTCTTCTCCCCAGTCCTATTCAATACTTTCTCATCAGTTACGTACCGAGCGGGGTGGCGCAGTGGTTAGACACTGGACTCGCATTCGGGAGGACGACGGTTCAATCCCGCGTCCGGCCATCCTGATTTAGGTTTTCCGTGATTTCCCTAAATCACTCCAGGCAAATGCCGGGATGGTTCCTCTGAAAGGGCACGGCCGACTTCCTTCCCAATCCTTCCCTAATCTGATGAGACCGATGACCACGCTGTCTGGTCTCCTTCCCCAAACCAACCAACCATCAGTTACGTGATCTATCCATCTATTCTTCAGCATTCTTCTGTAGCACCACATTTCAAAGGCTTCTATTCTCTTCTTGTCCAAACTATTTATCGTCCATGTTTCACTTCCATACATGGCTACACTCCATACAAATACTTTCAGAAACGACTTCTTGACACTTAAATCTATACTCGATGTTAACAAATTTCTCTTCTTCAGAAATGCTTTCCTTGCCATTGCCAGTCTACATTTTATATCCTCTTTACTTCGACCATCATCAGTTATTTTGCTCCCCAAATAGCAAAACTCCTTTACTACTTTAAGTGTCTCATTTCCTGATCTAATTCCCACAGCATCACCTGACTTAATTCGACAACATTCCATTATCCTCGTTTTGCTTTTGTTGATGTTCATCTTATATCCTCCCTTCAAGACACTGTCCATTCCGTTCAACTGCTCTTCCAAGTCCTTTGCTGTCTCTGACAGAATTACAATGTCATGGGCGAACCTCAAAGTTTTTATTTCTTCTCCATGGATTTTAATACCTACTCCGAATTTTTCTTTTGTTTCCTTTACTGCTTGCTCAATATACAGATTGAATAACATCAGGGAGAGGCTACAACCCTGTCTCACTCCCTTCCCAACCATTGCATCCCTTTCATGTCCCTCGACTCTTATAACTGCCATCTGGTTTCTGTACAAATTGTAAATAGCCTTTCGCTCCCTGCATTTTATCCCTGCCGCCTTCAGAATTTGAAACAGAGTATTCCAGTGAATATTGTCAAAAGCTTTCTGCAAGTCTACAAATGCTAGAAACGTAGGTTTGCCTTTTCTTAATCTAGCTTCTAAGATAAGTCGTAGGGTCAGTACTGCCTCACGTGTTGCCATATTTCTACGGAATCCAAACTGATCTTCCCCGAGGTCGGCTTTTACCAGTTTTTCCATTCGTCTGTATAGAATGAATGGTGTTTATTTTATACATACTGTCAAGGTGCGCGCCGAAGCCCTACGTCTTGCCTCGTGTACCTACTGAAGTAATGGCAGTAGGGGTGGCTTGTGGGGTGGAGGGGAAGGGGACAGACGCAAGATTATCGGAGAGCACTCTCGCTGTCCACTTGGCTGTGGGCGGAGTGTTCGCTGGCCTGCAGGGAGCGGCGTGAGGCGTAGAGAGCGAAGTTCCCCGCCTGGACAAGAGGCGGCGCGAGGCGCTGTCCGGGCGCACAATGCTGGAGAGGGCCTCGTGAATAAGAGATGCGGGCCCCGGTCACGGCAGCGCGAGTGCTTCCGGAGGCGGCGCCAGTGTTTTGTCCGCAGAGTCGCAGCCCCGCGGGGACCAACCGAGACCTCAGAACAAGCACTCCACCAGGGCGAGGCGGCGCAAGGGCCGGCTGCGACACCCGCGCGACCTTGTCCTCCGCTCCGTGGGGACAGAGCCTACACGCGCCCTTCTGGTGCGTCTAGATCAGGCCTCTTCACCTATCAGCTCGTGTGAGCTGACCCGCGCTCACGTTTTAGCAGTGGGGAACCAGCTGGGTTATGATGAGTCAGGAAGGGAAAGAGGTGGGGTATCCGAAAGCTACCTATCACACTGTCCCTCCTTGTCAGTGTTTACCGTGTATTCCCTTCCTCCCCGATTCCTTGCCTTACCAGTCCAACTAAATTTCAACATTCTTGAACCTGGATTTATTTTCAAAGAATATTCTTAAGAATTTATTTACTAGCGATTCATCAAGAACATTAACACACTTAATCACACTATGTAAGCATGGAAGAAGTTGCCAGAGAGTAACTGATGAAATCATAACCAAATTCCTTTTAACAAATGGGAATTTTATTTTTAGTGAGACACCAAAGCTGCGATTGCCACAGCGGCGCCATCGCCAGAAACGGAGGGCGACTGCTTCACACTACGCGCTGCGGCGCGCTCTTCAAAACAGCAACTTTTACGACGGCTCAACCTCCTCCCCTCAAACTAGAACAGGCGCCCGAACTCAGAGACTTCACCTGGCTCAAATGGACTCGATATTCCCTACCGGTCTGATCATGTCTAACAGCTTAACCGGCCCCAACACACGGAGCACCGTTCAAATGGTTTAAATGGCTCTGAGCACTATGGGACTTAACAGCTGTGGTCATCAGTCCCCTAGAACTTAGAACTACTTAAACCTAACTAACCTAAGGACATCACACACATCCATGCCAGAGGCAGGATTCGAACCTGCGACCGCAGCAGTCGCGCAGTTCCGGACTGAGCGCCTAGAACCGCGAGACCACCGTGGCCGGCGGGAGCACCGTGCATGGACGTATAAAGCGGGGTGTGAAGTTCCCTACTCGGCCCCCCATCTCTCCTCGACCCTGACCATTCTTAATATAGACTTGATCCCCCGGTTTTACCTGACAAGGACGCCTATTGCGGTTGTACCGCACGGCTTGACGACCATGGGCAGCCGCCATATTGCGACGAGCCCTTCTAATGAACCCCGGGGATACCCGCTCAGGAAGTAAGTCTTGGATGCGCCATAACTTAGACAAAGGCGAATTGATAGGATAGGCCAATAAGAGAGAGGCCGAAGTAGTCTTCAGTGCCTCATGAACCGCAGTGTTAAACGCAAAATTAATCCAGGGCAAGTTAGTATCCCACTTACTCGGTTTAACTTGATGGTAAATTATTAAAGCTGATTTTAGGTTGCGATTCACATGTTCAGCAAAGGACCCCTGAGGGTAATACGGTGTTGTGTTTATGTGCTTGATGCCATTCCCGAAACAATAGGCCTTAAACTTATCTGACACAAAAGCAGGGGCATTATCACTAACCAAGTTCTTAGGAGGGCCAAAGATCGAAAAGATGTTAATAAGGTGAGAAATAGTTACGGTGGTAGTACTACTTCTATTATTTAAAATTATAATCAGAAAGTACCCTCTAAATATCAAAGTTACAATTTATTCAGAGGCAGAAAAAAACAAGTTTTGACTGTATGAGCTTTCGGGCAGAGAACCTTGCCACTCCCTTTTGACACGGCCATAGTTACGACCGCTCACGACAGCCTCTGAGAAACTACACTGGTGCAAATCTGCAACACACCAGACAACTTTAAATAAGAGTTTTAACAATTTACACAAGCACACAAACTATGACTATGCACCCTCCGTAGGAGGGATGGAAATGGTACAAAACACTAACAATTAAAATATTAACCTTGCCACCGAAAGTGCAACTTGATTTTAACTTCTAAGAAAAGTCTTATGGTGAAAGGGTGGCAACTTTATATACTAAAATTATCATTTAAATAAAAGCCCATGAAATGCAATCTTATATAAAATTCTACAAGGTTGGCCAAACAATAGTTAAGATGCTCTACAATACACAAATACCGCCTCTCAAGATCATACGCAATAATATCAAAGTTTCCAAAGATCAAAACATATTTCAGGTATTAGGCCGTTAGACTCCAAGCAATAAATTCGTTAACACACCAAATCCGACAAACATGACAGAGGCAGCTACTAACGTACCCTTAGATTGATAGGGAGATTACCGAACAACCCAAACCGCAGGTTGCTCTAACCTGCCCCTACTCCACAAGGGAAAAACGGACTCCTCAATTTATAAACAACCACCTTCCCGCGGGTGGGCAAACGGAGAAGAATGATGGGACGACCCCAAAGCAAAACGGCTGGTGACCTCACCAAGAAAACAAATAGAATTTAACAAGAGTAAATCAAACAAGATATCATCAATCACTTAACTTCTAATGAACTGCGATTTCTCGAGAAGACCTGGCGCAGCACCCCCAAATCGCTCTCCCGAACCGTCCTCTGGCAGCCGCTTCAACGGACGCAGGAAGGCGCACCGATCTGCCGTCTCACGGCGTCGCAGCTCGCACCGGCCGGACCGATGTCGTGGGTTGACTTCTGTTGCTCTCGTGTCGGCCGCGAAGCCACTACCCCTCGCTATACGGTGCGGCCCACTGGACTGACGTGGCGACCTCACATGCGCCGACGCTCAAGACGGACCAGTCATCTTGTGTCTCAGTGCGCGACCTACCAACCGATCGATCCAACCGCCAATGACCATTGCCAGAACAAACTCGAGCAGACTGGCGGCCTAACACATAGTAGCACTCCGGACTACAGACAGACAGTGACTGCCCCACACTGACCCGGCTGACCAACTGATCCCCTGGCGAGTTCATCGCGCCCCTTAAAGGCACGTGAACAGGCAACCTTTCCCCTTTTCCACCAAAGGGAGACACCAATACTGCGATTGCCACAGCGGCGCCATCGCCAAAAAGGGAGGGCGACTGCTTCACACAACGCGCTGCGGCGCGCTCTTCAAAACAGCAATTTTTCCACGGCTCAATTCTTCTGTAGCATCACATCTCAAATGCTTCCATTCTCTTCTGTTCGATTTTTCCCACAATCCATATTTCACTACTATACAATGCTTTGCTCCAGACGTACGTTCTCAGACATTTCTTCCCCGAATTAAAACCTTTGTTTGATACTAGTAGGCTTCTCTTGGCCAGGAATTTCCTTTTTGCCAGTGCAAGTCTGCTTTTAATTTCCTCCTTGTTCTGCCCGTCATGGGTTATTTTGCTGCCTAGAACTCTCAAGTTTCGTCTACTTCGTGGTCCCCAGCTCTGATGTTAAGTTTCCGGCTGTTCTCATTTCTGCTACTTCTCATTACTTTCGTCTTTCTTCGATTTACTCTCAATCCATATGCTATACTCATTAGACCGTTAATTTTATTCAACACATCTTGTAATTCTTTTTCACTTTCACTGCAGGTAGTAATGTCATCAGTGAATCTTATTGATATCCTTTCACGTTGGATTTTAACCCCACTCTTGAACCTTTCTTTTATTTCCGTCATTGCGTCTTCGATGAATAGATTTAACAGTACGCGCGAAAGACTTCATCCCTGTCTTTCGCTTATTTAATCGGAGCACTTCTTTCTTGATGATCCAGTCTTATTGTTTCCTCTTGGCTCTTTTACACCTTTATATTATCCGTCTTTCCCTATATGGTTCAAATGGCTCTGAGCACTATGGGACTTAACATCTGAAGTCATCAGTCCCCTAGAACTTAGAACTACTTAAACCTAACTAACCTAAGGACATCACACATATCCATGCCCGAGGCAGGATTAGAACCTGCGACCGTAGCAGTCACGCGGTTCCGGACTGAAGCGCCTAGAACCGCTCGGTCACAGCGGCCGGCAGCAAGTGATGATGTGACCGTATCTGTCATCCAAGATCAGCTTGTCTCGGTCCCCAGCCGTGTTTGAGCCACAGTTGTTCTCCGAAGTGGCAGCTCTGTGTGCTATATTTAGCGCCTTATGTGCTCCAGCTCACCTGCAAATATAACGAAGTATTCCTCCTACGATACTGTACACGCTCAATTGTATATTACCCGTTCAAAATGGCTCTGAGCACTATGGGACTTAACAGCTGTGGTCATCAGTCCCCTAGAACCTAACTAACTTAAGGACATCACACACATCCATGCCCGAGGCAGGATTCGAACCTGCGACCGTAGCAGTCGCACGGTTCCAGACTGTGCGCCTAGACCCGCGAGACCACCGTGGCCGGCCGTATATTACCCGTTTTTCCATATAGCTTACTCCTATTTTTCTCAGTGTTTCGAACATTTCGCACCATTTTACACTGTCGAACGCTTTTTCTATGTCGACAAATCCAATGTGCCTTAAGTTTTCTTCAGTCTTGCTTCCAATATCAACTGCAAAGTCAAAACTGCCTGTCTGGTGCCTTTCCCTTTCCTAGAGCCAAACTGATCGTCATCTAACATATCCTCAATTTCCTTTTCCATTCTTCTGTATATTAATCTTGTCAGCAACTCGGATGCATGAACTATTAAGCTGATTGTGTGGTAATTCTCACACTTGTCGGCTCTTTCTATCTTCGGAATTGTGTGGATGATACCTCTCCGGAAGTCTGCCATTTCGCCAGTCTCATTCATTCAACAGAGCAAAGTAATAGCCGTTTTCTTCCCACTGCCCACAATGATTTTAGAAATTCCAATCGCAAGTATTATCTGATCTTAAGACTTCCAAATATCTTTTAAATTCTGATTGTAATACTGGATACCCTGTCACCTATGACTCCTGGTTCCTCTGCTATGACGTCGTCAGACAAGTCTTCCCCCCTCACAGAGGCCTTCAATGTATTCCATCCACCTATCTGCTCTCTCCTCTGCATTTGACAGTGGAATACCCATTGCACTCTTAATATTAACGTTCTTGCTTTTGATTGCTTGTTTTCATTTTCCAGATGCTGACTCAGTTCTTCTGACAATCATTTCTTATTCCATTTATTCACTTTTTCATGCACCTATTTCGCCTTAGCTTCTCTGCACTCCCTTCTTCTTTCATTCCTAAGTGACTTTTTTTCGTTTGACGCTTATTTCGTGAGATATTTGGCCCGGTCACGATCAATGGGCCCCCGTATATATATATATATATATATATATATATATATATATATATATATATATATAATACCATTCATTAATTTCAGTTTCAATACGCTCAATAAAGGACATCTAGTTCTCTGTAGATAACGTTTAAATCCATGGGTACGGTTGAGGAAGCAAAGGAATAGTACAACAGTTGTACACAGGTCATGATTTTTGTTTTGTGGTCATTCAGATACAATTGTAACCTTCAAACAATGTTGTGTACATAAACGTTATGTATCTATCTGATATGTTTGTTTACCTATTTGCCGACGGACGCTGCATTTGGTGCAGCTGTATTTTCCCTGTAGTAATGTGATGTTATGATGTTAGCAGCGAACGGCAAGCATTGCTGCAATACATAATATGTGGTTCCTGCACGTCGGTTCCTTCGTGACATCGAAGTGTGCACATCGCTAGTATGGCTCCACGAATGGAGATATCCACAGAAAAACGTGCTGCAACTGTATCACTTAGCCAAGCAGATTTACCTGTACGCCAAATTGCAAAACAGTGTAGTGTGTCTATAGGGAGAGCGCAATACAATCTTCAGAAGACAACAGGTAGCAATCAGGACATACCACGACCAGGACGACCTCGTAAAACAACTAAAATTGATGGTAAATATATCAGAATTACCAGTAAGAGAAATAGATCAAAATAGCACCCAAAATTCCTGCAGAATTCATAGAAATGAACAGGACAACAGTATCTGTTGCAACAGTAAAAAGGAGACTGTCTGAAGCCTGCTTGAAAGGATGTGTCACAGCAAGGAAACCCCTTCTAAGGCCCATAAATAAACAGAAGAGACTTTAATGGGCTAGAAAACATTGTAATTGGACATCGGAAGAGTGGGCGAAGGTGTTATTCACCGATGAATCGAAGTTCGTGATTTTTGGAACCAGAAGGAGAATATTTGTTCGTCAATTTGTAGGGGAAGGCGTAGCCCAGCAGTGTGTCCTACCTACAGTTAAACACGGTGGTGGCTCAATTATGCTTTGGGGATGTTTTGCCGGAGATAGAGTTGGCGACATTGTGAAAACTGAAGGATGTGTGGATCAGAAGCAGTACCACTGTATAATTCAGTGTCATGCAATACGAAGTGAACTGCGCTTAATAGGGAAAGGGTTCATCTTAAAACAGGATAACGACCGAAAACATCGGTCGATATACTGTACGAACTGCATTGCATCAAAGGAAAAATAGAAAATACTGAATGATATGGTATGGCCGGCCCAAAGTCCCGATTGTAATCCCATTGAAATTGTCTGGGATGAAGTGGACAGATGTATCAGGGAAGTAAATATATCTAGCAAGAAATATCTCTGGAATTTTGTTAAGGATGTGTGGAATCGTATAGATTCACAACACCTACAAAAACTGATTGACCTCATGCCTCGAGTTTGTGACACAGTCATTAAATCCAAAGGAGGATACTTTGATGAAACTAAAATATAATTATTGTGATTGGATTATATATGTGGAAGTTAATATAATTATATTTTGTGAGAAATAACGTTTGATTTGTGTTGTAAATCTGAAGTACCGGGGTGTATTGAAATTCTAAAATGCGAGCAGCACTCTTGGTGGGGAACGTCGGTTTTGTTGGAACAACTAAGAATTAACTTCCACTCTAGCAGTGTAGAAGAGTATGGAGCGATTCACATAGATTCTGCCCATATGCGTTTCTTGCGTTAGTATTATTAGAATCTCATACCCGTATTCAGTGTATTGTTAACGCCCCTCAGGCACCACGACTATAGTGATTCATAAGGCGAGATGGCGAAGGGTCGGTATAACTTTGTGAAACACCGTGTAGTTACTTCTTCTGACGTAGTGGGGGAGAGTGTGGAGAATCACCTGCTCGTTCTTCATATTGCAGGCCGCCACTTTCTGTGTGTCTGCTTTAGAGGGGGGAGGGGGGGGAGTCTAGCTTAGGGCACTTTCCTCTAATAGTGTAATCACTTTCAATAAAATGACATCCCCAACCCCCTCTGGAACCGCGCCGAGCTCCCTTCACGGTGTACGGTGCTACGTCAACCCAACGACTCTCTAAACTAGACGAGTTCAGGAGGCGGCCAGGGGAGCACGTGACCTCACGCTCGCTCCCCGCCTGGCTAGAGTGTGCTCGCGGTAATATGTGGCTGTCAGACGTCATTACGTAGCGCAGGGGAAGTGCAAATCGTCAGCTCTTTTCAGAGGAATGACAATATGTTCAGTTCGTCGCAGTTTTAAAAGCAAGCATGTATACTTCACGGCGCAGTGCTTAAAGTGGAGAGCACCTCTTTCAAAATTGATGAAAAGCAGCATTATGGCCGGGGTAGGAACTTCAAAGCAAAGGCCAGACACACTTGAATAATTTATAATACTTCAATGCGGGATGTCTAGCTACATTTAGGACTTACGGACCTGCACTGTGATGGGCAGTTGTGTGGCAAATTTCATAATACAATAAGTCTTGTAGGCGTCGATGTTTGAGTCTATATATTTGGGCGAGCAGTTTTTTTTTCCGAGATGAGGGGAACGAAATCCACCCACAGAAACACACTATTAGACTTTAAAAGCTTATGTACGAATTGCAGTTTTCAGAAAGTGATACCAGATGCTTATGCTTTATTGAGAACCAAAATAAGTAGCATTGAGTGACATCCAGTGTTCCTATGTCTACTGCGTACAAAATAATTACGAAATACATGTCAATTTGCATTTCGTCAGAAAACAACATTAATCATAAGGCTGCACCAGTCGTAACGAACATAATGTTTCGTACGTAGCTGCCCCTTGTTCTTTGACTCGTCAACTAAAAGAAATGTAAATTTCACTTCATTGTAATTTATCATCAATGCAACAGTCTTAGGAAATAAATTTTCCATGAAATACAGTAATTAGCCACCGTGAAGTACTAGCAGCGCTAGTAAAGGGGTGCGGCTATAGAAGTGTGGTCTAGGCAGCCCTCCGTAATAAAAGAACTGAGTAATGTATTCAATGATGAACTTGATGGGGTCTCATGTGTGACCAAATACCGAGAACAATGACGAATAAAAGGGCTTAGCGTCTTTTACTATTAATCATAATGTCTTCGGTCCCGGTTCGATCGCTCACACTCTTAAATTTTGAATAAAAATCGTCAATAACGGCGGCCAAAGGCTTCTGGTGTAAGAACTCACCCTCATTCAGGAAACGGCCTTGTCTAACAGGACGAAGGAGTGGCCAGTGGTTCAGGGCATTCTCTTGCCCTTGGGGTGGTAAAGTGTTCCAATGATCAACGGAATGAGGATGGAAAAGGGAATGTAAACCATTTTAGTAAAGACGCATAACGTGTATCCACAGGACATGTGGTCTGTAACTGAAAAAGTGGCAAAATGGTCTGTCCATTGGAGAAAGATTCCGGTCACCCATTCGGATCTCCGAGAGGGGACTGAAAGAATGAGGTGACCATGAGCAAAAGATGAATAACCAACGAAAGAATAATGATCTATGAATCGGGGCGTGGAATGCCAGAAGCTTTAACGTGGTGCCGGCCGAAGTGGACGTGCGGTTCTAGGCGCTGCAGTCTAGAACCGCGAGACCGCTAAGGTCGCAGGTTCGAATCCTGCCACGGGCATGGATGTGTGTAATGTCCTTAGGTTAGTTAGGTTTAACTAGTTCTAAGTTCTATGGGACTAATTACCTCAGAAGTTGAGTCCCATAGTGCTCAGAGCCATTTGAACCTTTAACGTGGTAGGGAAGCTAGAAAATATGAAAAGGGAAATGCAAAGGCTCGCTCTAGATATAGTGGGGGTCAGTGAAGTGAAGAAAAGAAGACAAGGATTTCTGGTAAGATGAGTATAGGGCCGGATCAGCAGCTGCACAAAATGTTATAATGGGAGTAGGTTTCGTTATGAATGGGAAGGTAGGGTAGAAAGTTACTTACTATGAACAGTTCAGCGACTGGAAACAAGCACCGACGACAATATTTCAGGTACACGTGCCAACGTTGCAAGCAGAATAAGAAGGGATAGGTGAAGTATTTGAGGATATTGAACGGTTAATTCAGTGCGTAAAGGGAGATTAAAATCTAATGGTCGTGGGGGATTGGAATGCAGTTGTAGGGGAATGAAAAGAAGACAGGGTTACGGGAGAATATGGGGTTGGTACTAGGGATGAGAGAGGAGAGAGCCTAATTGGGTTCTGCAATAAATTTCAACTAGTAATAATACTCTGTTCAAGAATCACAAGAGGAGGAGGTATACTTGCTAAAGGCCATGTTATAGGGGAAGTTTTCAGTCAGATTACATCATGGTCAGGCAGAGATTCCGCTGCCAAATATCGAATTGTAAGGCAAATCCAGGAGCAGGTATAGACTCAATTCATAATCTAGGAATGATGAAGAATAGGCTGAAGTTTAAGAGAGTAGTCAAGAACAATCAATGAACAAAGAAGTGAGACACAGAAATACTGAGGAATGAAGAGATACGCTTGAAGTTCTCTGAGACTATAGATACAGCAATAAGGAATAGCTCAGTAGTCAGTTCAATTGGAGAGGAATAGACATCCGTAAAAAGAGCACTCACAGAAGTTGGGAAGAAAAACATAGGTATAAGGAAGGAAACTGTGAAGATACGTTGGGTGACACAAGGAAGGCTTCAGCTGATCGACGAAACGAGGAAGTACAAAAATGATCAGGAAAGCCTAGTTTACACGACGACATTAGGTTGCAAGCAACTACGTTACCGGCCACTGTGCATACGCACCACGCGTTAGCGCAACTCGTCGATGAAACTAAACAGTTTCGGCGTGTTCCAAATTTGGGGACACTAGTTGCATGTGTTTTGAGGTTATGTGTGTTCGTAGAGTGAAGACAAACTGAAATATGAAGTGGGGAACGGAGAATAATGTTTGCTTTTTGGATATCTTTGCTTTGCGTAGGTGTTTTTGGGATTTCAGCGATGCTGATTACGAAAATAAGCAACATATTGCTGCTCCTGAAGCTGTCACGTACGATCAGAACATAGACAGTTTGACAATATCTGAGCTGCAGGGCAAAATTTATTGAATTAGGAGCACATATGCAACTGAATTAAGAAAAATACAAGCAAATGTAATTCTAGCTGTAGAAATGCTCTTGTCTACAAGACTAAAATCCCATCATTCGAGTTGGCCGACTCTTTTTTTTTAAGGAATATTGTTGACAGGAGGGAAGGCTACACAAATCAAGAAGCTTCATTCTTTATTCAATATTCATCTATTAAAAACGTTGCAGTAGTGCTCCCCATTCACATATGTTTGAATTTTGAAATATTGCCACTGTACAGAGTAGCTTGCAAACTATTCTCTTCTTAATGCAGCCTGCTTCGAATAATTACCGCTGTTAATGTTAACAATTATTACTGTTAATAATTATTGGTCATAATGAAAAAGCGTCATCGCTAACTAAAACCGCATCTTATAGTATGCCTAGTGTTCTCGATTGTAATGCATGCAATGTGATATGTAATTTCAGTTCTGGCGACAGTGCTTCATGCATTACAATATTTTTATTCCTTATCGCATAATTAACTCTATTTAGAAGAAATGGTAACAATTCTGGTGACATTCTAAGATGATTAAAAGCACTTCTTGGGTCATCCATTACAAATTATTTCAGCAAGGATGCTGAGCAACCGAGCTGATATCTTTTCTTCGTCCAGTCGCGAATCGAAACACGTTTCTTATTGTTTTATTATGCAGCTATTCCAAGCAACAAGCTTTCACTCCATCACAGCTCGTGCGACGTGCAGCTGTCAAAACTGACATTTCAGACACGACTCAGCAACCCACAAAATTATGAAACTGAAGTGTATACTGGTTACGCCATGTCTACAGTCAAATATGAAACCATTTGCATGCAACTCATTCCAAGCAACGATTGGCGCAACCCAATGTCGTCGTGTAAGCTTGGCTTTAGTATTTAAAGTAACCCATGTCTATATTCAGTAGTATTAACGCACTTTGTGGAAAATAAACGCTCCTTATGCACTGTGTCTCCAGTGATTCATGAGGCGAGATACGGAAGCATAAGTAATCAGTATTACTTTGTGGAATACCGTGTGGTTGCTTCTTGTAGTGGGTTGAGGGTGGGGGGGGGGGGGGAGGGTATGAGGAATGGTCTGCTCGCTATTCGTGTTTTTATGTGTTGTCGTATGAAATATTGTGACAACAATGGCGTGTGAAAAACGTAATACTAGGCTCCAAAGTAAACTGAGAAATGACAATGAAGACGAAAGCAGTGTGTTAGCGCCACCATGTAATGAATTAACTAATGTTCAGAGTAGTAATTTGGTAATTGTGCATAGGGAAATGGAGCGAACTGCAAATAATGGTGTAGGCACTGAAACAATTAGTGAACAGGGAAGTATTATCGATCGATCGGTCGGCAACAGCTCGCCTCAGGATTCCCAAATGACAGGACACAATCTTGCAAATACTGTAGATTCAGGTTTTGCGTCCTCACCGTTTTCTCAAATAAATCAAGACACATTTTCTGCTTTTCAAAATGCGAATATTGCCGGTTCAAATGCACTGCCGAATAGCACTGAGGAACATGTTTCAGACACCAGTGCACTGTTATTACAGTTAATGCAACAAATGGGACAAAGGCTACAAAAGTTAGATACAACGCTTGAACAAAATCAGAAACAAATGGAACAAAATCTTCGGAAGTTAGACACCACACTTGAACAAACACGTGAAGATTTAACTACTGAGTTACATAACATTCAATCGAAATGTCAAAAAGTCTGTAATGACGTAAAAACACAAATTTCTGAGCATTTCCAACCTATTTTTTCGCGTCATGAAAATGCATTACAGAATCACGAAGCAGCCATAAAAGAACTGCAAACTATTGTTCATGAAAATCACGACACCTTGCAACCTAAAATTGACTCAGTTGCATCTACCGATTCGGTTACGCAACTTGCAAAAACTCAGGAAAACTTAAAGGACACAGTAGACACGATTTCAACACAAATGGACACTCTGAAACTCGGTTCAGAAAAACACACAGAGGAAATAATTTCACTAATGGATAAAGTAGCTGAACTTTCAGATCAGTTCACTAACTTATCTACAAAGGTAGATGATGATCTGAATGACACAAGACCTGTAGCCTTCACGGACACTGAAGAGTATGAACAAATTAGAAAATTCAATCAAAATCAAATCAATACACAGTACAAAAGAGAAATCCGGGAAGTACAAGATCAGTTGGCACAAGTAATACAAGAATTACATATTTCAGAGGACACTCGCGCTCCAGTACGGGAAGAGGGACATAGAAATACGGAACAACCACAAAATAATAACACAGGACACTTCGGAAATTATGAAAGAAATTGGCAAGGCGCATTGGATTTTGAGATGGAACCGCCGAAACGAAGTAACAATGAGCGATGTGCGACTCGCCGACACGATGATTTTGACTATAAGCTGTTCAGTACTACACGTAAATTCAAAACATTTAAGAATTCTGACAACGACATTCATCCACAAGCATTGCTTCATCAATTCTCTCATTGTTTTCCTCCCAACTGGTCATTGGAGCACAGGTTAGAATTTATGTGTTGCTACTTGGAGAATGAACCAGCTGTAAGAACGCGATCGGTCGTTCACGATTGTCACAGTGAAGGAGAATTTTATCATGCCTTCCTCTCAGCATATTGGTCTCAAGCTACACAAGACCGAGTAAAACATAGCATCATAATGATGAAACGTTTCGAACAATCTGAATTTTCCAGTCTTATGAAATATTTTGAAGACATGTTGCATAAGAATCAGTATCTTTCAAACCCATACAGCCCCTCAGAACTCATCCGCATTTGCTTAATCAAATTGCCTGAACATTTACGACATATTATTTTAGCAGGACGTTGCAAAGACGACATTGAAGCTTTTCAGGAACTGTTACAAGAACTGGAAATTGACACTGACAATCGCGGAACGCGAAAACAGGAACACAACAATTACAGGTCACATCTGTCACAATTCCGCGATGACAGAAATAATACACAACAAGGCTCTTCTTACAACGCAAATCGTGAACAAAACAGACACCACCCATATGACGACCACTGGCAGAGTAATAGTTACAGAAAATGATCGCATTTCTGTAGTAATGAATATGACAGAGACAATCAGAGAAACAGACCATATGGGAACCAAAATAAATATTATGGGGAGACAGAATTCCTTTAGACGCAACGGTCCAGCGCGCAGTTACGATTCAGGGAGAAATTCTCCACCACGTGACCGACAAGAAAGAAACTATGGAATCTACCGACATGACGACAGACGATATGATCGTAACGACAGACCTGAATTGCATCAGAACTGGCGGGATTCAAACAGAGCAGGGCCCTTTCGACAAGGTGAATTTGTAGAAGTTAGGTCACCAAATCCCAATAACGACGCGCGCCGACAAAGAAACAGACAATTACTCGCACCACAGGCAGCCACGTGCGCCGGCTGGGCTTCAGAAAAATAACATAAGCCAACCTTGGGATAAATTACAGTATTCCTTACCGACGTATACCACATGATAATTGCGTTGAAACTGAAACTCTGCATACTAGGAAGAGTAGAGGTTTACACCATATTTCACGTGTAAAACCAATTACTGAGAGATAATCTGCCTTTTAACTTAGTCTTTGCCATAAAATCTTTCACTTCACGTTACTAGTACTCTTTGTCACACTTACAAACTGTTAACATGCAACTATGTTTTAAAGTTAACTATCCATTCAAGAACCTAGGGAACTTAGACAAGTAATTACGAATGCATTGTTATAGTGAACAGACGACACAGTGTTGTTATTTGTACATTCTTCCTTGTTAGTTGCACGATTACGTAACGAATATACAGCTTACCTACTTAGAACATATACTGTTAATGAGATTTTAATGCAACATTTTGGTTTACTTCAAAAGACATTCTTTATTTAAAGTACTTTATGTGAGATTACCGATGACTTAGTATTTGGTTTCTTTGACAGCTACACGATTATATCATGACGCTACTAATATGTGACATGATTTACATTGTTGCTTTTGCGGTGTATCTGTTTTATATCTGCACAGTTTTTCTGAATTCTTCTGGAAAGTAAAACATGTTTTAGTAGTAACTTTTGTGGTATAGCTACAATGAGACTGCCTTTTCCGTAGCACAACAATACGTTACAGCACAGTACTTTCTTCATCACGGCAATAAGCATAATAACTAAGATATCTATACGCAAAGCATTTCACTTTTGTTTATCATGAGGTAAGTACATTGACTTCTGCAGAACTTAGCTTTCGGAGGACGATAACTACGACACTTCCACAGAGATTATCTTACAACAAGACGCACAGTTTAGCGCTACAGTACACGTATTTGAGTGATTAATTTTGTACTTAAAACATTTATTTTTAAAGATATTTGAAGTACAATGATACAAAAGTTTTCTGTGATACATTTCATTCCATTGCTGTAATCTGTAACACATGAGGGTACAATTACATTAATCCTCAGCGGGGTACATGCTTACTTTGTGTACCATGTGTTTGGCAAGCACAAGGAGCCCTAGCTAATATGGTATTTGCTTATACAACTTTACACATCGGCACCATATTTCTCTAACACACAAATTACACAGCTATCTGATCATTTAACTGAGAGAGACAAATATTTATTTTACTACATCAGTGACAGATGTTTACGTAATTACACAGTTGGATAACTTCACACTTATGCAATTGTATTTTGTCTGTACTTTGTGAACTGTTCATATTTTTTCGGAACCATTGTGATGCTATGAGAACTTTGAATGATGTATTTGGTATGGGATCATGATTTTTAAAGTACGTTTAAGGTAGATGACACTATTGAAATGAGCAGAGCATTTTTTTTTAGGTTTTTAAATTATTGCAGAAAGCTACGACGTTTTTGAGATTTGACTGAGGTGTTATGATGTTAGTTTTACGATGACGATGTATATTATGCTGCTGAGGTATGTTTATGATCAATAAGCTGATGCTATATGAGGAATTTGATTATGCTACATATTTATTATGATGAAATATTGAAGAAGTGTCAACGAATACGTATATGAATAATGAGTAGTGGTTAGGGACTCTGATTTGTGGAAAAGGATGTTGGAAACCAAGAATCGTACTTTAAGAGTTATGAAATGTGTGTAAATGCGTGAATGTATCACAATGCCGACAAAAACTTTTTGAACACTGCTATATTCATAGGATTTTGTTTCTACACATTTGCAACGCAAATTCTCGACCTGTGAAATTTTTTATATGAGACTGTCTCTGTAATGCAACTGGTGTCGTAAATATTTCAGTAAGAAAATTAAGTAACCACCTTCACGTAATGAGTCGTGGGCACCCAGCTGCGCGACAGTCGCCTGGAAAAAAGCCATTACTGTGTGCCTTTCAGAGGTACAGGTGGAAAAAAAAATGGGGCCATTATCCTCGCAAATACGACATGCTCAAACTTGAAAACATATGATAACACTGTGGAGCTCTTAATGATATTTACTGAAATGCCTAATGAAATGACGAGAAATATTTTTATGTCCATACACCTGATTATGACTACTGTCTTTCTAGTTGAGAGATTTTTTTTTTTTTTTTGCCTTTGGAGACGCCATTTGCCTAGTGAATGACGTTTCATATGTTGCTTTATATATATATATATATATATATATTTGCTCATTTCGTTTAATATCTAGTTTCTAGTTGCACTGCAGCATTGGTTAAAATAAAATTTAATAGATGTACTAATATCACTATTTTCTGTCTACAGACCCAGTAAAGAATACGTTTATGATATACTTTCTTAGAAAAGGGAGTACAAATAGACATTTCCCTTCACAGGAATTGCAAAAATAATTTTTTTAATGACTTAGTAACTTTCTTGCAGAGTAAGTTTTTGTGATGCATCACTCTAGTGTTAAGATGTGACATAGGTATTAAACATGGCCATTTTTACTGTAATATTTTTTCTGCTTGAGCTTTGCCATGTTTAGATATAAGTTATTGCATTTGCTGCTGCTGTTTGCCAGGCATAGTGCTACTAAATTTCACTTTGTATTACTCCGTTAAGATAGTTTTACTACTGCTTTATTTTCTTGTTGCTGCACATTGGCTCATATTAGTTGAAATGTTGCATTTGCTTGGTAATTTAGATTTACTGTAGCTTGCTTTGCGAGTTTGCATTTTTTTTCATTGCTGCTTGTATTAATTGTTTTGTGCTGCTGCATTGCCTCGTCCCTCATTTTAGCATCTGAGCTCAGTAGATTTAAGTTAGCCTAAGAGGGGGTAGATTATATAAGAGAATGAGTTGCGATGCATTGGAAGAAATGCATTGAGAAGTTATACGAAAAAATTACAAAAAGCAGGTATAGGTAGGATTTTCTTGGAAAAAAATTATGAGGTAAGATAATGGAAAATAAATAATGAGGTAAGAAATATGTGAACATATAAATACAGAAAGCATGCTAGGATTGGATTTTTTTGGTGGAAACAAATGTTGAAATAAGACGAAAGATCTATGGAATGAAGTTTTGGGTTGGACTGCAGTACCAAATGTTACACTGAAAACAAACCCTGTCCTTTTCTCCTGTGTTATTCTGCTATGTGTTTATGTACCCTTGTGTATTTGTCTTTTTCCTGTCTTAAAGTGTTTAGCTAATAAGATTTATGTTATAGAATTTTTCAAATACTATGTTATTTACTTTGTAAAGATGTTTAGACATTATTTATTCTGTTTTGTTTTAATGCTCATGTTGATGTTTCGAAAGTTATTCTGATCTTTTATGTATGTACTTATGTCATAATTCCTGTAACACTGATGTATATGTATATTTCTATTCTTTTGTAAAGCCTGTATTACTACAAATGTTATCTGTATTGTTATGTTCTTTAATGATGTATTTTGTACCTTTGTTATTGTATTCTTATGTTATAAAATTGTAATTGACACCAGTTCATCATATTATTAACTTGTAAGTTCCATTTCACTGCACACATTTCTGTTGGTCATAGTAATGCACAAGATGTGAGAAATTGGGACTGTTAGTGTTTGCACGTGTGTTGATAATTCAGCAAGGGACTGGATAACAGCATTGCTGGTTCTAAGGACAATTCCAAAAACTTTGAGAGTACACAAGTGGTGGTTTATGGACTTGCTATATTGTCCGCAAGACTCTTCGATGGTGATTGTGCACCTGCACAGTCGCAGCAGATGGCTGCTGGCCATCTCTACAAGGACTACAGTGGGTCTACACCTTTGATGATCCATCAATACCATACCCTCTACAAGGACTACAGTGGGTCTGCATCTTTGATGGCCAACCAATACCATTATTTCTACAAGGACTGCAGTGGGTCTGCACCTCTGGTCGCCCACCAATACCGTAATCTCTACCAGGACTAAAGTGGGTCTACTCTGTGATGACCTACCTACCAATATTCTTCAAAACTTCGACTGACCCTGCTGTGGGTTTGCTCTGTTGTGGCCCGTTACCTGTCTGCATGTCAAGAGTCAGCACTGTCTTTCCGTTGGAAGGACAACACTACTTCTTCAAGACTGCATGGAAATCCACTACTTCCGTGTGCATTTTCTTTTACTGCTCAGACTTTGAGAAAAGCACTGCAATTTTACTGTGATGAATAATCAGGACTGTCTTTATGGACTGTGAGAAAATTTTTGCTTTTGACCAACATTGTATCAATAAGTGTGTGCATTTGATTTCTTTGTTATTGTAATTATGAAAATTTTTTTCAAATCTGTATTGGCCACTGCCCAAAACAATTTGTAAAATTTTTTGTGGGGAGCATGGGGGCTATGTAAGTAGGCTGTTTATGTTTTCTTATTGGCAATGTTATGTAGCGCTCTGTATGAAAATCACTGGCTTTGCTGTGGGCAGTCTGTGGCTGGGTGGCATTGTTGTAATATTAGCTTTTGTAGTGTTGGACTGTTGGCTGTTAACAGCGCATAGCGTTGCGCAGTTGGAGGTGAGCCGCCAGCAGTGGTGGATGTGGGGAGAGAGATGGCGGAGTTTTGAAATTTGTAAGACTGGATGTCATGAACTGCAATATATATTATGACTATTAAGGTAAATATATTGTTTGTTCTCTATTAAAATCTTTCATTTGCTAACTATGCCTATCAGTAGTTAGTGCCTTCCGTAGTTTGAATCTTTTATTTAGCTGGCAGTAGTGGCGATCGCTGTATTGCAGTAGTTCGAGTAACGAAGATTTTTGTGAGGTAAGTCATTTGTGAAAGGTATAGGTTAATGTTAGTCAGGGCCATTCTTTTGTAGGGATTATTGAAAGTCAGATTGCGATGCGCTAAAAAATATTGTGTGTCAGTTTAAGCACAGTCATGTATAATTGTTCAAAGGGGACGTTTCACATTAAAGTATCATTTTTAATGCTATGTTAAAACAATGTCGAGGTAAAGTCTGTGGCACAAGCCCATGACTAAACTAATGGCCAGACTTCAGGTAAAGTACAGCCTTTCTTCGCCACAACACTAGGAGGGGGGAGTGTGGTTCTATCGCTCTGGCCACCTTCACACACCCGACCTCCCCCCCCCCCCTCTGTGCCCCTGTGTTCCCCCTCACCACGCCACCTTATCCCTTCCTCTATGTCACTCTCTGCCTCATCTTTCCCCTTCCCCTCCCCACCTTCCCCCATCCCCCTACTTCCCCTGTTCCCCTCCTTCCCCCTGCCCACCACCTTCGCCCCCCAGCTCCCCCATCCGTAACCATCCCCCCCCCCCCCCCCCCCAGAGAAGATTCCAACACTCACATGAGAGCAGGCTGAGTGGATCTGAGTCTGTCCTGGATGGTCTGGAATACCCACTCTTATCCATACTTGACCACAGGATCTACAGGGATAGGAGCTAGTGATCTACCTGCTAGACCGCAACAACCATCACAGAAGCAATGCATTAAGGCCTGTGAAAAAATCATTATCATTACATTACGACATTTTATATGTTATTAAATTCTAGCCAACTACGATATGTTGAAATTGAGGGTGCAGCAAATTATTTTTGGTGAGTCAGAGGAGAAAGTAAGAAACTGTGAACCCTGTCCAGAATGCTGCCCTGGATTCACGTGAAGAAAGCATGGCTCAGTCCATACCTACT
Organism: Schistocerca piceifrons; assembly: GCF_021461385.2. Taxonomy (NCBI): domain Eukaryota; kingdom Metazoa; phylum Arthropoda; class Insecta; order Orthoptera; family Acrididae; genus Schistocerca; species Schistocerca piceifrons. The sequence continues at coordinate 262,750,472 of NC_060145.1, read as the reverse complement.
CCTGTTAGGACGCAGTTATGTTGCTATTCACTTACCAGAGCAACTTTGTGATAGCAGGATGGCTCGCTTCACTGAACAGAAGAGGTCAAACGTTGATGGATCAGAAAGCGATCTGTACTAAAGTAACATTTCATGCAGATACACTGTGTATCATTTGATTCAACTAATCGCCTAGTTACTTGAAGAAATTCGTCATTAAGCACATCACAAACTTGAATTTGGGAGTGGCTGTACGTCTTTGGCGTCCAAAATGACCCCTCTCCCATAAAAAAAGAAATAGGTCCTCGTCAGCTAGCCTAAAAAAACCAACTCTACATCCCTATTTTGTGTGGCTGAAAGAATATTATAAGTATTTTATTTCATTAATAGTCTGTTCCAGATTTATGAACGGAATGGAAAAGGAAAGAATTAGAATATTGCCATTTCTTACTTATAGATTATCACAAACAAACAAAATAAACTTGATATTTTCCAGATTCCCGCACAAAATTCGACGTCTCGTAAATTTTTTCACTCCCTGTGGCACCCCAGTTCTCCTTTGCACATATAAAGACCTAAAAATCATAGCGAACATCCTGACAAAGTAATTCATACCGAGTGTCTATCCTAAATATCGCAGTCGGCCTAAGTGGCCGTGCGGTTCTGGGCGCTACAGTCTGGAACCGAGCGACCGCAACGGTCGCAGGTTCGAATCCTGCCTCGGGCATGGATGTGTGTGATGTCCTTAGGTTAGTTAGGTTTAAGTAGTTCTAAGTTCTAGGCGACTGATGACCTCAGAAGTTAAGTCACACAGTGCTCAGAGCCATTTGAACCATTTGAGCCTAAATATCGCAAGGAGCATTTTGTCTGGTCCTTTGGCATCAGAAACAATCTGAAAAGCTTGTAAGGGTGTTACAGGATAGGATCTTTTGAAAAGTAGTAGTTCAGAAAAAATTCTGTATATTGCACAGTTGGTTTAATAGCGTAGATGATTGCGCAAGGGTCTGTTCCGCCTTTGGCTCGGGTTCGATAGTTGCTACCGTCCCATGTCCAATTTTTATATTGCTCTCTTGCTCGGTTTTAAGAAACCAAACGAAGAATACGTTTTATGACACCGTCTCTGATGCACCCCTTTAGTTTGCATTCCCAACGGCCTGATTAGTTAACTTCAATGCTAATTAACTCGAGAACGGTCCAACGTACGGCATTTTTTTTCTTAATGCTTATTTCTCATTGCAACCAATCCGACAACACCCTTGCAAGCTCTTCAAATTGTTTATAACCACTCTGTGATTACAATATAGTTTACTTAATGTGTATATGAAGTTCGCTAAAGCTAATACTGTTCTTCGTTTGCGTCGAACTACGCTTAGTGTCATGGGAAAATGTCGGCTTATTTCCGGAAAATGTCGGTTTGTTTCACAACATTCTTGGGCGCTCTGCCTTCGGAACGTCGTCGAACTTATTTTGTATAACTTCCCTACTGTGGGTTTTCAATATGAATCACGAAGTCTCCCCACACGTCTGTTTGTCCCAAGTTGCTCGTACGACTACTTTTCTGGCAACAGTCGGTTTCCATAGGTCGGCGTTAGATATTGACTGAACCCCGCCACAGCGTAATTTTAAATAAAAATCGTCAGCATTGGTGGCTGAAGATTCCCGGTACGAGAAGTCACCCTCATTCAGTCAAAAACGTGCAGAGCAGCGACCAGTGGTTCAGGGCACTCTCTTACTATTGGGGTGGGAAACTGCTCCTAAAGGCGGAAGAACCAGCAATGATCAGCGGCTTGAGAATCCAGAAGGTAATGGAAACTACTGCATTAAAGACACATTACGTGTATCCACAGGACATGTGTCCTGTAATTAAAAAAGGGTCCTAATAACCTGTCTATTGGCAAAATATTCCGGTCACCCATTCGGATACTCGGGAAGGTGCTGAAGGGGAAGGTGACCATGAGATAAAGATCAAATAACGAACGAAAGGGTAATGGTCTACGAAGCGGGGCTTGGAATATCAGAAGTGTAAACGTGGTAGGGAAGCTAGAAATTCTGAAAAGGAAAATTCAAAGGCTAGATCTAGATATCCAGATATAGTGGGCTCAGTAAAGTGAAGTAAAAGAAGACAAGTATTTCTGGTCAGATGAGTGACGTAGTATGAACAGCAGCAGAAGTAGGTTTCGTCATCAATAGCAAGGTAGGACAGAGAGTGAGTTATCGTGAAAAGCTTTGTGATAGGGTTGTTCCCATCAAAATCGACAGGAAAAATAGCGACGACAATATTACATGTGTACGTACCGACGTACCAGGCATAAGATGAAGAGATGAGGATATTGAACGGTTAATTCAGTAAGTAAAGGTAGATGAAAGCCTAATAGCCATTGGGGATTGGAATGCGGTTGTAGGGGAAGGAAAAGAAAAAGGGTTACGGGAAAATATGGGCGTGGTAAAGGGAATGAGAGAGGAGAAAGCCTAATTGGGTTCTCCAATAAATTTCAGCTAGTAATAGTGAATACTCTGTTCAAGAATCACAAGGGGAGGAGCTATACATGGAAAAGGCCGGGAAATACGAGAGAAGTTTAGTAAAATTATATCGTGGTCAGACCTGAATTCCGAAATCGGATACTGGATTGATAGGCGTACTCAGGAGCAGACCACAATTCAGAGGTGATGAGGAGTAGGGTGAAACTTAAGAGACTTATCAGAAAGAATCAAAACGTAAAGGAATGTAATAAGAAAGTACTAAGAAGTGAAGAATACGGTTGAAGTTCTGTAAGGCTATAGATACTGCTACAAGGAGTAGCTCAGTAGGCGGTTCTGTAGAAGACGAATGTATATCTCTGAAAATGGCCATCACAGACGTTTTGAAAGAAAAGATCTACAAAGAAGGTAACTATGATGAAAAAGTGGGTAATAGAAGCGAAGAAAGTTAGCCGGCCGGGGGAGGCCGAGCGGTTCTAGGCGCTACAGTCTGGAACCGCGCGACCGCTACTGAAAGACTCTCTTCGTGGAACAAGATTTGAAGATGATGACTCCCTTGTGCACGCTGCCAAACAGTGGCTCCAACAGGTTGGTCCAGAATTTTACCGTGCGGGTACACAGGCGCTGGTTCCAAGCTGGCGTAAGGCAGTTGAGAGGGATGGAAATTATGTGGAGAAATGAAAATATTGTTCCTAAAGGATGTATCTACACACTGTAAAACTTTCAAACATGTAGAATAAAAGATGGATTTAAAAAGAAAAATAGTGTGCATTTCTTTTGGAGTGACCCTCGTATTCTTGTTCGCATGTGTAAAGTTATAGTGACAGTGGCACAGATATGTCGGGAACTTATTACTACAGACGGCACGCAATGAATAGCCCGCAAAATTAATTTTGCAATGTAATTTGTGAAATAAATATATTCCCAGATTTTCTGTGGGCTGTGGCAGCAGTTAGAATCAAACTACTGTCATACAATGAGCCTCTGTTAAGTCCCGGAGAAAATGAAGTTCTTTCCCTCGCGTGCGGAACATGGGTCAGTTTAGTTTGCTCAGAGCTGCAGACCTTCGACCTTCACAGGGCAAACTATCCGGCTGCCACTGAATTGACTGAATCGACCGCCAGATTGAGTCAACTTGAAAGCCAATTAAAAGCAATAAAAACGGCTCTCCCCCTCGCGGCAGACGACTCTGGATCAATCAAATCAACTTCAGCCGTGCCGGTCTCTCAACAGTTGTAGTGCCTCTGCAAACATGTACGCGCACACGTGCACCTCATACTGCGCTCTACCTTTAATATAATCACTTTCCTGCCTTTATTGAGTTTTGTGTCCCCCGTGACCTCTTCTCGAACACGGTATTACGCATCATACCGTGGCATAAATTCAGAATCCAGGCTATGGCGTGAATATCATTGTTCTTGCTTCGCTGCTGCCAACTTTCTTTCACTGTAACATTTTTAACTCTGAATCAACAAAAAACAGCAGTTTGCTGGTCAGATAATAAAACGACGTGAAAATGTCGCTTAACAGAAATCTGCACAGTTCGTTATAATTACTTTAACCGTTCCATTTATTGCACCTCATGTCTGTGTATTTTAAGATGTACACTCCTGGAAATGGAAAAAAGAACACATTGACACCGGTGTGTCAGACCCACCGTACTTGCTCCGGACACTGCGAGAGGGCTGTACAAGCAATGATCACACGCACGGCACAGCGGACACACCAGGAACCGCGGTGTTGGCCGTCGAATGGCGCTAGCTGCGCAGCATTTGTGCACCGCCGCCGTCAGTGTCAACCAGTTTGCCGTGGCATACGGAGCTCCATCGCAGTCTTTAACACTGGTAGCATGCCGCGACAGCGTGGACGTGAACCGTATGTGCAGTTGACGGACTTTGAGCGAGGGCGTATAGTGGGCATGCGGGAGGCCGGGTGGACGTACCGCCGAATTGCTCAACACGTGGGGCGTGAGGTCTCCACAGTACATCGATGTTGTCGCCAGTGGTCGGCGGAAGGTGCACGTGCCCGTCGACCTGGGACCGGACCGCAGCGACGCACGGATGCACGCCAAGACCGTAGGATCCTACGCAGTGCCGTAGGGGACCGCACCGCCACTTCCCAGCAAATTAGGGACACTGTTGCTCCTGGAGTATCGGCGAGGACCATTCGCAACCGTCTCCATGAAGCTGGGCTACGGTCCCGCACACCGTTAGGCCGTCTTCCGCTCACGCCCCAACATCGTGCAGCCCGCCTCCAGTGGTGTCGCGACAGGCGTGAATGGAGGGACGAATGGAGACGTGTCGTCTTCAGCGATGAGGGTCGCTTCTGCCTTGGTGCCAATGATGGTCGTATGCGTGTTTGGCGCCGTGCAGGTGAGCGCCACAATCAGGACTGCATACGACCGAGGCACACAGGGCCAACACCCGGCATCATGGTGTGGGGAGCGATCTCCTACACTGGCCGTACACCACTGGTGATCGTCGAGGGGACACTGAATAGTGCACGGTACATCCAAACCGTCATCGAACCCATCGTTCTACCATTCCTAGACCGGCAAGGGAACTTACTATTCCAAAAGGACAATGCACGTCCGCATGTATCCCGTGCCACCAAACGTGCTCTAGAAGGTGTAAGTCAACTACCCTGGCCAGCAAGATCTCCGGATCTGTCCCCCATTGAGCATGTTTGGGACTGGATGAAGCGTCGTCTCACGCGGTCTGCACGTCCAGCACGAACGCTGGTCCAACTGAGGCGCCAGGTGGAAATGGCATGGCAAACCGTTCCACAGGACTACATCCAGCATCTCTACGATCGTCTCCATGGGAGAATAGCAGCCTGCATTGCTGCGAAAGGTGGATATACACTGTACTAGTGCCGACATTGTGCATGCTCTGTTGCCTGTGTCTATGTGCCTGTGGTTCTGTCAGTGTGATCATGTGATGTATCTGACCCCAGGAATGTGTCAATAAAGTTTCCCCTTCCTGGGACAATGAATTCACGGTGTTCTTATTTCAATTTCCAGGAGTGTATAAATAATTTCGTGATGTTTTGAAAATAAGGTTGTATATTTGTATATGAAGACACAAATTCTATTGCACCTGATACTCTCTATGGAACTACTCTCAGGGTTGATACGACAGTCACTCCAAAAGAAATGCACACTATTTTTTTAATCTATCTTTTATTCTACATGTTTGAAAGTTTTACAGTGTGTATATACATCCTTTAGGAACAACATTTCATTTCTGCACATAATTTCCATCTCTCTCAACTGCCTTACGCCATCTTGGAACCAGCGCCTGTATACCTGCACGGTAAAATTCTGGACCCACCTGTTGGAGCCACTGTTGGCAGCGTGCACAAGGGGGTAATCATCTTCAAACCTTGTTCCACGAAGAGAGTCTTTAAGTTTCCCAAAGAGATGATAGTCACATAGAGCCAAGTCAGGACTGTAAGGCGGGTGTTTCAGTGTTGTCCATCCGAGTTTTGTGATCGCTTCCATGGTTTTTTGACTGACATGTGGCCGTGCATTGTCGTGCAACAGCAAAACATCCTGCTTTTACCGATGTGGTCGAACACGACTCAGTCGAGCTTGAAGTTTCTTCAGTGGCGTCACATATGCATCAGAATTTATGATGGTTCCACTTGGCATGATGTCCACAAGCAAGAGCCACTTTCAGCATCCTGGGAACACACCTGGCGCAAACCTTTTTTAACGCCAACACTTTCAGTATTCTGCAAACACTTCCTTCCCCTATCCCAACGTTGCGTCAGCAGTCACCAGTTCGTTAACTCTCTGCACAATGTCTGGAATGTGTGCAGTACGGGGCCTGCCGCTGCGAGGACAATCCTCAATATTGCCGTGCCCACTTTCATCACGTAACCTGCTTTCCCACCGACTAACTGTACTGCGATCTACAGGAGCATCTCCATACACCTCTTTCAACCTCTTGTGGATGTTTCCCACTGTCTCGTTTTCACAGCACAGGAATTCTATGACAGCACGTTGCTTCTGACGAACGTCAAGTGTAGCAGTCATCTTGAAGACATGCTATGACGGCGCCATACACGGCAACAGGTTGAACTAAGTTTGAAAACAAGCGGAAAGGATGTATCTACACATTGTAAAACTTTCACACATGCAGAATGAAAACTGCATTTTTACAAAAATCGTCAGCATTTCTTTTGGAATGACCCTCGTATACACTGGCTGCGAGAAAAGGTGGAGAACCCAGAAGATATGGTCGGATGTCAGTGTTATTCCGCACACGTACGCAACATCGACAGGTATGTAAACGGTTAGAGTTGCAACTCTCTGTAACACGCAGAACGGCCGCCAAAGTTCATTAGCGTTGTTTGGTTCAAATGGTTCAAATGGCTCTGAGCACTATGGGACTTAACATCTATGGTCATCAGTCCCCTAGAACTTAGAACTACTTAAACCTAACTAACATAAGGACATCACACAACACCCAGCCATCACGAGGCAGAGAAAATCCCTGACCCCGCCGGGAATCGAACCCGGGAACTCGGGCGTGGGAAGCGAGAACGCTACCGCACGACCACGAGATGCGGGCAGCGTTGTTTGTTTTTAATGTTGTTACCTAGACCGGTAGAGTACATCGGGACATGAGCAGCTTCAGATGTTGAGTGATCGCTGTCCACCACGTATCAGCACCTGACGAGGTTTGAAAGGGGCCTCGTTGTGGGTCTACATTTGGCCGCTTGATCGTGTCATGGAATATGCAGATTTGTATGACATTCGGATGGTACTGGCACCATACGGGAAGGTATCTTCGTTGAATGACTACACAGGGATGCATTATGACGAGCTAGTAGGAAAACTGAATGGCCGACTTCGGTTTATTGGGAGAGCCTTAGCAAAGTGTAGCTCATATATGCGTGTGCGGTCCATTCTTGCATACTGCTCGAATGTCTGAGATCCCCACCACGTCGGAGCAGTTCAGAAGGGTGCTGCTAGATTTGTTAGCGTCAGGGTCGATCAACACGCGAGTGTGACGGAGAGTGCTCCATGAACTCAGATGGGAATCCCTGGAGGGATGACGGCGTTCTTTTTGCAAAATACTATTGAGAAAATTTAGAGAACGGTAATTTGCAGCTGAGTGCACGGCGGTTCCACTGCAGCAATGGACATTTGGCGTAAGAACTACGAAGATAACAAAAGAAAGACACTCTGGTACGGACCCATATAATCATGAGTTTTTCGCTCTCTCAGTCTGCAAGTGGAAGCGTAACGGAAATGATTAGTAGTGTTACAAGGTACGTTCCGCCATACTCCTTACAGCCGCTTGCGGAATATGTACACTATTGGCCATTAAAATTGCTACACTACGAAGATGACGTGCTACAAAGGCGAAATTTAACTGATGGGAAAAAGATGCTGTGATATGCAAATGATTAGCTTTTTAGAGCATTCACACAACGTTGCCGCCGGTGGCGACACCTACAACGTGCTGACATGAGGAAGGTTTCCAACAGATTTCTCATACACACACAGCAGTTGACCGGCGTTGCTTGGTGAAACGTTGTTGTGATGCCTCGTGTAAGGAGGAGAAATGCTTACCCTCACGTTTCCTGCTTTGGTAAATGTCGGATTGTAGCCTATCGCGATTGCGATTTACCGTATCGCAGCACTGCTGCTAGCGTTGGTCGAGATCCAATGACTGTTAACAGAATATGGAATCGGTGGGTTCAGGAGGGTAATACGGAACGTCGTGCTGGATCCCAACGGCCTCGTATCACTAGCAGTCGAGATGACAGGCATCTTATCCGCATGGCTGTAACGGATCGTGCAGCCGCGACTCGATCCCTGAGTCTACAGATGGGGACGTTTCCAAGACAACAACCGTCTGCACGAACAGTTCGACGACGTTTGCAGCAGAATGGACTATCAGCTCGGAGACCATGGCTGCGGATACCCTTCACGCTGCATCACAGACGACAGTAGCGCCTGCGATGGTGTACTCAATGACAAACCTGGGTGCACGAACGGCAAAACGTCATTTTTTTGATGAATCCAGGTTCCGTTTACAGCAACATGATGGTCGCATCGGTGTTTGTCAACATCACGGTGAACGCACATTGGAAGCGTGTATTCGTCATCGCCATACTGGCGTATCACCCGGCGTGATGGTGTGGGGTGCCATTGGTTACACGTCTCGGTCACCTCTTGTTCGCATTGACGGCACTTTGAACAGTGGACGTTACATTTCAGATGTGTTACGACCCGTGGCTCTACCCTTGATTCGATCCCTGCGAAACCCTACATTTCAGCAGGATAATGCACGACCGCATGTTGCGGGTCCTGTACGAGCCTTTCAGGATACGGAAAATGTTCGACTGCTGCCCTGGCCAGCATATTCTCCAGATCTCTCACCAATTGAAAACGTCTTGTCAATGGTGGCCGAGCAACTGGCTCGTCACAATACGCCAGTCACTACTCTTGATGAACTGTGGTATCGTGTTGAAGCTGCATGGGCAGCTGTACCTGTACACGTCATCCAAGCTCTGTTTGACTCAATTCCCAGGCGTATCAAGGCCGTTATTACGGCCAGAGGTGGTTGTTCTGGATACTGATTTCTCAGGATCTATGCACCCAAACTGCGTGAAAATGTAATCTCATTTCAGTTCTAGTATAATATATTTGTCCAATGAATACCCATTTATCATCTCCATTTCCTATTGCTGTAGCAATTTTAATGGCCAGTAGTGTATATAGATGTAGATGTTGGATTGTCAGCTTGGTATGGTATTAGTTATAAAGATGACTATTTCTGCAACCAGTAAGCTCTCTGGTTTTAGTTCTGTGGTTTTCACGTTATGTTCTGGTTTTCGTATCGGCTATATTGCTGTTTATTAATAGGATAATGGTCCGCCCCCGGTAGGTGAGTGATCAGCGTGACGGAATGTCAACCTAGGGGCCCGGGTCGGAGATTTTCTCCGCTTACGGACTGGGTGTTGTGTTGTCCTAATCATCAACATTTCATCCCTATCGACGCACAAGTCGCCGAAGTGGCGTCAAATCGAAAGACTTGCACCCGGCGAACGGTCTACCAAACAGGAGGCCCTAGTCACACGACATTTATTTAATAGGATAATTGTACATCACATCGACAAATACTGCACCTGAAAATGCCTGTAAGTGCGAAATCGACGAATCGTGCAAGATATAATAAACTGAATAGTTGTGAAAACAGCGGAAGTGTAAAACTTCAAAATGTCCTTTATCAAATATACGGTTGTGTTACCCCATATTATGTTCGAGTATAATGACTTTTCTGGAGACTAGAAATCTACTCTGCAGGAATCAGCTTAGGGTTTCGAAAATGACGATCGTGTGAAACCCAGGTCGCGCTATTCGTCCACGAGACTCAGACGGCCATAGACACGGGTTTCCAGGTAGATGCCGTGTTTCTTGACTTCCGCAAGGCGTTCGATACAGTTCCCAACAGTCGTTTAATGAACAAAGTAAGAGCAAATGGACTATCAGACCAATTGTGTGATTGGATTGAAGAGTTCCTAGATAACAGAACGCAGCATGTCATTCTCAATGGAGAGAAGTCTTCCGAAGTAAGAGTGATTTCAGATGTGCCACAGAGGAGTGACGTGGGATCGTTACTAATCACAATATACATAAATGACCTTGTGGATAACATTGGAAGTTCACTGAGGCTTTTTGCAGATGATGCTGTAGTATATCGAGAGGTTGTAACAATGGAAAATTGTACCGAAATGCAGGAGGATCTGCAACGAATTGAAGCATGGTGCAGAGAATGGCAATTGAATCTGAATGTAGACAAGTGTAATATGCTGCGATTACATAGAAATATCCTTTATCATTTAGCTACAATATAGCAGGTCAGCAACTGGAAGCAGTTAATTCCATAAATTATCTGGGAGTAGGCATTAGGAGTGATCTAAAATGGAATGACCACATAAAATTAATCGTCGGTAAAGCAGATGCCAGACTGAGATTCATTGGATGAATCCTAAGGAAATGCAGTCCGAAAACAAAGGAAGTAGGTTACAGTACACATGTTCACCCACTGCTTGAATACCGCTCACCGGTGTGGGATCCGTACCAGATAAGGTTGATAGAAGAAATAGAGAAGATCCAACGGAGAGCATCGCGCTTCGTTACAGGATCATATTTAGTAATCACGAAAGCGTTACGGAGATGATTATAAAATCCAGTGGAAGACTCTGCAAGAGACACGCTCAGTAGCTCGGTACGGGCTTTTGTTGAAGTTTCGAGAACATACCTTCACCGAGGAGTCAAGCAGTTTGCTACTCTCTCCTACGTATATCTCGCGAAAAGACCATGAGGATAAAATTAGAGAGACTAGAGCCCACACAGAGGCATACCGACAATCTTTCTTTCCACGAACAATACGAGGTACTCAAAGTACCCTCCGCCACACACCGTCAGGTGGCTTGCGGAGTATGGATGTTGATGTAGATGTAGATATGCCGAAAACATATTTGCTTAGCTTAGTCGATAAAGCATTAAAAATTTGGAAGGTGACAGATGAAGTAATGGTGAAAATAGAACTGTGATCATAGTCATGATTAATACTTCCATAGCTTTGTCGGTAGAACACTGCAGAGTCTGGAAAGTAAACTATGAGTGCAAGTCGTGAGTCATGCTTGGATAGTGCAGTCGGTAGAGCACTTGCCTGCAAGAGATAAGGTCCTAGGTTCGTGTCTTGGTCTGGTACATAGTCCTTTTCTAGGCATCGTCCTGTTGGAAGTCATATTCCCTTTACTTCATTCGGCTTGAGGCATTTTAAGCCTGTCACTCATCTAGGGAACGTCATCGTTAAGCTTTCAATAAAAAGAACTTGTTTTTAAGTGTAGTTACATGAGTAGGACTAAAAATTAATATGTTCATTAATTTTAATACTAATCATGTATACATATCCTGTAAAGTGACATCATTTAGCTAAAAGAATCGTTCAAAAGATCTGTGTAATCAGTAACTAACTAAAAGAATGGAGGTGAAATGAAGTCAATATCTATTCGCTGGAATAACACACACATTAGTCTTATTCAGAGATTTTGAAGCCCGATACTCACTGAACACAAGAAAACGTCATTTTTTTTCAATAACTCAAACTAGTCGCATCCATATTTGGGTCAGGAGGACGCATATTTACGGAGAAATGACTGATTTTATTCTACTATGACAATAATGGAAACAAGGTTTGCTATAAGGATCAAAAGGATCAATTTGGTTAACAATCTGCATGTTTGCCCTCGCGTCGCTGGATTCGCAAAGAAACGCCAGTTAAATCACATCAGTTTTATGCGAAAAATCGAGAGTGACATTAAAGCACCATTGAAACAAAGTTGGAAACAAAAGGATCACATTGAGACCCTATACAAATGCCACGCGACGTTCTAAGGTCTGACTAGTACCACGTGCTCTAACTAATACCATGTTTGTCGACTGATGCATAACACTCGATAAAGACCGAGAAATCACAAGCAAATTGAGGGAGTAATGTCACACCAGCATTTAACCAAATTAAGTCGAGAAGAAAACACTCTGGTGATCCATGAAACACCACGAGCTACACGAAACACTGACCGGGATCATGTCAGCTAGTCACGAAGAAAAGTTGGCTTGGTTATGAAAATTACATCCACGAATTTTCGGAAATGTTGAACAAATGCTACTGAAACGCTCGTATCTAAGAAGAAACACTGTGGTAATTTACTATATTTAACGTCATGAGCTTTGTGAAACATTGTCTAGCACAACGTGCAATCAGTCACAAAGAGAACTTGGCTTAATTGTAAAACTTATTTTCGCAGATTGTCGGAAATACTGGAGAAACCTTATTGTAAGAACCTGTTTGAAACCGTAAGATATAACTAAGGCTAATTTAAGGAACTAAAATATCGCGGAAATAACATAAAAAATTATTTAGACAAACTGAACTCAGAACATACTGGGAAATCATCAATTACACCTAACTAGCCTCAGCTTTCGAACAGCCCTGAACCCAAAGATAACTCATAGAACCGCAGAAAAAAGCACCCGGGCGGTCTTGCTTCGGGCGGCCCCAAGAAGGGAGCGTCCGTCTGTTTTCATGGTTCCCCACATTCGCAAGCGGCCAAAACGCGAGTCTTAGCAAGCCGCGTGATCCAACGCCAACTTCTGAAACTAAAATCACTTGATCTCTCTGGCCAGCGATCTTCTATTCAGACAGCCAAAGATATCTAGTTTACGCCCTTTGCTAACCGGCAGGATTGTTCAAGTTGCTAGATGATCACTATAATTACTGCCAGTAGCAAGAAAGTAGCGAGATAAATATGCTATCAACCCACAGTTATTTCTCTCTTTATTACTCTTATTTTATTCAATTTAAATATAGGGAGGTCTAATATTTCTCGTCTTATGAAAGGACTCTGGCCAAAATTCGGCTGACGCGTTTCCATGTCATCGAACACTGATGGATCTCTTCACCTACAAATGAGCAATACGTTACATTTATATACGCTAATGGTCAACTGCCAATCATTTACCCTCTGCAGGTCTTTCTGCATTAGCTACCGTCTTCTGGCGTTTTAACATTCCTATGCACAATAAATCGTACGCGTATGCTCTAATAGGGCCCACTATGTTATCTCTACTTCACTACTTCAAGCAGTGACGGTCCTGTCACAATTGTTAAGCGTACTCAAGCTATTACCTTTACATCTGCCCATATTGTGCCGTTAGGAGCGACGTGTTCAGTGGACGTCCAGTTGCGGTACTGTCGTGTAAATTCCAGCCTTCGTCGCCGATGAACACCGGTTTGCATGGGTGCTTGAACCAGGCCCCTGGTTCTGAGGCCCGTATGAAGCAACGTTCATCTGGGCGGTCGGCTGCTCAAGAGTTGCACGTCTGTTCACCCGCACACACTCCCACAGCTGTCGTTCACTCTCGTATCTACGATCCGCTGTGCATCACAGTTGCCTTGGCACCGGATTTGGACGGCGCCATTTGGCACGCAACATGCATTTAAACCACGGTGCCACGGGAACCGTTTACAGAGTTAGGCTTTACGGAAATTCTTTCACCTTTGTCACAAAAGCTAATGATCGTATTCTTTTGGAAGTCGCTCCGTTTCCGTATTACGACAACGACTGCACTGTTTTCCACATCCCCCTGACATGTTTTACATAACCTCCTCTGATAGTGCCAGCCGGCGTGGCCGAGCGGTTCTAGGCGCTTCAGTCTGGAACCGCGTGACCGCTACGGTCGCAGGTTCGAATCCTGCCTCGGGCATGGATGTGTGTGATGTCCTTAGGTTAGTTAGTTTTAAGTAGTTCTTAGTTCTAGGGGACTGATGACCTCAGATGTTAAGCCCCATAGGGCTCAATCATAGGTGGTGCTCACATTAATGTGACTACACCGTGTAGTATACACATAAAATATTCTTCTTAGAATAGGATGAGTAGTCAAGATATAAGTGATGCATATTTGTTTTCAGTCTTATTTTTTTTTTCCCAACCACGACCTTTAATTCCTGCGAAATGCTTTAAGATTTTAACTTCTTTCTGTACGGGCATACATTTAAGTAATGATCGATGGAGGTTATTCTTCCTTTCGTTCGGTGCTCGTACCAGTCAGCCACCAACTTATTTCTTAGGTAAAGGAATTAAGAAAGGGAGTATAACGTCATGTTATCGACGAGGTTATCAGTGACTTGGTACTATGCTTGGGTTGTGGGACGAGTGGGGCATTAAATAGACCTTATATGTTTCAAGAGATCGTATTTGCATTCACTTCATGGATTACGATTGAGCCTGTTCCATCTTTACAAATTCTCTATCCGTCTCTTCTTACGTCTTCCAACATACACTATGTGATCAAAAGTATCCCGACACACCCAAAAACAGACGTTTCCCATATTTGCTGCCACCTACTGCCAAGTACTCCATATCAGCGACCTCAGTAGTCTTTAGACATCTATCCAAACCATCATACAGAAATTCTAAACTGCATCAGGATCCACCGCAAGTACTATGATAGTTAGGCGGGAGGTGAGAAAACGACGCCTCGCTTGGTGTAAGGAGCGTAAACATTGGACGATTGAACTGTGGAATGACGAATCACGGTACACAATAGGTGTGTGTGTGGCGAATGCCCGGTGAACGTCATCTGCCAGTGTGTGTAGTGCGAACAGTAAAATTCATCAGGTCCACATATAGTTTCTTTGTTGAGCTATTTTAGTTAATTTTCTGCTAAGCAATGGCTTATATCAATATCTGTCATACATTTTGGTGTTATGGTGTGGTCGTGTGTTTCATGGAGGGGGCTTGCACCCCTTGTTGTTTTGCGTGACACTATCACAACAAAGGCCCACATTGATGTTTTAAGCACCTTCTTGCTTCCCGCTGTTGAACAGCAATTCGGGGATGGCGAGTGCATATTTCAGCACGATCGAGCACCTGTTCATAATGCACGGCTTGTGGCGGAGTGGTTACTCGACAATAACATCTCTGTATTGGACTGGCCTGCACAGAGTCCTGACCTGAATCCTACAGAACACCCCTGGGATGTTTTGGAGCACGGACTTCGTGCCAGGCCTCCCCGACCGACATCGATACCTCTCCTCAGTGCAGCACTCCGTGAAGAATGGACTACCATTCCCCAAGAAACCTTCCAGCACCTGATTGAACGTATGCCTGCGAGAGTGGAAGCTGTCATCACGGCTAAGGGTGGACCAACATCATATTGAATTCCAGCATTACCGATGGACGGCGCCACGAATTTGTAACTCATCTTCAGCCAGGTGTCCGGATACTTTTGATCACATAGTGTATCTGCTCCCTGCCGGTTTACAATCCAGTCTAGGTTGGGAAGTCGTTTACTGTCTATTTTTTGTACGAATTCGTACCAGGTCTTGTAGTATTTGGTTATTCTGCTTTAATTTGAATCCATTTTTAGTTCTTGTCGCACTGTTTCATTTCTCATGTGTTCTTTTCCTGTATTGGCTACCAAACGCTCTCATAAATTTCATTTCTGCACTTTGTGTGTGTGAAATCTTATGGGACTTAACTGCTAAGGCCATCCGTCCCCTAAGCTTACACACTACTTAAATTAAATTATCCTAAGGACACACACACACACCCATGCCCGAGGGAGGATTCGAACCTCCGCCGAGACCAACCGCACAGTCCATGACTGCAGCGCCCAAGACCGCTCGGCTAATCCCGCGCGGCGCACTTTGTATTTTACACTTTGTATTTTCCCTAATGTTCTTTTTGCAGCTACTCAGCATTCACACCCATGAGGAAGTGCTTGAAAAGTCATAGTTTTATAACATATTTTTCTTCTCTGGCTTTGTTCTTAAGTACGTTAAGAACAATTTTTCATTTAGATCTTTATTACTATCTAGATCAATTTGGCAGCGCAGGTAAGTGAGGGATGACGTTCTAAAATCACAACAATTTTGGAGCGAATCGGATCTTCGACCCAGAAAGTCATTACCTTTTCGTTGGTTTAAGGTATCTCAACACAGTATTGTTTACAAAGGTTATTTTAAGTGGTGCAAGCTATAAGTCGTCCTCTTTTTCTTGAAATATCAAGACAATATCGCCATCACATTTAACATGGTGCATTTTCAGTTTTCGATACCTTTCTTTATGTATTGCCTCCAGTTTAGGAAAGTGCCATAAATGCAAAATATAAAAAGAATGGCTAATTTTGAGCAACTTATCATGCTGTTTCATTTCTTAAAATTTTCTTCTGTTCTTACTTCGTCTGTGTTTATTACATCATTTTTTAAATCGCTGTGTAGGTTGCTTAGGGTTTTTACTAATTTACTGGGACACTCACTGCTTTACATTACAGTACAGATTTTGCTTTTGTTCACATTGTCAAACGCTTTAACCAAATGCATAAGTATAATGTTGGTATGTAGGTTATATTCTCCTCTTTCCTTTATTACTTGTTCCAAAGTAAATACATTGTCTGCGGTTGATCTTCTTTTTCTAAATAAAAATTAAAAATAGTGATTTCAAATGGTTGTAGAACTGAGTACTTCTTTTTTCTGGCGGCTAATAACAACAGTGCACTTGTCGTTGCAATTTCATTTGTTTACGCGTTTCGAGTATAGCTCATCATCATACAAAAAACTTACGACGAAGTGTTGTGTCACTTGAATACTAGTGTCAAGATTGAAATCATTTTACACCATACTCTGTATTCAGTTCTTTTATCCGATATTCTGATCACGGGCTATTTCCGAAACGCGTAAATAAATAAAGTTTTAACAACAATGAGCTGTTGTCATTAGCGGCAAAAAAAGCAGTCAAGAAATGCGCTCAGTATTCATACAATGGTCACAGGTCTTCTGCGCGACTTTACGTCTCAACGTAAGCCCGCTGAAAAACAGAAATGTCTGGTTTTCGGATATGGGTTCGCATTCAAAATACACGGTCACCTCTGTAGGCAGTAGAAATTTGCAACAGAAATTTCCCAACAAGCTGTATTTAGAACTGTATGACGAAAGGCCCCCGTTAAAAGTTTTGCGCATGAGAGGCTTTGAATCCGATGGCTGGAAAAGCGACGCGTGGCCGTGCGTCCCTAGGGTGCTTGACGTAGCTCTGTCGTGCGGCCAGTTACGGCGCTTCGCCTAGCGTGCTTAATGACACTTCATTTATCGGACATACAGCGGACGATACGAGCCACAGGCTACAGCGTTAGCTTCAGACAGGGCCAGTGCGACGCCGGAGTAAAAAGAGGCTCGCGCTTGTAGCCTGAAGAGCAATAACACGTACCCTAATCATCCAATGTAAAGAGTGTATCCTTAATACAAAATACTGGAAAAATTTAGAATGTATAAGAAAACACAGGAACTCCTAAAAGATTTTTTTAGCAATAACTCAGCAAAAAACTGTTTTCTTGAACCAGTTTCTTTATTAAGGCGTTACCGGGTTCGTGAGTTGCAGCCATATCATCAGGCGCTGTTTTTTTAGTGGGCTCATACTGAAGCGTTCTTTGTAAATTTGACTCGATTTTGTAATCACTGAAATAATATCAAATACCCTCTTAAGCTGTGAAATTTGATTCCGTTTCCCGCTCCCCTCCTTGGTACTTACCATTTTTGTAAACTGATGTAGCTCAAATGTTCAAATGTGTGTGAATTCCTAAGGGACCAAACTGCTGAGGTCATCGGCCCATAAACTTACACACTACTTAAACTAACTTATGATAAGAACAACACACACACCCACGCTCGAGGGAGGACTCGAACCTCCGGCGGCAACTGATGTAGCAATCCTGTGTTCATCGCCATCATTTGGGTGTAGCTGCTGCAGTTCGCACCACTGATAATTTTGTATTATGGCTGTTCCGGGCCTACATCTCCATACTTTTCCAATACTTTTGTTTCTAAGTTGAACCTTTACGTCGGATCAGGTGTCCAGGGAAGAAGGAAGTACAAAAATGTTCAAGGAAATTTAGTTCAAGGAAATATAGGAATACCTGAACGGAAATAAAGGTCACTGAGGAATGAAATAAAAAGGAAGTGCAGGGAAGCTAAGAGGAAATGCATACATGAAAAATGTGAAAAAAATCGAAAAAGGAATTATTGTCGGAAGGACAGACTCAGCATATAGGAAAGTCAAAATAATCTTCGGTGAAATTAAAAGCAAGCATGGTAACATACTGCGACGGTAATCCCACTGTTAAATGCAGAGGAGAGAGAGCGGATAGGTGAAAAGAGTATACTGAAAGCCTCTATGAAGGGTAAGATTTGTCTGATGTAATAGAAGAAGAAACAGGAATCGATTTAAAAGCGATATGGGATCCAGTACATGAATTAGAATTTAAGAGAGCTTTGCAGGACTTCAGATCAAATAAGGCAGAAGGGATAGAGAACATTCCATCAGAATTTCCAAAATCGTTGGGGAAGTGGCAACAAAACGACTGTTCACGTTGGTGTGTAGAATGTATCAGTTTGGCAACATACCATCAGACGTTCGGAGAAACGTCATCCACACAATTCCGAAGACTGCAACAGCTGACAAGCGAGAGAATTATCGAACAATCTGCTTGACAGCTCATGCATCCAAGCTGCTGCCAAGAATAATATACAGAAGGATGGAAAAGAAAATTGCGGGTGTGCTAGATGACGATCAATTTGGCCTTAGAAAAGGTGATGGCACCAGAGACGCAATTCTGACATTGCGGTTGATAATGGAAGGAAGACTAATGAAAAATCAAGACACTTTCATAGGATTTATCAACCTCAAAGAAGCTTTCAACAATGTCAGATGGTGCAAGATGTTCTAAATCCTGAGTAAAATAGGGGTCAGCTATAGGGAGAGACGGGTAATATACAATATGTACAAGCGCTAAGAGGTAATAATAGGAATGGACGACCAAAGAAGTGTTCGGATTAAAAAGGATGTAAGACAGGGATGTAGTCTTTCGCCCCTACTGTTCAGTCCGTACATCGAAGAAGCAATGGCGGAAACAGAACAAAGGTTCAGGAGTGGAATTAAAATTCAGGGTGAAAGGATATCAATGATACGATTCGCTGATGACATTGCTATCCTGAGTGAAAGCGAAGAAGAATTACATAATCTGCTGAATGGAATGGACAGTCTAATGAGTACAGAATATGGATTGAGAGTAAATAGAAGAAATACTAAAGTAATGAGAATTAACAGAATTGAGAACAGCAAGAAACTTAACATGAGGATTGATGTCCACGAAGTAAATGAAGTTAAGGAATTTTGCAGCCTAGGCGGTAAAATAACAAATGACGGACGGAGCAAGGAGGACATCAAAAGGAGACTATCAATGGCAAAAAGGGCATTCCTGGCCAAGAGAAGTCTACTACTATCAAACATAGGCGTTAATTTGAGGAGGAAATTTCTGAGAATACACGTTTGGCGCACAGCATTGCATGGTAGTGAAACATGGACTCCGGGAAAACCTGAACAGAAGAGAATCGAAGCATTTGAGATGTGGTGCTACAGACGAATGTTGAAAATTAAGTGCCGGCCGCTGTGACCGAGCGGTTCTAGGCGCTTCAGTCCGCAACCGCGCTGCTGCTATGGTCGCAGGTTCGAATCCTGCCTCGGACATGGATGTGTGTGACGTCCTTAGGTTAGTTAGGTTTAAGTAGTTCTGAGTCTAGGGGACCGATGATCTCAGATGTTAAGTCCCATAGTGCTTAGAGCGATTTTTTTTAATTAAGGGGACTGATAAGGTTAGGAATGGGGAAGTTCAGCTCAGAATCGGAGAGGAAAGGATTATGTAGAAAACACTGACAAGGAGAAGGGAGAGGATGATAGGACATGTGTGTGTGTGTGTGTGTGTGTGTGTGTGTGTGTGCACTCATCTAAGTTGACAGTTTTATTGACTGATAAAAAAAGTGAAGAAGATGTACTCAGTATTCATACAGTGCTCACAGGCCATCTGTGCGTCTTTATGAAATGTAAACACCACTCACGGATTAGGCCTTAGGCCTGTTCCTATTGGCTGACTGCTACCTACAAGGCAGTAGGAGGAGCGATCTATGACAAGTAGCAATTGATTAGAGGTGGACTAAAGCGTAAGCAAGCCTTGAAAGCTGATCTGGGCACAGCAACACGGAACTCAACTTAGGAAAGCCATAAACCAGCAAATCGTCGCCGCGAGAGATCAGTTAAGGACATGATATGCAGACTGGACCTGGCATTTTCGGCGGAGATAACCGCTCGGCAATGAGTCACTGCTGGGAGAGTGTTCTGACTCTCACCTCCACTGACGTAAATATCTTAATGCAGTAGGGGATCCATTTTTGTTTTCAAAGGGGAACACAGCCCTTCCATTTAGGCGGAAACATAAGAACACAGAAAGTGTGTCATCGGCTAGGCGTAAACAAAATTCACGTGACAATCACATGTGTAGGGCGTGAGACCCACACCTGCTCTGAGAAAGACTTTTAACTTAAGAAAGCACTCAGGGACACAGCGGAAGGCAACTTTTGAGATGTAGAGAGGAGTGTAACAGGAGAAAAATTATAGGAGAAGTGAGAGCCCTGAACTGTAACGAGGCTGAAGCCAGACAGCAGATGCTAGTCATTGAATTGAGTAACTGGCTTCCGTGTTGTCGGACCACGAGCGCCGAAATCAGACCACAAGTTATGGTTCAAATGGCTCTGAGCACTATGGGGTCTTAACATCCGAGGTCATCAGTCCCCTAGAACTTAGAACTACTTAAACCTAACTAACCTAAGGACACCACACACATCCATGCCCGAGGCAGGATTCGAACCTGCGACCGTAGCGGTCGCGCGGTTCCGGACTGAAGCGCCAAGAACCGCTCGGCCACCGCACAAGCCATGGACATCGCCCGCAGTTGGCCGTCGTTAATGCTTAATCAGCGCCCGTCAGCAGCAGCAAGACTTGCGTTACACCGACCCGGGTGTCAATAAATGCCCTGGGCCAGCCTTCGAGAAGCCACTCCGGCTCGATTGACTTCCGCGCCGTCGACTATAAATTCAGACCCCCTTTCATTGCCCTGTTCCAGATGGTTCGCGGAGGCCCACAAATGCAGCCCTTCCGCGAATTCAGGGCCGGCGCCTGCTGTGTGTCAGTCGGGAATCCTCGCTGTGAACTCTGCCGCCGCCGGTCCGCGAAGAAGGGACCTCTGGCTGGCTGTCCAGTCCGGGAAGGCTACACAGCGCCATCCGCCCGCCGCTTCTCCTCATCGTCGGTCCAGACTTCGACTCCGGGCACCGCCATCGCTGTGCCACTGGAACGACGCGACCTTCCGCATTAGAGAAGACCTGGTGGCTGCCCTTGGCCGCAGCGCGGCCGCATCTTCCCGTCTCAGCTCGCCTCGCATGTCTCAAACGGTAGCACAGTGCTCTGTCTCCCGAGCAGCAGATACACGCCGCCCACCATACGTCAACATCTGCAGCTACAGCTCCAGAACATTACGAGGGAACTCCGGACCGTGCCAGAGAATGGAGCACGATCGGGTCTGAACTGTATGAATTAGTGGAGAACTAACAAGGAGTTGTCATATCTTGACCAGGATCAGACTCTGCTGCTGTTCACATCCCCCGACAGAGAACCCAGCCACGCCCAGACAGCCTACCGTCTCAGTCTTTGCAAGAGCACAACAGCATGAGTGGCCAGGATGCAAATATCACGTGATAATGGCCTGAACAACACATGAACACATGTAGTCCACGTGGTCAGCTCCTCTTTGGGCGGAGTTTATTACTAAATGAAAGAATGGCGAACGCTCGTTGGACGGGGTGAAACTAGCAAACACCCCAGTTCGTTTCTGAAACCCCACTGGGCAAAGAAACGACGAATTTGCATCAAAAGCTGTCATTGCTCGGCACTAGTTGCGGCGGGAGACATAGTACGGTGGGGGAAGGCTGCAACAGTTTAGGTAATTAGGAGTGAGTAATTCGTGTTACGCTCTTCCTAGAAAGGCCGTGTGCTGGACACTGCGCATCCCGCTGTGTCGTGGCTCACTTAAGAGACATCTTGTTGTGAATACCTGTGTGTGTTCATAAGGCTCTGATATCACCCATATTTGGGTTAACAATCTTGTAATATCTCCGGATTGGGGATTACGGGATATGAGCTGAGTTAGTTAAGTTCTGCAGAACATCTGAGGGGGCAACAGCGTACATCTCACTCAACCTTAGCGGCTGGACACAACCAGTTGATTTATCCAGGGAAAAACATAGGTTTTTGCCTCATGAGAACTTAAGGCAGTTTACGACTGGACATCCAGTTAAGGCCAGAGCGGAAATGTCAGGCCTACAGGTGCGCAAGGCGTCGATGCGTCTGCCGCCGACACAAGACACAGCCAACTACAACCGCCCTTTCGGTACAGTCTGCACAAAGGTAAGTACCGCGTTACTCAGGCACTAAGTGTGGGAATCACTAGAGTACAGTCACTTCAGATCTTCTTTAGATTGGAGTTGATATGCGTAGTTTATCTCATTCCCTCGTGTCCATGTCAGTGTCCGCAGCTCGTGGTCTTGCGGTAGCGTTCTCGCTTCTCGCGCACGGGAGCCCGGGTTCGATTCCCGGCGGGGTCAGGGATTTTCTCTCCCTCGTGATGATTGGTTGTTGTGTGATCATCATCATTTCATCATCATTGACTCGCAAGTCTCCTAAGTGGCGTCAACTAAAAAGGACTTGCAATACGGCGGCCGAACTTCCCCGCATGGGGCCTCCCGGCCAACAATGCCATACGATCATCTCATCTCCATGTCAGTCACATATTGCGTGTGTGTTCTTGGGGATTAAATTTGAGGAAGCCACTCTGCAGATAGACAACATTGTCCAGCTACAATAGAGTAGTCAGTGCACAGTCAATTTCGTGGTTTTATAACACTGTCAGTGTAATATTTTTGGCATAAAGGTTGTTGTTTTCGATGTGCTTAAAGTTACATTAGTATTTGTTTCTCTCTTGAGATTATGCTAGTGTAAAAATTGTTATAGTAGATTTTATTGAAGTTACATTCATTAAGATTTTTTTGTTTTAGTTTTACGGGATCTTCCTAAGTACATAGGATTTGGCTTCAACGTCAAATACGCAATTTGAGCCCACTGTGTATGGTGATTAGTATAATAAAAGTATTTAGTACAAATCATAGATCGTTTGTTTAATCTAAAGTAGATGTTAACCCTTCCTCATTGACATACTTTAGCTGTTATTCTGATGTCTAGACGTCACTGTGTCTAGCATCTCCTAACGTGGCAGGGCCAGCGTTCATAGGCACTTTAAACTTGTCGAAACTATTCGTGCTTGGTAAGTGATAAGAACACGTCATAACGAGTATGTTAAACGGTCATTATAAACTGAAGAGTTAAAGTACTGGTACACCTGCCTAATATCGTATAGGGCACCCATGAGCGCCAAGAAGTGTCGCAGCACGATGTGGCATGGACTCGACTAATGTCTAAGGTATTGCTGGAGGGAATTAACACCATGAATCCTGCACAGCTGTTCATAAGAGTACGATGGGTGGTCTCTTCTGAACAGCACGTTCCAAGGCATCACAGATATTCCTCCCGAACAGTTCATGAGGACCCAACGGTACCGACCGGCCTCCGTGTCATCCTCAGCCCACAGGCGTCACTGGATGCGGATATGGAGGGGCATGTGGTCAGCACACCGCTCTCCTGGCTGTATGTCAGTTTCCGAGACCGGAGCCGCTACTTCTCAATCAAGTAGCTCCTCAGTTTGCCTCGCAAGGGCTGAGTGGACCCCGCTTGCCAACAGTACTCGGCAGACCGGATGGTCACCCATCCAAGTGCTAGCCCAGCCCGACAGCGCTTAACTTCGGTGATCTGACGGGAAGCGGTGTTACCACTGCGGCAAGGCCGTTGGCAAGGCATCACAGATATGCTCAATAATATTCATGTCTGGGGAGTTTGGTAGCCAGCGGAAGTGTTTAAACTGAGGATCTTTTTACGGCCGCACCGATATGGGAGATTTGATGCTTTACCGGATTCCTGATATTCATGGTACAATCATGAAATTGTCGAACAATAAAATGCCCACTTCATCGCTACCTCAGATGTTGTGTCCCATCGCTCGTGCCCCGACTATAACAGCACGTTCAAACTCACTTAAATCTCGATAACCTTCCATTGTAGCAGCATTAACAGATCTAACAACTACGCCAGACACTTGTCCTATGTAGAGGTTGCCGACCGCAGCGCAGTATTCTGCATGTTTAATATCTCCGTACTTGAACACGCATGCCTACACCAGTTTCTTTGGCTCTTCAGTGTAGATTACCGTTAAAGTATAAATATATTCCAATTACCTCCATGCTACTAAAGCAGCCATATTATCATAGACAATATTTTAGGATTTTCGTTCATCGGAAGTACACGTTATAGAGAGCGAACGTAAACACGATACTTGGAACCAGCAAGTAATTAATAAACTAATTAGCTTCGCGTGTGATAGCTGATATTCAGCAACCGGGAGGTACGTGGTTAATTGGCTAAATAATGAAGTAGGCCAGTGTTGCTTTTGTACCTTCACGTATCAGCTTTACTGTAGTAAATTAATAACCTTCCCCTGCCGGTGGTTAATTCCTACAGTAATTTACATGTAAACAGCAACAGCATTTCTAACTGTAGTTTTGCTATATGATGATGCCATTAACATTCTGGAACAAGGCTGTAACAGTCAGTCTGTACTCTACTGCCAACTGTTTCGCTTCTGTTGTTGCTGCTGCTGTTGCTGCTGGTGTTTCGGACGTCTGTCTTAACATTGGGTTGATACAGTCCTCCCTTGATATCGTGCATCAGCTACTCTCTTCTCTTTGGAGTATCTGCTGCAGCCTACAGCATGAACTACTTGCTTTATGCGTTCAAATACACTACTGGGCATTAAAATTGCTACACCACAAAGATGACGTGCTACAGACGCGAAATTTAACTGACAAGAAGAAGATGTGATATGCAAATGATTAGCTTTTCAGAGTATTCACACAATGTTGGCGCCGGTGGCGACACTTACAACGTGCTGACGTGAGGAAAGTTTCCAACCGATTTCTCATACGCCAACAGCGGTTGACCGGCGTTGTCTGGTGAAACGTTGTTGTGATGCCTCGTGTAAGGAGGAGAAATGCGTACCATCACGTTTCCGACTTTGATAAAGGTCGGATTGTAGTCTATCGCGATTGCGATTTATCGTATCGCGACATTGCTGCTCGAGATCCAATGACTGTTAGCAGAATATGGAATCTGTTGGTTCAGGAGGGTAATACGAAACGCCGTGTTCGATCCCAACGGCCACGTATCCCTAGCAGTCGAGATGACAGGAATCTTACCCGCATGGCTGTAACGGATCGAGCAGCCACGTCTCGATCCCTGAGTAAACAGATGGGGACGTTCGCAAGACAACAATCATCTACACGAACAGTTCGACGACGTTTGCAACAGCGTGGACTATCAGCTCGGAGACCATGGCTGCGGTTACCCTTGACGCTGCATCACAGACAGGAGCACCTGCGATGGTGTACTCAACGACGGACCTGGGTGCACGAATGGCAAAACGTCATTTCTTCGAATGAATCCAGGTTCTGTTTACAGCATCATGATGGTCGCATCCGTGTTTGGCGACATCGCAGTGAAATAATTGGAAGCGTGTATTCGTCATCGCCATATTGTCGTATCACCCGGCGTGATGGTTTGGGGTGCCATTGGTTACACGTCTCGGTCACCTCTTGTTCGCATTGACGGCACTTTGAACAGTGGACGTTACATTTCAGATGTGTTACGACCCGTGGCTCTACCCTTGATTCGATCCCTGCGAAACCCTACATTTCAGCAGGATAATGCATGACCGCATGTTGCAGGTCCTGTACGGGCCTTTCTGGATACAGAAAATGTACAACTGCTGCCCTGGCCAGCACATTCTCCAGATCTCTCACCAATTGAAACGTCTGGTCAATGTTGGCCGAGCAACTGGCTCGTCACAATACGCTAGTCACTACTCCTGATGAACTGTGGTATCGTGTTGAAGCTGCATGGACAGCTCTACCTGTACACGCCATCCAAGATCTGTTTGACTCAATACCCAAGCGTATC